>NC_036247.1:32182588-32203067 GCF_002742605.1 Olea europaea var. sylvestris
AGTGTACTTTCCAATGGGGGTTTCTAATTGGAAGTTAGATTTCTACAGAGACTATGTCAAGATAAGATTTCATAGTACCAACTCAACATGGTGGCCCAATTGGATCAAATTATCTAGGGCTAATTCTTGATTATGGATTAAAATAATAATCTCACTGATTTGGTTTTTCACAAATTAATTTAATAATTTAACTTTCAACTTTCCTGAGGTTTAACCAACAAACATGATTGATGATTACTTCTTTTTTTATTGCAAATTATTGGATCAATAATCTCCTCACAATATGTTTCAGTAGTACATTTCTTGGTTAATTTGCAAGTACAAAAAACAAAAACAAATAGTGGTAGGGTAGGGTTACCCCACTTTTTTTTTTTTAATCCGACTTGTTACTGTAGTGTAGCATCTGTAAGCAATAACTCTTCGATATCATATCGATATTTACACTTGTTATTAACATAGGATAATAACTCAATTTTTTCTGTAAAAAATGACCCGACTTCAATATTTGCAATTAAACAACAATTTTAGAATTTGTGCAACACAAAACATCGAGTATTATTCAATTATGAATAAAATCTTCATTAGCTCGTAAATCGGTTATGTGCTTTCACCTATTAACTCCAATAAAACGATGTTCACGAGTCAAGTGCACCCTTCTAGAAAAAGTTTCCACAACAATTTTATTCTACGTGTTGGGCCCATGCACATAAATTTTTTGGAAACACTCGTCATAACTAGCAAATTTTCTTTTCTCTACAACGTCGAATATGACATTTGACAAATGAGACGCTTTATCATAGGACAGAAATTTCATTCTCACTACCAGCTGGTCTGTACACTTTAAGGTTGTTATATATGGGCCTATGGCCCACTTAATTATGAAAACAAAACATGAATGTCTTCTTGTGGATGAAACTTTTTTTTTTTTTTTTTTTTTAATGAGGTGTCCCAGCTTGCGCCAGACTATATCCTCGTCCCTGAACCTCCGGCCCCTCAGCAGCTCAGGGAGGTAAATCGCGGGATGTGCCCTTGTTGGTTCCCAAGTTCCCACACGGCTTTTACTCCTTCCCCGAAGGGAGCCTCTTTACTGCCTTACAGCAACTTGCCTTCCAAGATAAATCTTGCCTTCCAAGTTGTGCCTTCCAGGAATCGAACTCCCCACGCTTGGTTCCAGAGCCCCCCAATGTGATTGTTCCGCCAACTTGAATGTGCCCCGGAGGGCGGGATGTGTGCACTTTTAGATATGGGTTTAGAGGTTGCAGTAGAATCCTTATCTCTATGTGGACCTGTCATGGTCAAATTTTCCATTTTACCTACTCAAAAACCCTTGGCTCTGATACCATAAAACCGGGGAGAGGATTAGAATGAAGAGACCACAATAAAAGAGAAAGCAATTGTTATTCTTGTTCCAACCGTGTATAACCATTATATAGGTCTAGGATACATATCAAAATAGGAAATATATTCTACATCTACAACTATGTCCTTAATAATATTCATGTATCTTCAAGAAATACCCCTTCCATGTAACATTGAAAGGTTAATGCAACTTTAGATACTCAAAGCAACTCCTTGTTTTCTCTTACCGATTTTACTCTTACTTTGTACTGAGTTAACATTATTTTGCTTTGATTGAGTTATTTGCATTTGGGTATCATTATACAATCGTTTCACAAATATAACGCCAGAACTCAAACACATTTGGCTCACGTTGTTGAGCTTCTCCCACGTCCACATTTTCGGAGTATTGACAACTAGCGACCCATCTTCACGTGTTGGAATTAGCTTATGTGCGTACGAGTGGGCCCGACATCTATAGTCCGCAGAAATCAAGGTCAACAATTATCCTTCCTAATGAGTTTTCAATATTGGCTTCGTGTGGTGGCTGCCTTCTTCATACATGAGCTAACTTATATCGTATGTTAAACTATATACAATTGTTAAGTTAGTTTTACTTGACTTAACACCAAATACTTGTATTAAATATATTTTTTAGTATTATGTACCAAATTCATCATACATGTTTTTATATGCAAGGATCTTGCTATATTATCGGGGTCACCAGCTGGCCCCTGTGATAGGTGGGGAGAGACTCAAGAGGCTTTACCCTACATGCAAATGGTCCCCCATGGGTTTGATACTCACCCGAAACTTCATGAAATTTATTTGTTTTGACGTTACTTTCATAATTGGAATCATCAAATTAAGACCGATGTCATTATTTTAAGTAGACTTCGAGAAAATATTCTATCGCTTGATATCCAGGTCAATACGACATTATACGCTTTGTTACAACATATTTTCCACTCCGTTTCATGAAGATAGACTTAATTTTATTTTCACACAAATTAAAAAATGTAAATAATAGAGATGAAAATATAAATTTTTTCTTATATTTTTCCCAATATATTCAAACATTAAAAATTGTTTAAATATGAGTACATATTTGTTGTTGACATAACACATTAAATAGAGACATATTAAAAAACAAAGAAAGTCATCTATACTCTAAAAAATGATAGGATTTATAATTTGGGACAAATAAAAGGAAAATCAAGTCTATTTTTATGGGATAGAATTAATGGGTACTTTATTTTCTACTTAGGGATGGCAGTGGGGTGGGTCAGGGAGGGGCAGCTTTTTGCCTCGTTTACTGCCCCATTTATTTTTATTTTATTTATTACATTTTAAAAATTTCGGATTATACTATTATTAGGGAATAAAATATAAATTCAAAATAGTAGTCCGCAGAAATCAAGGTCAATAATTATCCTTCCTAATGAGTTTTCAATATTCGCTTCGTGTGGTGGCTGCCTTCTTTATACTTGAGCTAACTTATATCGTATGTTAAACTCATATACAATTGTTAAGTTAGTTTGACTTGACTTAACACCAAATACTCGTATTAAATATATTTTTAGTATTATGTACCAAATTCATCATACATGTTTTTATATGCAAGGATCTTGCTATATTATCGGGGTCACCAGCTGGCCTCTGTGATAGGTGGGGAGAGACTCAAGAGGCTTTACCCTACATGCAAATGGTCCCCCATGGGTTTGATACTCAATCGAAACTTCGTGAAATTTATGTGTTTTGACATTACTGTCATAATTGGAATCATCAAATTAAGACCGATGTCATTATTTTAAGTAGACTTTGGAAAATATTCCCTCGCTTGATATCCAGGTCAATACGACATTATACACTTTGTTACAACATATTTTCCACTTCGTTTCATGAAGATAGACTTAATTTTATTTTCACACAAATTAAGAAATGTAAATAATAGAGATGAAAATATAAAAAATTTCTTATATTTTTCCTAATATATTCCGACATTAAAAATTGTTTAAATATGAGTATACATTTGTTGTTGACATGACACATTAATTAGAGACATATTAAAAAATAAAAAAAGTCATCCATACTCTAAACAATGGTAGGATTTATAATTTGAGACAAACAAAAGGAAAACCAAGTCTATTTTTATGGGATAGAATGGGTACTTTATTTTATACTTAGGGATGGCAGTGGGGTGAGTCCGGGCGGGGCAGGTTTTTGCCTCGTTTGTTATCCCGTTTATTTTTATTTTATTTATTTATTTATTTTATTTTTTACATTTTAAAAATTTCGGATTATACTATTACTAGAGAATAAAATACAAATTCAAAATAGATTTTTAACGGGTAACTTGTCTATAAATGAATTTTTTTCCTCTTTATGGGGTGGATGCCCCGCCCCGTCCCCTACCCTACAACAGGGTGCCTTGCACCACCCCGCCAATCAGTCGGGGAGAGTTTTTTTGCCCTATTTGGGACAGGGTGGAGCGAGATTTTTTTGCCATCACTATTTATATTACCTTTCTTTTTATTTTATTTCTCATTTTAGAACATATCTAAAAGGGAAAAAAACACTCTCTAAATATATAGTACTCTTTATTTTTGAGAGTTAACGCTTAAAAATAAGGTTAGACTTTTTGTTTTGACTTTTTAAAATAGAAAGTAAGTTTGACTCTTCAACTTTAAAGACTCAAACCCACTTTGTGATCTTATTTATAATGACTACATTTAGTAAGCCATAGATTTCAATACTCCATTTCTTAAATTATTCAAATTACATTTTAAGTTGATTGACTATTGACATATAAAAAATTGAATAACACTACTTGTACATAAATAGTAAATATTTTTTCACATACAGACAAGATGTCAAAAAAAAGAGTGGGGAATTTTCTTTTATTTTGTTCAAAATTCTGATACAATTATATCTCACCACATTATATGTATTATGTATATAAACCATTAAGTAAATCATTATATACATGGAATACAACCATAAAAAAATATATTAAATATAATATGAAGAGAATCAATAAGAAAAAGCAAAATGAAGAGTTAAATAGAGCGTATTGTTGTAATTTATAAATTTTGTACTCTAAATCTAAAAATTATTTCTATTGTACATAAGATGCTCTTCATAAATAAAAAGTTTTTTGGAGATTCTCTAACATTTTTTTCAACATACAAACAATATCACTATTTCATTTACCACATGTTGAGGCTGATGATGATTATTATTTGATAAGCTAGTCGTGCATAATGATTAAGCTGTCTTGACAATATTACTTTAAATGTATCAACCTTTTCCATCTTCCCTTGTAGCCCTTCTATGCATTGAGCTTGCTAGCGGCTTTTTTCTTCTTAATTTTTCATTAGGTATAGGACATGGCAAAAAAATACATTCAACTCGATACTTGTAGGGCCTCGTCGTGGCAAGACGAGGTCGTTGACCCAAAGCGCGTATGGAAAATCTAGTTTCCGTCCTATTACCTATGCCCGTTTAAAGTTAATTTCAAATTTAAATTTTCTATCAAACAAGAACAAAAGATTTATAATCATTTTTAAAGAGAACATAAGTTGTTCTTAACAAATTGAAAAGAAAAAAATAATAATATTCACTAGCTAAAGACATACAAAAAATAAAATAGAAATAGGGTAGAAGACGCACTCCGCCCCTCCCTACCTTAACCAGGTATGGGGACGGAGTAAAGTGACAAAAATACCCGACGACAAAAGAAGAAAACAGAAACTACAAATAAATGTTTTAAGGGCAAATAGCACAAAATGTCCCTACCATTTAATATTATTGTGCCAAACATCTATACCTTTCATTTTTTGGTATTTTCACCCATATTTTCACCTTTTATTGCACAAAAAGTCATTTTCATCTATTTTTCAATAAAAAGACGATTTTACCCTCCTATTAAAAAAAAAGAAATGAAATGAAATGAAGAGTGTGTTTGATTAACATGGAAAATATTACCTAGAAAAGAAAATATTTTCCATCTTTTGTGGAAAATAAAAACCACCTTTACCCAAGGAAAATATTTTCCTTAAAAACAAGGAAAATTAGGCATATTTTCAAAAGTTGAAAAATGTTTTCCATGGAAAAAAATAGCAATCAAACACTCCAAGTGAAAATTTGGATGGAAAACTAATATTTTCCATGGAAAATAAATGTAATCAAACACACCCGAAATGAAATGAAAGGATAAAGAATTAATTGCAACAATAATCCCAAAATTTCAAAAAATTACAAATTAATCACAAATATATAATTAAAAATTAAAACTAAAAAAATAAATAATGACTCTTTAATTTGTTGTCTATACATCCCATGGCCGCCGTTGCTACCACCACCACAACCCCTACTACTATTAATTCCGCGCGTTGTGAAATCCACTGTTGCCAAGCTCTCTTTTTTATCATCCTCTTAGCACCTAACCAAACCCTTAAACTGTTTCGGGCCTAAAATCCTCGCAGAATCCTACAAACTGCTCCATATCACCCTTTCCAAAAATCCCATATATAAGTTTATCTCCTCATAAAAAGATTCAAAAAAACCCTGATAATAATTTAGAGAATGATGATGATGACAAACCACGTGAAAAGTGCAGAGAGGTGGGAATCTACGATGACACCGAGGCCTCACACCTTTGGTATTTAGCCCTTCATGCACTCCAACACCGCGGCCAGTAGGGTGTTGGAATCGTGTCGGTTCACGATAATGTGCTTCAGTCGATTAAGGTTGTAGGGCTTGTGTTTGACGTGTTTAATGAATAGAAATTGGATAAATTGCCTAGTGATATGGCAATAGCCATGTTAGGTACTCTACTGTTGGATCCTCGATGCTCAAGAATGTGCAACCTTTTGTTGCGGGTTATAAATTAGGGTTTGTTGGAGTTGCCCACAATGGGAATTTGGTAAATTACCAAGATTTTAAGGGCGGAGCTTGAAGACTAGTTTTTGATACTGAGTTAGTTCTTAATTTGATTGTGATATCAAAGGCGAGACCATTTGATTACGATATCGTAGGCGGCCATCAACGCTGCTGCCTCACCACCAGCGGCCACCATAATTTGAGGGTCGTCACTAAGTTCCATACTCTCCAATCCCCCAAATTTAACTCTCTAGCAGCCACCCATCTACAATGTCTATTTTAAAATCCCACCAATTGAACCATCTTCAAATCCAAGCTACTGCCACAAAGTTGTTATTCCCGCCTCCTCTTCAATCCAACTAACCTCTTAATTGAATCACCATCTTTTATTTTCAATTATATATTTGTGACTAATTTGTAATTTTTTGAAAATTTGGGACTATTATTGTAATTAATTCTTTATCATTTCACTTCAGATAGAGGTGAAATTGTCAAATAAATGAAAAGTAATGACATTTTACACATTGACACTGCAAGGTGTGGACATTTTATACTATTTATCTAATGTTTTAATTAAAGACAAAAAACAATAGAAGGATGAAAAATAAGCTCTGTTACTCAACAGAATTGATAAATTGTTAATTGGCTAAAAAATACAAAGAAACATTAATTGGGGCATTCCGAGAATTGACCTCGGGACCTCTCGCACCCTAAGCGAGAATCATACCACTAGACCAAATGCCCACACATGCTAGAACTAAACTAAAATATAGCATTAATCAATAAGTTTAAAAAAAAAAAAAATAGTTACCATATTGAGCGTGTTCAATTCTCAAAGGATATTTATCAAAAAAAATTATAAATTAGCTGTTAAAACTCATTTGCCTCCCATTCAATTTACACGTTTAATGATTTAAGTGTGAAAACGTGTATTGCAATTTCCAAGTATATAATGATCAAAAAATAAATATATCTAGTCCCTAATGTTTACAAATTTTAGAATAATAGTTTATTATATACTGTTAACGTTATGAAAACAAATATCGCTATCTTGTTCATTAAAATATCATCAGAAATATTAAAATCATGTTTAATGTTTGATGGGACCTCCTGATTAGTTTTTCTACGAACTATAATTTTTTGGAAAATGACCTCAAAGTCAGGGATGACTTTTCATACTTGATTTTAATATGAACTTTGACAAATCAATGGGCACTGGTGGTTTGAATTCATGACCTTCAAGCTACGTAATTTCTCGAAGCTCGACTCAACAAAAAGTCTTCGCCCTCCCTGGTCTCCCCCCCTCCCCCCTCTCTCTCTCTCTCTCTCTCTCTCTCTATATATATATATATATATACATAATAATATAACTTGTCCATTTTTATATTAATGACAAAAGAATATAAGTAACAAAACAGGCAATAAAAAGTTGTCCATGGCGGCCAAAGATTCAGTGGAACACACACCAAGTTGGGCTCTTGCCACCGTCTGCTTCTTCATCGTCTCCGTTTCTGTCTTACTCGAGCACTCCATCCACCTTCTTACCAGCGTAAGAAAACTCGTGTCTTGGGCTTATAAACTCACATGGCAAGTTTTTTAAGGCTGAATAATTAGTTGTTACTAAATAGAAGTTGTATGTGCAGTGGCTCAAGAAGCATAGAAAAACAGCACTGATTGATGCTGTTGGCAGGCTTAAATCCGGTATATTTATATTGTTTAAGATAAAGGGTTGGTCTCAAATTTACTATGAATAAGGCTTAGTTTGTTATTCTCTTGATTTAAGGTCGAGTTTCTTTTATTTTACAGAGCTTATGCTACTAGGGTTCATGTCCCTTCTACTGGCAATGACTCAAGAGCGCATTTCGAAAATTTGTGTCTCGACTAAGGTGGCTGAAATTATGCTTCCATGTCGCAAGGCAGAAACCACTGCGTCGTTAGAGAACATGGAAATTCACGAACATTTGAATGTTGGTTATCTTGAAAATGTTCGATTATTGGATAATATCTCGAAAAATAGAGATATATACAGACGATTATCTGATGATGACGGCGGTGACAATGAAAATGTTGGCAAGATCCCTCAGAGGACCAATGCTACTGATTCTTGCACTAAAGTATATGTTTTACTATTTAAGAGTTTTTCTTTTTCTTTTTGTATTTGCTAGGGTCGATTAAAAAATATATATATATCAATTTATATTGTAGCAGGGAAAGGTATCATTAGTGAGCCAAGAAGGGGTTCAACAGCTTCAAATATTCATATTTGTATTAGCAGCTATGCAGATTGTATATAGTGTCCTCACCATGGCATTGGGAAGGGCCAAGGTAATTATAATTAATTAATTAATTACAATTAATCCATGTTCTTAATTTTCTATTGAACACAAAATTTGAGATTAATTGTGTATCCCGCAGATGAAGCGTTGGAAAGCTTGGGAGAAAGAAACTCAATCAATCGACTATCAAATTGCAAACGGTACGTTAATAGGATTATCTTGTTGTACATAATGGTGTCATCTACTCACATGGTGAGGGACCCTTATATTCATGTGGGCCCTTCACTATGTGAGTGGAGCACACCATTATGTACAAAATATTATGTACACATAGCAATCCCCTAATATTAAATCAGCATTTCGTCTCATGAATAATTTGTATAAATAGGCACAGGAAACGAGACTTGATGATGAAACCTTTACATGTCTGTTACAGCCCGTTCGTCTAAGAACTTAAAACGGTTAAAAAATAAACATATTAATTGGTTTAATTTTTGCAGTCCATGTTTGATGGAGATCAAAATCAGATTTTTAGTAATTTTTGATAAAAGTTAATGAAATGTATGAATAAAAAGTTGTGAATTTCATAATAGAGGTATTTTCAAAATGTCTAATTTCATGGGTGTCAATTGAAAAATGTCCACTTAAATTTAACACTAAATTGTTTATTATGCCCTTTATGAAAAAAGAAACAATTTATTTATTTTTTCAATTTGTTGTGGATTCCGAGAAATAGCTTTCATAAAAAGTTACATTAAAATGATGTTCTCGACATTTTAAATGTTATTCTCGATATTTGAATCTCATTTATATTTTAAAAGTACACATGTCTATATTAAATGTTCTTGACATTTCAAACGTTATTCTCGACATTTTAAATATCTAGAATGACATTTCATTTCAAACATGACAATTCTCTATACTTGAAATATAATTCTCGACGTTTCTGCGTCAATGAAAAAAATAGCTTTTATTGTGATTTGACATGTGCATTTTTTAAATAAATATGGCAGGTTACGTGTCAAAAATTTATTGGCCAATAAAATTTTTGCAAAAATGTCTACTTCTTTTCTTTGTGTGGAATCATAAATTGTTCACAAGAATATTTTGGTCCAAAATGGACATTTTTGCAAAAAATTTGTGAAAGTAGACATTTTTATAAATGGATATGTGAAAGTGAACATTTCAAGTAATTTCATTTTCATAAAATATGTAATTAAAATGAATTATTAACTTTAACTTAAATTAAAACCTTTTACCTGACCTTCAAGGAACACGGAGCACAGAAGTCACACAACTGGTTATTGTCAAATTTTGACTTTCGACATTTTGAATTATTTTATTAGTATAGGATTCATGCATTGGATAAAATATCTTGGACCATGCTCATCTGCCAGAAAATACATGACAAAATGGTTGACCTATACACATATTTGGGGGTGGGACCACTTCTTTCTCCCAATTGTTTATTCATGCGGGCCCTAACGATTGTGAGAAGGTGTCAAGTCTTTTGTCAACCATTTTTCTAGTAGATGAGCATTTTCCAAATATCTTTGATCAAGTCAAGTAGCTAGGACTAAACGTTGTAGTACAAAATATCTCTGTATTCTTAGTTGTAGTAATTTATTTATTTATATTTTAGTCAAAAGTAGAACATTTGTTTATTTTGGTAATAAGTTAATATTAGTTTGTAAGTTCCAATTCTACTTTAATAGGGATTCATTTAAGAACTTCGATCTTAAGATATAGTGCCTTTTGAACTAGTTATTTGCTTTAAATTAAATTCAGATCAAAATCGATTTAGATTCACAAGGCAGACTACATTTGGAAGACGACACACAGCATGGACACAAACATCAGCTCAACTGTGGATTGTAAGCACAGAATCCTCATTTTCGTTTCATTATGTATAAAATTGCAATAATTTTAACTAACTGCGACCAAGAACAGAAATGTTTTTTCAGACAATTCTTCAATTCAGTGGCAAAAGTTGATTACTTCACCCTCAGACATGGTTTTATCACAGTAAAGATACTTTTTTCGCCACCTCGATTTTCCTAATTGCTTTTTTATGTTTCATAAACACTTACTTTTCTTAAAAATTGCAGGCTCATTTGTCTTCAAGGTACAACAATTTCAACTTCCAAAAGTATATAGAGCGTTCGTTGGATGAAGATTTTAAAGTCGTGGTTAGCATCAGGTTCTAGTTTTTGCCTTATAAGTCGAATTTACACTAAATATTATGTATTTTGCCTGTTTTTCTAACAGTTAATCTTATTTGACAGCCCTCTTATGTGGTTTCTAGTTGTTATCTTCTTCCTGGTGGATGTTCATGGTAACAAATTAATGTACAATATACTATTTGTATAGTGTCAGTGTGCATAAGCTTCTAATTAAACCACTTGTGAACTTGAATTAGGATGGCATTTATATCTTTGGATATCATTCATTCCACTTTTGGTATGTCCGTATTTTATATATTTCTTTTTTCTTTAAATTCAGTCTGAGAAGGATAAATTCTACAATTTTTACGCATGTAGATCGTGCTATTACTTGGAGCTAAACTTGAAGTCATTGTTGCAAAGATGGCTCTTCGACTCAAAAACCAGAACAGTGTTACTGTAGGAGCCCCTTTGGTTGAACCCAACGATGATCTCTTTTGGTTTGGACAGCCAAGATTTGTTCTACATCTTGTGCATTTGACGCTTTTCGTGGTATGTATACCTTCCCCGCAACAAAAAAAATTATTGGTCAATAGTGCTATCATAGGTGACTCGAGCATTTTGAGGGCTTTAGGCAAAATTATCGAGTGAACCTTCTCAAAAATAACATAAAAAATCAGACGAAATAGATAATTTGACGAAAATATGATGATTGGTGATTTGGATAGAATTATCGATAGGGATATCGTTGGTGATCAGGTACACTTGTTGTAACCGATTATCAATCTTAATATTTTCAGTGAAGTATATTGGATGCGTACTTTGGTGATTCTAACTAAATAATGGATAGCGATATCATTGGTGATCATTGATACGCCTTCATAAGCAATTACTTACAGCAATATCATCAAAGATGTGGTCAAGAATCACTGATTATGCTTAAGCACCGAGGGGAAGTCGTCAGTGTCATTCACAAAATAAGATACTTGCAAATAAGAAAAATATATCGTTTTCCCTTTCTTGTAGTTACCGATTATTAGTTATTGGTATATAATTTTATATTGTTATTAATTAATTTATTGGCGGAATTTTCTTTGTTAAAATAAAAGATTCAAATTATTGATGTGTTACTAACTAAAAAATGAATTGTAATCTTTAATCATTTTTGAATTCTATTAATTTTACCTATAGAATTATCATAAAAAAAGTAAAAGTATATAAATATTAAAAATTGGTGGCCTTAGGCTAGTGACTAACCCGACCAATGCTTGAGCCGGCTTTAAGTGTTATATTGTTTAGTTCACGACATTGTTGAGTCATATCCAATACCATGTACTAAAAATAATTGCAGTAAGAATACAACTTATTCAAACATATACTAATATCTCGTTGTTTACTTCAGAATGCATTTGAGCTGGCCTTTTTCATTTGGGTCACCGTAAGCGCTCCTCTCTACTTTCTATTCAAACTTCCTAAATTAATTTCTTAGATTAATTTCACCGATAAATTTCTTTGCAGATACAATTTGGTTATGATTCTTGTTACCATGAGTACGATGCGATTATTGTCACTAGAATAGTTCTCGCGTAAGTGGTAAAATTTTCCTATCTGTTTATCTGGGATGATTTTGAGCCTTCTGATGCAGTTAAGACCTGATTTTGATAGTAAATTACTTAATTCCCATGCATTCTTCAGGGTGACAGTCCAAGTTCTTTGCAGTTACATTACTCTTCCACTGTATGCCCTTGTGACACAGGTGATTGACTAATTTATTACACCAATAGATCTAAACAAAAGTTAATATTTCTAGCTCTATATGTCCAACACGTGAAAATGACGTTTCTTAGACACTCGAGAACATTTCATTTAGTTCGTGTGTAATTCAGTAATTTAATTAACAGATGGGTTCTCAATTCAAGAGCAAGACACTCGAGGAAAAAATAGCTACAATCTTAAAGACATGGCATGCCGAGGTTAGAGACAAGAGGAAGAAACGAGAACAAGTAGTTATGGAATCTCCAAGAACTTGTTTGTCAATAACTCGGGAATTGACCACTGATAATCCAGCTGAATTTTCTTCATTTCAACTCCCGTCTTCTTCAGTGCCTACTGAAATGCATCGGTTATCAATGGACGAAATTGTTGAAGAAGAAACAATAAAACACTAGAAATTCTATCAGATTGTAGCCAGACATGTCCAAATTTGAACAGTCGACTTGATGTATTTAACTTGTGGCATCACACTTGTTCACTTTGATGTGTAGTAAATATACTCGAAATTGAATATGAATATAATTCTTGTAATTGATTGTCACAATTATTCCCAATTTCTGTAAGAATTAGTTCATTAATATGCCACCAGTAATTGTGCAAAGTGACAGTTTTAATCCCACATTACATTTTAGGGAGATGCTATTCTTGCAGGCCCATTTGCAGAGGGTCTGTGAGAGCTCCATGTGTGGGGTCCACCCCATGTAAGAGCATCTGTACAGACCCTATGCAAATGGGTCTGTACGAATAGCATCTCCCTAAAATGTGTGGCATATTAATGAACTAATATGTGGGGTCCACCCTCATGTGAGAGGCCCTGTACAGACCCTGTGCAAATGGGTCTGTACAGGAGGTTTATTCTTATATTTTATTCTTTCTAGGGCGATGTTGGATCGTAAAAAGTTATATTAACCTGTCTCTTTTCTATCACATTCGACCGACCTAATATGCAAGAATTTATTGTGTGTAAATATAATATTCCCCATTTCCAAAATTTTCCAAACAAAAATTAAAGCCCCTTCTAAATTATTAAATTCTCCTCTGCCTCAAAAATAATTAAAAAAAAAAAGAAAAAAAAGAAAAAGAAAAAGGAAAGTGAAACATCACTGAAGGATGGACCAATTTTTTCCGGTCCCATGTTTGATTAGATCAACGTTATAATACTTTACCTTGATGAGTCAATTGATTACGATAATAATTTTGTGCGTGAAGAGAGAAATGAATTATTTCTAGAGATTGCGTCAAAGCAAATGTAAAGTGGGTCTTGTCAATGGTTAATATTTTAATTTTTCCTTTTTTTATTTTTCTTTCAAGTACATGCTTTATAGTTAAAATTACCTTATGTCTGAACTTGTTATATTCATAATTTATTTAAAAAAAAACTCTAATTTTATAAAATATGCTATTTCCAACCTATTAAAATTGGACTTGTCTTGCTAAAGATTAGTTGGTTCTTTCTGAAAGGACAAGAGTTTAGATTAAAATAGATTCTATTAAAATTTAAGTAGTTTTGTATATAAATACATCATCATTAACTAAATTATCCTTAAAAAAAATACTAAATTCTTGTTTGGTTTAACTAAAAAACTTTATATAAAACTAAATCAAAATCAATAATTATTTTTAATTACACGATTTGTAAGATTCATTATATCAACTTTTCAATCTTAAATTTAGTCAACTTTTATTAGAAATATAATTTTAGTTAAATCAAACATGGGCTAAGTGCATGCTTGTAAAAAATTATAATTGCTTATAGATATATAATTAAAAATTATATAAAAATTGGAGATCCTACAAATATATGAATAAATATGAAGTTTGGTATACTTATAAGCAATTAAAAATTTTGGCAAACATGTACTGATTTTGTCTTATTTAAAATTTGACGGAACTAGCCCATTCTTGATTGGTCTAATTATGAAATATTTCCAATTTAGATATTTTATATCCATGGCGTCTTTCGAAGTTAAAATACTGCAATTATCAGATAAACTGTAGGTTTCTAGCCAGTAGCTTATGAACTGTCACACTATGTCACATTGTTGACTTCACTCAATTATCGGCCTTTTTCTTCTTTTTTCTTTCATTATCCATATGTATATTGATTGGCTTTTTCGATCAATAAATAATTGAAGATGACCCATTTCGTTTCAACTGACTAAGGGCATTTCTGAAAATTGTGTTTTAAGAATGGGATGCGTAGCCTATTTAATGGTATTTATTAATTTTGTTTGATGTTTTGTTTTTTATAAGTTCAAATTTCAATCAATTTTTTTCGTGTTTATGACATAGGAGAACAACGATCGTCTCAAAATAGAGCGAATGGCTCCAATCCAAGGATGTAGGCACACGAAGGTTGCACCATGTGTAGGTCATGTCAAGGACCCAGACACATTTTCAAGCACAAGAAGACAGCATGATGTGCAGTCCGTGGCAGGGACACAGGTACATTTTCAGGCATTGTCAAGCACCGTCAAGCATACAAAGGTAACACGATATGCAGGCCATGTCAAGAATACTGGCACATCTTGAGGTTTTTACAAGCACACGAAGGTTGCACGGTGCGCAGACACACAAACACCTTTCCAGACATTTTTCAATCGATAAATAATTGAAAAAGGCTCAGATGACCCATTTCGATTCAACTGACTAAAGGCATTTCTGAAAATTGTGTTTTAAGAATGGGATACACAGTCCATTTATTAATTTTGTTTGATGCCTTGTTTCAATTTTTTTCGTGTTTATACAGTCGGAAGACTATGATCGTTTCAGAATAGAGTGGGTGGCTCCGATTCAAAGTGATTTTACTGTTATATAATTCAACTGAAAAAAGTCAGGTCAGACTAGTCAGGTTGAGCTGGATTTTAAATCTCAGAATTCTTGATGATGGATTTGTCAACCAAAATAAAAAATAAATGATAAATGCAAGTTTTTTGTTATATCCTTTTCAATTATGCTTAATTTTAAAGCCTATGTTTGGTACGACTTTATATTTAAATTTTAATTTAAGTTAAAGTCAACAATTAATTTTAATTACATATTTTATGGGACATAGAACATTTCAATCACACATTTCATCAATTTTTATCAAAATTTATTAAAAATATGATTTTAATTCATGCCAAACAAAGGCTAAATATTTTTGAATAGTAAATGAAAATGACGAATTGAACGGGCTAAGCTAGCAATATTGGTGATTTTCTTGTTGGTTTGGCCAACAAATTTAAAAGACGATTTGTGTTAAATTTAAAATGAAATTAAACGTTATTATTTCGATGTGACCGACATGCAAGAATTTGATTTCAATAATATATATTTTTTGAATAAAGTTACTTTAACAGGGAGAGTTGACAAGATTATGTGACAAGTGGTAGCATTTGTTTGGCTCTTTTTTTCCAAATCGTCCAACTAATATTTAACATGTGTCCCATGGTTTAAAATCCTGCCATTAATCTTTTTTTGAAGCAATATTGTATATTTTTTTTTTTTTACTTTTCAAATAAGTCACGAACTTGCTTATTAATATCTTCTCCTCTCTTTTTTTACTTCCTTTATTTCATTCATTCATTTTTTCTTCCCAAAATTGCGCACTTGCAAGTGTTGTTATGGTGGTGGTGATGGTGGGGAGCCCAACTCTAACTTTTATTGAGGCTAAAAAAAAAAAAATAATATCTAACTTTAGTGGTGTTATAGCATTACTTTAGTTAATCACACTTAATGGATTCAATTAAATGAATCATTTGACTTGTATTGAAATGAATGTCATATAATTATCATGAATAAAACCAGTTAATCAAGGGTTAAAAACATGGAAGGTGGAGATAGACTGAGTTAACGGTAAATTGTTGGGTGTTTTTTATTTTAATTTTTCAAACTGTCAAATCGCGAGGTGACACGTGTCACCCATGTTTTTAATCCTGAATGTGTAGCACAGTTGAATTATCATTTAGCGTCAACCCTTAATGTGTAGCATAATTGAATTATCATTTATACTAACGCTAAACACGAGTGAGACTGAATAGCATGAAAGGAGATGTATTACTTCTATCAGTTCGTGAAATGCGTATTATGATATTCCTTCGAAATTGCACAATTATGATAGATAGAACTTCCAAAAGTTTCCCTTTAGAGAGAGTCTTAACACAAAAGATGAAATTAATTTTATTACATTCATGTCTTAAATTTAGGGTTTCATAAGTTAGCCATAGTTCAATGTAAGCATGTTCCCCCATTAAATTATTATTATCATCTTCAAAAATTAAAAGACAAACTGCATACGTTAACATTGGAACGCAAGAATTCATGGCAGTAGCAAAGTTTCTCATGAAAATCTAAAAAAGAAATCTTTAGGACACCGAAAAATTATTACCGTTGGAATTAACACGTGTCAGCCACATGTTTTTTTCCTCTCTCCACCCCTCTTTGGATACTCTTCTCCGCTCACACTCTGTTCAGTATTATTTGTTTGCTTCCTTGTATTGCTTCATATTTTTAAGTCCCTAGATTTCTTCCCTAACACTTCTTTCTCTCTCCCCTTCATTCTCTTTTACTGTATCTGTTTTGCAGATCTTCTGATTGGTTTTGCTTTAGTTGAAAAAAGAGTTTATTTTTCTCTAATGGGTTGTTCTATATAGCATGATGTCATTTTCCGGCAGGTTTTCCTCAAGAATTTTGGTGAACGTATTTGTCTTTTTTATTTTTACTGGTACTGTTTTCTCTGCGACTGAATTTGATTTCGGGACGCTGACATTGACGAGCTTGAAGCTACTCGGCGACGCACACTGGAACAATGGGAGTGTGCGGCTTACGCGTGATCTGGCCGTTCCGAACTCCGGTGCTGGAAAGATTCTCTACTCCAAACCCATTAGGTTCCGGCAGCCCGGGACCCAGAATCAGGCGAGCTTCTCTACATTCTTCTCATTCTCCGTGATGAATTTGAATCCGTCCTCCATCGGTGGTGGTTTGGCGTTTGTGATCTCGCCGGACGACCAGACTGTGGGCGACGCCGGTGGGTTTTTGGGTGTCATGGACTCGAAAGGAGTTCGAAACGGCGTCGTAGCGGTGGAGTTTGATACTCTAATGGACGTTGAATTCAAGGACATTAACGGGAATCACGTGGGGTTGGATCTGAACTCAATGGTTTCAAACCCGGTGGGTGATTTGGACACCATCAGCGTTGATCTCAAGAGTGGCGACCTGGTCAACTCGTGGGTCGATTACTCTGGGTCAACTCGTGTAATCAAAGTATACATATCGTACTCTAATCTGAAACCCAAAGAGCCCATTATCTCAGCCCCTCTTGATCTCCACGAGTACGTTGCTAATGATTTCATGTTTGTTGGGTTCTCCGGATCTACTCAGGGGAGCACCGAGGTTCACAGCATTGAATGGTGGAGTTTCAGTTCGTCCTTTGATGAAAATCCCAAGTCCAATTCGGTGCCACCGGAGATACCACCTCCGCCCCCCACCTCTACTCTAATGAACCCAACGGCGAACACAGTGAACCCGCCGCCACCTTCTTTAGCACCTGCTGCTAATACTACGTCGTCACATGAGAGCAAAACTGGTGGGAAGTGTCACTCCCATTTGTGCAAAGATGGTCCCGGGGCTGTTGTTGGGGTGGTAACCGCCGGCACATTTTTTCTTGCCTTTTGCACTTTGATGGTAATTTGGGCATACAAAAAGAAATTCAAGCATGTGAAAAAATCTGAGACTTTGGCTTCCGATGTGATCAAAATGCCCAAAGAATTTAGTTACAAGGAGCTAAAATTTGCCACAAAAGGGTTCAATTCGACCCAAATTATCGGGTACGGTGCATTTGGGACGGTTTATAAGGGGATATTGCCTGCCAACGGTGACATAGTGGCGGTAAAGAGGTGTAGTCATACCGGACAGGGGAAGGCAGAGTTTTTATCCGAATTGTCCATAATTGGAACTCTAAGGCATAGAAATCTTGTTAGGCTACAAGGTTGGTGCCACGAGAAAGGCGAAATTTTATTAGTCTATGATTTGATGCGTAATGGAAGTCTTGACAAGGCATTATTCGAGTCGAGGATGATCTTATCTTGGTCTCATCGGAAGAAAATTTTGCTCGGGGTGGCATCTGCCTTGGCGTATTTGCATCAAGAATGTGAAAATCAAGTGATTCATAGAGATGTTAAGACTAGTAACATTATGTTGGATGAAGGTTTCAATGCAAGATTAGGTGATTTCGGATTGGCTAGGCAAACTGAGCATGACAAATCACCTGATGCAACAGTGGCGGCTGGAACAATGGGTTACTTGGCGCCCGAGTATTTGTTAACCGGAAGGGCGACTGAGAAAACCGACGTTTTCAGCTATGGCGCGGTGGTGCTAGAGGTGACGAGTGGACGGAGGCCAATTGAGAAAGAAGTTACTGGGGTGGGGAAAGTTGGGGTGAGTAGTAATTTGGTGGAATGGGTGTGGAGTCTACATAGAGAAGGGCGGCTGTTGGTGGCGGCCGATCAACGGCTGGGGAATGATTTCGACGAGGCCGAGATGTTGAGGGTGTTGATGGTTGGATTGGCATGTTCCCAACCTGATCCAATGGCTAGGCCTACAATGAGAGGGGTTGTCCAAATGCTGGTAGGAGAGTGTGAAGTTCCAATTGTCCCAAGAGCAAAGCCAACAATGAGTTTTAGCACATCCCATCTCCTAATGACATTGCAGGACAGTGTTTCCGATTTGAATGCCATGATCACCCTCTCCACCTCCTCGTCAGAAAACGGTTTCACCGGTGGCGCTGGCGGCGGTATGGACTTGGTTTGATCAATGAAAATCTGGCTAGGGGCTTCTTGTTTGAGATTATTCCAGCCATCTTTTGGTAATTAATTAATTGTTCTATAATTCATTAATTTATTAAATTATGTACTTAGAATCAATAATGTTTAGTGTATGTCCAAAGATTGGGGTGCAATAATAGCTTTTGTCCAGTCTCATCTTGTCTCGTGCGAACCCTCCGCGATGATTGGTCCACCTTACCAATACTGAGAATATTATAGCCATTTCATTGTCGACAGAAGATTATAAATTATGGTGACATATTTGTTGGGAAAGAAATTAATGAAGAATTCCTTAATCCTTACACGCCCTTTTCTTATAAATCGATTTCAAGTGGAAATTCTGATGAATTTCTATTATAACACTCTTTTTCCTTGTCAATGGTTAGTTAGAAATGGAGACAAAATTGGTGGGTGTCATTTTCTTGATGAGAAGGATTTTTTTTTTAATTTTTTTGGTAGCGTGGTTGGTGGTTGCTTCCTTGGAAAGAAGTGTGAATCAAAAGGAGAAATAAGAGTTTGAGTAAAGTGCAGCGATAATCGACACTAGAAGAAACGCATATTTATTGGTTGACGTTTTAGTGTTTGCATTGGTGCTTCTTAGGATAATGGATATAAAGGGAAAGTAAAATGAATGTGGAGTTGATTTTTCTTTTTCTACAATCTCTAACAAAATTATCTTTTTTTAATTTCCTTTTCCTCCCATTGAAAAGTTCCAACCAACATAGAAATATCGATAATGGTATTGGTACATCGGGAGTATCGAAACGTGAACCTAATGGACAAACGACGACTCCTATTGGAGGAAGCACATGTGGGACAAGCGCTTCCTCCAACCGGGGGTTGCCGCGTGTCCATTAGGTACACGCTTCAGTATCCCCCGAATGTACCACACGTTTAATTCTAGAAATATAGAGCGGACTACAAGAATTCTTTTTTATGTTTTGCTCAGCTTATCATTATATTTTCTTTTTAATTGTCGAACTTTCATAATGAGACTCCAAGTCAGGTCATTGACTCTAAATATATCTTAATCTCCAGATCATTGATAAGGAGGGTGAGATATAATTAAACCATTTTCTAAAACATTCGAAATGTGTGTGATATTTTATTTTCAAAAATGCTTTTACGAAAACAGAAAAAAAATTAAAACATAAAATTCGAAATGGCTTTTTAACGTTTTAGAAAACATTCAAAACAAGGAAAATGAATTTAATTTTTTTTTCAAATTAAGATAATTCATAAA
>NC_036247.1:32211178-32213888 GCF_002742605.1 Olea europaea var. sylvestris
TTTTTTATGGTTAGTTTTGCTTGTTATGTTGCATTGTACACAAATATATTGTTGTGCAAAAGTGAACAGTAACATCGAAACGAAGAACAAAAAGATCGACATGCATGAATTAAGTGGTTTGACTATTTATCTACATTCATTGGAACAATATGATCGACATGTACAAAAATATTGATTATTTCTTAGTTGCCATGGTAATGATGTTACGTGTGGTGGTTTTACAGTCAGAAAATGATACTTGGATAGGGCCAAATACAAACAGGGCACCCCCTTGTATGGATGGGGCCACGTTGGCTTAGTCCGTCCAAGATTTCTTTTTACAATCATATAGATTGTTTTAAATTAATAACATTATTATATAATAAATTTTTACGATTATACTTTTATTAATTTATGGAAATTATACTTGTATTTCTAGCACAAATAAATCTTTACCTTGTATACTTTATGTTGGAGAGCTCCATCGTATTTTCTTCAAAACATTTAAAAAAATAAAATAAAATGTAGACGAAATAGAAATGTAGTGAGTGAAGAAGTCGCTAATGCGGCTTTCCGTGTATGAAAGCCCTACATCCCTTGCCCAAATCCCCAACCCCGGCGCCTTTATGGCTTTTCCTCTACATTCGTTAGATAACCCAAAACCCTCAAAAATCCTAAATCAATTCAGTTCATTCACTTTGAATTCTCACTCTGAATTCACTGCCCAAGAATCATCACCATGAATTTCTTAGCCAGAGTCAAAATAAAACCCTATCTTTTGATCTCTTCTCCTGTACAAAGAAAATGCCTCTTTTTACCTAGCCCCGTCTATTGCTTCCAACAGTTATATCTTTATTCCACAAGAACTAGCACTGGTACTACTTCTAACGGTAGCTCGAACTTCGAAGAACCCAAAAAAGCCAGGACCCAGAAATCTTCAGAATCATCTGTGAGTTGGTCTCAGAGGATCAAGAAACAAGCAGAGGCACCAAATATTTGGCCAAGGCCAACTGAGATCCCATATCAAGAAAAGGTTGCTAATTCTGTGAATCTGATTGGTTACATAACGAGGCCGGTTCGATTTGAGTCTACCCCTGATGGAAAATACTGGGCTGCTACGGCAATCTATCAAGAAAATGGTAATGAGAACAAGTCTTTGTTGATTCCCATAGTCTTTAAGGGTGATTTGGCTCATGTTGTGGCTTGCCATGTGAAGGAGAATGATTGTGTTTATGTGGCCGGGCAGTTGAGTTTGGACCCTATGGTGTTGGTGTTGAGTGAGAGTCTCGGTAAGTATCATGTTGTGGTGCAACATCTAAACTT
The DNA here is from genome assembly GCF_002742605.1 of Olea europaea var. sylvestris. NCBI lineage: Eukaryota > Viridiplantae > Streptophyta > Magnoliopsida > Lamiales > Oleaceae > Olea > Olea europaea. The sequence goes on from NC_036247.1 coordinate 32,212,481, forward strand.
TATGGAGGGATTGAAGAGGAATGTTTTGGATCATGAGACCAAGAAAAAGGGGATTTCAATGGTTGAGGAACCTGTTAAGAAATGTGGAGCTAAGAAAGAGGAGGTGTCAATTGTTTATAGTGATAGTGTTTCTAGGGTGGATGATGAGTCTTTAAATCAGACTTGGAGAGATGCATTAGAACATGTGGAAAAGTCAAGTTCTTTAAGCATGAAGAATGATGGTGTCTCTAGTGTTTCTGTTGAGGATTCTGTTAAGCGATCATTGAACAGTGGCTCTAAGGCAGCCGAAACTCCAGCAGCTGCTGGATTCGAGGGCAACAGGAAAAGAGTATTTGAGAACGAGTCTAAACCAGAAAAAGGTAATGTGAAGGGTGGAGAGATTGCTAGCAAGAAAAAATGTGGAGAGTCGATCTTGGATTCTTGGAGGGATCTTGTGAAAAATCCGGAGCAGTGGTGGGATTATCGTGGACACAAGTCTAATGGATTGGTTAAAGGAAAATACCCAGATTTTAAGCACAAAGAGAGTGGTGACCCTCTCTGGGTGGACAGTGCTCCAAAATGGCTGTTTCCAGGTCTTGGAAAGTTGGATTTTGATGTTAAGGTTTTTAAAGCAAAGCAAGTACAAGATGGAAGAGGAGATGACTCTTGGAAGAGCTTGGTGGAAAATCCCGATAAATGGTGGGACAATAGATCAAACAAGAGGAATCCTAAACAGCCTGACTTTAAGCACAAGGAAACAGGTGAAGTACTATGGTTAAACAGCTCACCAGATTGGGCATTGTCTAGGTTGCCACCATTGAAAGATTGCCAAATTTTTGCTGCTGGAAAGAAGAACGTTTACACAGAAGGGAATCTATGAGAGAGACCCTCGAAAAGGGTTCCAACTGATTGGAGAAGTTTATAGAGTGTCATGTACGTCCTATCTTTGAGTTTCTGAGGTTTGGAGACATGAATTTTGATGCTCCATAGGCATTGCAGATGTTTTGGGTTTGAGATTTTTTATTCAACAACTGTAAATCAATATGAAAGAGAAGATGTGTTAGAACTTTGAAGTTCTAACTGTTTTGATTTTTCCCTTGTAATATCTGCTGTTATGGATTATGTGGTGTAAATTTATATATCTTTTGCAGATTTTGTTTGAAGTCATGCCATTATCAAATACTGCATCAATATTTGCTTTTCTTGGTTTTGTGAACCAAAAATATTAATTATATTTACACAAAATCTAACACTAAGAAGCTCATGAGCAGAAAATTACGTGATATAATTTTGTGGTTTTGAATGATTATTTGCAATCATCTGTTCACGGTAAGCTGCAACTTCTCCCTTGGGTGTGGGGGCTGTGATGATTGGAACTACAGAGAATATCATCACAATGTGCAATAGACTAAATCAAATGGTGAGCGTC
>NC_036247.1:32214757-32419497 GCF_002742605.1 Olea europaea var. sylvestris
CATACATTTTTCAAAAAATTATTTTTCACAAAACCACTTCTCAAAAAAAAAAAAAAAGTAATAATTAAATAAATAAAAGACAATCCCATAATGGGTTATCTTATTTCGACGGGTTAACTTCACAAACGGTCACTGAATTTACCTGAAAATTACAAAATGGTTGCTAAATTTTAAAACTTGTAGAAACGGTTACCGAAATTTACAAATTTATAGAAAAGGTCAATATTAGGATTCTTATGATTTAATTCAAACTTAAGGAACCAAAACAAGTGAACATTGAAAATCTTGAGGACCAAACCACCAAAACTTGACAAAATAAACTCTCTATTTTTGGGCGAGTTTTGCAGCAATTTTTCGGCATTTTCCAACCACCAAGACCGCTGAATTTGGATATCGTTGGAAAAGCCCACAATGTCATCTTCAATTACCATCCAAAATCTCTCTATAACCCCAAAGGATTCGGGGAGTTGACTTCGTGGGTTTATTCCGGCTGAATCCTTTGGGGTTATGGATAGATTTTGGGTGGGAATTGAAATAAACATTGTGGGCTTTTCCAATGGTATTCAAATCTAGAGGTCTTGGTGGTCGGAAGTTGTCGGAAAATTGGCGCAAAACTCGACCTTTTCAAGTTTCGGGGAGCTGACTTTGTGGGTTTATTATGGAAAATCCTTTGGAGTTCTGAGGAGATTTTGTGTGGTAATTGAAGATGGCATTATGTGATTTCTAACTATCCAAATCCAGCGGCCTTGGTGGTCAAAAGTTGTTGGACAATTGTCGTAAAAATCTGAAAAATCTGGGTAGATTTTCAGATTTTGGAGAGCTGACTTTGTGGGTTTATTCTGATCTAATCCTTTGGAGTTATGGGGAGATTTTGGGTGTTAATTGAAGATGACATTGTGGGCTTTCTAACGGTATCCAAATAAGGCGGCTTTGGTGGTTGAAAGTTGCCAAAAAATTGTCACAGAACTCACACAAAACTAGAGAGAAAAAGTTTATTTTGTCAAGTTTTGGTGTTTGGTCCTCAATATTTTATGTTCACGTGTTTTGGTACTTTAAATTTTGAATTAAATCATCACAATCCTAATAGTGATCGTTTCTGCAAGTTTGTAAACTTCAGTGACCATTTCTGAAAGCGCTATAAATTTTAGTGATCGTTTATGCAAGTTTTAAACTTGAGTGACCGTTTATGAAATTAACCCTATTTTGACTATACTGAAATAACAATATTTATTTAACTTTTTCCCCTGAAAATATTTATTTCTTTGTAATTCAACGCATAGAATTTGATAAAAATCGCAAGCAATAAGTCGATGGTCTCGTTGCTACGTTTCTGAGCTCATCGATTTATCACGCTAAACCCTAAATCCTAATCTCGACTACAGATGATGAAAATTAAACCAAAAAGTTAATCCATAAACCTGTAAACACAGTCATTTTGAATGTTCGTTTCTCGTTCGTTGCAGTCGTGAAGATACTTTAGAATTAAAGATGGGAAGTTTCACATTGATATGTTCGAATATTACAATATGCTCGAGTATGTGCATTTTCGATTTATGTTCAATTTTGATGTTTCTTTGCGTTAGGAATGTTGAATAAGGAAATAGGATTCATTTCCGTCGTTTTCAAGTAGAAACGATAAGATTGGGATCGCTTTTTTATTTTTAGCTTGAACGAAGAGATTTTTACTTGATTGAATAGTTGCTTGCTAACTTGCTTAGATATCTTTTTCAATTTTTCTTGGTTAATTGTTTTTGTGAATACTCTTTGTGCCTAAAGGTGGTGTCTTTTCAGTATTAGCCTTCAAACGTGAGCTTTTGTAATTTTAATATCTAGTAAGTTTTTCTGCTAAGGTTCATGGTTCCTCTTCGTGCGAAAGCCGCAGGCGTACGGGATCGTTGACAAGTAATAGATATGATGAGTTAAGAGTTATCGCCCCACGAAGAATAATGTTTAATTCTAGTTTACTAGTTACTATTAGATTCGAATTATGAAAAACAAAGGAAATACTTTGATTTGATTTAAACTAAACTAATCTAAGAAAGCGATAAAAAATTTTGGGGTTTTGTCAAATTATGGAGGATTGTATTGGATTTCGGCTCCGCCTATTGCTATCTATTTCAATTATTGATTCGTAATCTAATTCCATTGTTCTTAACAATCGATAACGCTAAATTATTCAATGCTCTTTTTCAAGACACACGAACCTATAATTAACACGACTCGATCCTAGTCTTAGTCCGAATTCATATGAAAGTCACGCATTTAGTTCAAGTTATCTAAATGATTGCATGTGTGAAAGAGATTATTCCTAATTCTAACTACACATGTTAATTTTACCGCGTTCTAAACTCATTGTGAGCATTCCTACACTACAACAACCAACTAACTATTTAATTGATGGACAAACAATGTAATAGTGCAATGGAAATGCAAAATTAATCAACAAACACAAGAATTAAACTAAATTACTTGTCTTGAATTAGAAATAAATAGACAATAGGGTTCGTCCCATCCAATCCATTAAACAAATTAGCCTAACATAATGTTGGAATTAAACGCATAAAAATAGAATGACATCATCGAGAAATAGACGAAACGTAATTGATTCAATAGAATGACATCATCGAGAAATAGACGAAACGTAATTAATTCCAATAGTTCGGGTCTTCCTCGTGTTTGCCATCTTCGTATCTCTTGATTTCTGCCTTTGTAATTTCCCTTTTTAATTCCCCGGCAGTAGGTAGCTCGTGTATCTTCGGCTCTCTCATGTGAATGTAAATCCAACCAAAAACAGCCGCAATTTCGTGTTTGAATCTGTATCAATTCTGCCTTCCTGTGGGTAATTATATAATCTTCAGCAATATGCAACCCTATTAATTCCCTCACGTGTATATATATTTAATTCTGCAGTGGGCAAAATTTTCCCCAGTTGGCATGTATAATTCTCCTTCCGGCTGCCGTTCCCAATTAATGTGTAACTATCCTTCTCTTTTTTATATTTGCCAGCATGTGTATATATATTAGTGGTAACCTAGCCCACAATGTTTGACTTTCAAAAGGATTCCAATTTTTCTCCAATTTGGCAATCTGCACGTGTTTTTCTTCCCTCAAGATTCCAGCACACTTTAATTAAAGTACCTGCAGTCCAAGTCCAACTGAAATTTGAGGCTCATTATGGTGGTAGTTGTTTCCAAGCTCTCAATTTTCTTTCAATGGCCACTTTAATCCATGCATTTCAAATATTGCCATTTTCCCCCAATTTTTTCTTCTTTCCTTCACTTCCTTTTAATCCATGAAAATTCACCTACTAAACGTAAGACACAACAATTTAAAATATATTTTGCTAAAAGACTATCAGATATTGTTATTTTAGAGCCCCGAATAAGTGTATAAAATACACTTATCAAACACCCCAAACATAAATCATTTGTTTGTTCTCAAACAAAATTATAACCTAAATAATAACAAACACGCAAACATGCAAAAATATTTGGTTAGACAATCTAACTTTTTGCCTCAGGATTTGAAATCACGGTATTAAATCTACAAACTACTTCAAAGTCACTATACTAAACTAATATCCACTTTTCCAATGCAAAACCAACGTGTGTGTGTGTGTGTGAAGAACTAAGTAGACATTAATGAATTCACAAGTTGTTCCAATTCCCGACCCTCTATAGTCAAATATATCTATTCATCTCTCGTAAGATTCACACACCCCCAAACATATTCATTTTCACTCTTTTCCCAGTATGTGATCTAAGATTGAATTTCTCATTACTATCCTCACCCTCTCCAATTCAGGTGGACGTCACTAGTTGTAAGTCAACACATCAATGAACAAGGATTCTCCAATTATTTGATTGCTTCGACCGTCAAGATTCAATTATGCTAATTATTCTTTATCGAAAGTCAAATTTCCTCGAACAAGTGTTGGGACTTACAAGGCATTTAGTGTTTTTTTTTTCACTCTCCCTTAAGCTTTCTAAATGACTCATGTAGTAGGCTTTATGCCAATAACTCCCACATCAGATGACTTTAAGGCACCAGATTTTCAAATGCCCTTACAGGCTTAATAACCCGAGTAAAAAAGGCTTCAAAGAGAACAATTTTTTAGGACAATTTCATCTCTGATTGCTTTTTAAATGACCCTTGTACCGAGTTTTAGGTTGATAACTCTCATGTCAGATGACTTTAGGGCACCAGATTTTAAGATACCCTTACAGACTTAATTGCTCAAGTCATAAAAGTTCCGAAGAAAAAATTTTAAATTTATAAATATATGCCTTGATCAGTACAATGCCCCTTATCACACACCTATTCAAGCAAATCGACCTCCAATTTAAGACTTTCACCCAATTTTATCATATAAATCTCAGAAAATCCACATAAAATTTTTCACACAAGGAATCCACATTCACATCTGTATTTTCCTACAACAGTAAGATCTCCCCAAATTATGCTAAATTTGGTTTAAGGATAATTAATTAGTATGGTTTGGGTTAAGCATCTATGTCCAACTAATTCAGTCTATCAAGTGTATGAATGAACTCATTTCATCATAATGTTAAACTCATTTCTAGTGCATGTATAATATCAAGTTTTGCAAGTTCAAACTTCAATTAGTCTAGTATGCATTCTATCCACAGTTCATAAATCAACACCAAATCTCAAATTTAATCATCATTGTCAGCCAAACTGTCTAACTCACACAATTATAGCCAAAAATAAATAAAAAATAAAAATTTGAAGATTTTTTTAATTTTTTTTAATTTTATTAAACATATTAAAACAACGCACGAAAACAAGGAAAACCGAAAAACACAAAATATTTTCCACCCCTAAACTTAAACCAGACATTGTCCTCATTGTCTTAAAATATAATTAAGAATGTATGGGGACGGGGAAGAAAATGAGGAAGGTACTCCCTGAATTTTTCCATTGAACGTGGAAGATACTGTTGGTAATGGCTAGACAATCTTTCTCATAATGCTTTCCCTTTTGTCGATGTTGGTTTGAGTGTTTCACGACGTCATGTTCGTGCATCTGCTAATCAAATCAAACATTAGAGATCAAATAATTCAAAACATGCATTACTTAGCCCAAACACTCGAAATAACCAACATTATATTTAAGGGTCTCAATAAAAACATGATCGGATGATGATACTCTATAAATATAAACGTGCCTAAATCTAATGCAACTAATAATTAAAACAAATCTATCTGCAATACGATGCAGAAAATAAAATAAATAAGAGGTTTAGAAATTGGGTTGCCTCTCAATAAGCGTTTAATTTATAGTCTTTAGCTAGACTTTGTTGTTCTGGCTACTCTGTATTATCAAGTGGCACGGTTATTTTTTCGCTGGAGTAGTCACCTCCCCAATAAGCTTTCAACCGTTGTCAATTTACTTTAAACCTCCTTTGTTGATCTTGAGATATCACTTCCACAGTACCATGTGGAAACATAGTTACTACTGTGAACGGATCAGACCATCTAGACTTTAGCTTTCCTGGAAAGAGCTTGAGGCGTGAATTGAACATCAATACCTGCTGACCAACCTCAAACTCCTTCTCCCTTATATGCCCGTCGTGCCATCTTTTGATCTTTTTCTTGTAAATCTTTACATTCTCATACAAATCCAAATAAAACTCATCTAGCTTATGAAGTTGTAGAACCCTCTTTTCTCCTGCTGCCCTCATATTGAAATTGAGCAAGTGTGTCGCCCAATATGCTTTTTGCTCTAACTCAACGGGTAGATGACACGCTTTTCTGAATACCAGTTGATATGGAGACATGCCAATTGGAGTCTTAAATGCTGTTCTATATGTCCAAAGTGCATCATTTAATTTCTTAGCCCAATCTTTACGTGATGCATTGACTGTAGCTTCAAGAATTTTTTTCAACTCCCTGTTGGAGATTTCCACTTGTCCGCTAGTTTGAGGATGGTATGGAGTCGAGAACGATGTTTCACTCCATATTTGGCCAACAACGAAGCAAATAGGCGGTTACAAAAATGCTTTCCACCATAACTAATAATCGTCCTTGGGGTCCCGTATCGAGTGAAAATGTTCTTCTTGAGGAATTGAGTTACCACTCGACTGTCATTCGTTGGTGAAGCTACAGCTTCAACCTACTTAAACACATAGTCCACCGCTACCAGTATATATTGTTGACCATAGGATGGAGGAAATGGTCCCATGAAGTCAATGCCCCAAACGTCGAATGATTTAACCTCCAAAATACTGTTCGGAGGCATCTCATTCCCCCTTAAGATGTTTCCAGTCCTCTGGAACTTATCACAATATTTCAGCATATAATGGGCATCCTTGAACAATGTAGGCCAAGAAAAACCCGATTGAGTATCTTTGCTGCTGTCTTGGTTATTGCGAAGTGACCCCCATACGGTGCAGAGTGACATGATTCTAATACTTGATGTTGTTCTACTTTTGGCACACAACGGCGTATGATTTGATCTGGATCCCTTCTGTAAAGGATTGGATCATCCCAAAAGTAGTGTTTTAGGTCACTGAAGAGTTTCTTCTTTTGGTGACTCGATTAGTCTAGTGAGATGATGGAGCGGGCCAAATAATTGACATAATCGGCGTACCATGGTATTGTGATAATCTGAAAAAGCATTTCATCAAGAAAAACTTCATTGATCTCCACTATAGGATTTGGCTCATGTGATTCAAGGCGAGAAAGGTAATCTGCCACAACATTCTCACTCCCCCCCCTTTTTTTTTTTAATCTCTGATCTCCAAATCAAGCTCTTGCAATAAGAGTATCCATCAAATAAGTCTTGGTTTTGCGTCCTTCTTGCTCATTAGATATTTCAATGCTTAATGATTTGTATAGACAATCACTTTTGACCTAATCAAATATGACCTGAATTTGTCAATGGCGAACACCACTGTCAAAAGCTCTTTCTCTATAGTAGCATAATTCATTTGAGCCTTGTCTAAAGTTTTACTAGCATAGTGGATAACATGAGAAATCTTCTCCTTGTGTTGACCCAACACCGTCCCCACTGTCTGATCACTGGCATCACACATAAGCTCAAACGGATAATCCCAGTCTGGAGGAGCCAACATTGGAGTGAAAACCAATTTTTCCTTTAAATTGTTGAAAGCAGTCAAGCACTCCTCATAAAAGTGAAATGGAGCTCCTTTTTCCAATAGATTACATAATGGCTTCGAGATTTTGAAAAAGTCTTTGATGAATCGGCAGTAGAACCCAGCGTGACCCAAGAAACTTCTGACTCTTTTCACTGTTATCGGCGATGGTGGATTTTCGATGACTTGTATCTTAGCTTTGTCCACCTCACTACCCCGTGCTGAAATCAGATGCCCTAACACAATCCCTTCTTTTACTATGAAATGGCAGTTTTCCCAATTTAATACAAGGTTTGTATCTTCACACCGCTGCAACACTTTTCCCAAATGTGTAAGGCATTCCTTAAATAATTTTTCAAATACTGAGAAATCATCCATAAATACCTCAATGATATTTCCCACCATGTCCGAGAAAATAGATATCATACAACGTTGAAAGGTAGCAGGAGTGTTACAAAGATCGAAGGGCATCTTTCTATAAGCAAAAGTGCCATAAGGGCATGTAAAGGTCGTCTTCTTTTGATCATCTGGCATTATAGGAATCTGGTTGTACCCCGAATAAAAATCCAAGAAGCAATAGTACGCATGTCCAGCAAGTCTCTCCAGCATCTGATCAATAAAAGGAAGGGGAAAGTGATCCTTCCTCGTAGCGTTGTTGAGTTTACGATAATCAATGCAAACTCTCCAACCCATGACTATGCGTGTTGGGATGAGCTCATTATTTTCATCTGGAACTACTATGATCACGTCCTTTTCGGTACGGCCTATACTGGACTTACCCAATGACTGTCTAATATAGGGTAGATGATCCCTGTATCTAGAAGCTTTAATACCTCTTTCCTTACCACTTCCTGCATAGTCAGATTTAATCTACGTTGATGCTCAATTGAAGTTTTGTAGTCATCTTCCATCAGTATCTTGTGCATGCAAAGAGAATGGCTGATTGTTTTTATATCTGATATCGTCCATCTTATTGCTGTCTTATGCTCCCGAAGTACCCTTAGCAACTGATCTTCCTTTGATCCTGTAAGATTGTTCGAGATAATTACTGGAAGTGAATTCTTTTCCCCCAAGTATGCATAGCAAAGATAAGTGGGCAGCTGTTTGAGTTCAAGAGCTGAAGCTTGCTGTATAGATGATAACGGTATTGTGGGTCTTTCACTGAGCTCTAAACGTGGTTGCTTGAAGAATGGTGGTAGGGCTGCCAAATAACGTGCACATTCTTTTGTTTCCTCCTTTTCTCATGGTAAATCCTGAGAATGCACTAAACACGCCTCAAGCGGATCTGGAGGGTGATTTAGTTTGAATGTCTTTGACACCATTTCTTTTATTACATCAATCTGCATGCAAGAATCTGGTTCGCACTGAAATCTGAAAGCTCCAAACACATTGATTGTCAGTTCTTTTTCATTTAACCTTAATATCAACTGGCCATTTTACACATCTATCATAGCCCTTCCCGTAGCCAAAAATGGACGACCCAATATGAGCCAGACATCCCTATCTTTCTCCATATCCAGAATAATGAAGTCCATTGGGAAGATAGACTTGTTGACCTTCATCAAAATATCTTCACAAATACCACGAGGGTGCTTGATCGACCTGTCAGCCAACTGTAGTGAAATTGTTATTGGTTTTGCTTCCCCCAAACCTAGTTTTCAAAAAAGAGACAAAGGCATTAAATTAATGCTAGCTCCTAAATCACATAATGCTTTATCTATATATAAGTTACCAATGTTACAAGAAATAGTAAAACTCCCTGGGTCTTTTAGTTTCGATGGTAATTTGTGTTGGAGAATTGCGCTACACTTCTCAGTAAGCATGACATTTCATTATCCTCCAGCTTCCTCTTATTTGATAGAATATCTTTCATCAACTTGGCGTAGCTAGGCATTTGAGCTAAAGCTTCAGCAAATGGTATGTTAATGTGCAACTTTTTGAACACATCCAAAAATTTCTGAAATTGCTTATCGAGCTTATGTTTTTGCAATCTCTGTGGAAATGGGATCGGAGGAACATATGCTTTGATAGGAGCAGTTGCCTTCACCTTTGGACTATCCGATTACTCAACTTAATTTTTCTCTGTGGCTTTATCTTATTCATCAACTTGCTCCTCGCCCGTGATAGGTGTCTTTTCCATAATAGTTACTGGCCGCTTTACATGTATTTCTGGTAACTGGACGCCACTACGTATAGTGATTGCTTTAACCTGCTCCTTAGGATTTGTTTCAGTATTGCTAGGCAATGTCCCTTGAGCTCTACCTGATAGTGCGGCTGCAATTTGTCTAACATGTTGTTCCAAATTCTTGATTGAGGCTTGTTGATTCTGAAAGTTGGTCTCAGTTTTAGTAATGTATTGAGTCAGCAAATCTTCCAACGATGGCTCTCTCCCTTGCTGTTGGAACCCTGGTAGTTTATTCTGATTGTTTCCTCCTTATTTTTGTACCTGATTATTGAACCAAGAAAAATTTGGATGGTTCCGCCAACCCGGATTATATGTGTTGGAGAAAGGATTATTTTGCTGTCTCTGAAAGTTCTGCATGTATCTTCTTTCTTCGGATTGATTAACACGTGTTGATGCCAAAGGGCAGCGTGTATTAGCATGATCCGCTCCATAGCCTTCGCAAACAGGTGGCGATTGGTGTACCATATTAACTGACTTAGATAGATTGTCCATTTTCATTATAAGAACTTCCATTTGCGCGGCCGTGTTGTCACTGCATCCACGTTGTGTAACCCTAATATTTTCCTTGGAGCTTTCCTATCGGTTGGCCATATCGATTGATTTACAGCTATTTTTTCATACAAATCATAGGCCTCATCGACATCAAGTTTCATAACCGATCTTCTCGCTGAAGCATCTATCATATTCCTGAACTCATATTTTAGACAGTAGTAGAAGAGATATTACTGAGCCTGCTTAGGAATGTCAAGGCTGAGATATTTTCTGAAAAAAATTCTTGAACCTCTCCCATGCCACAGAATAGCTCTCGAGATCTTCTTGCTTGAAGGTGTGGACGTCATTCCTAATTTGGTGAACTCGAGAAGGTGGAAAGAATTTCATCGTGAATTTTTGAACCATATCGTTTCATGATTGATTGCTCCCTGGTGGTAAATAGAGGAACCATTCTCTGGCAGTATCCTTCAAGGTATGAGGAAATAATTTCATTCGGAATGCATCTGCTGATATTCCTTCATGACTGATCACTTCACATAACACGAGAAAAACATAAATATGCTCATGAGGATTTTCCGTGGCTTTTCCAAAGAATCTAATGTCTTGGTGATTTTGAAATAAATTGATGACATCTGGTCTGAGGTGAAAATTAGGTTGTCCGAAGGGAGGATATACCACAGCAGGTTGTACTGGTGCGGGAATTGGATTGACGTAATCTCCAACTAAGACAGGAGCTTCATTCAGGATAGCTCTCTGTTGATTTGGCTGTTGAATTGGCTCATGAAGTTGAACCTTATTCTGTGGTTGATTCTGATTATCGGTCATTCTCCTTGCTTGACATTGTATTCTACGATTTCTGAATGTTCTTTCGATTTCGTGGTCTATCGAAGAGAGATATGGCTCATCAGGATTTTGCAAAAACTAAAGTCGCTTAAAAAGTGTAATGGTAGCATAAAAATAACAACTAAAAATAAAAATTAAAAAATTAATCTAAAATATCTAATAATTAAAGTTAACACCGTTATTCCCCAACAACGGCGCCAAAAACTTGTTCGTGTGAAACCCGTAAGCATACGGGATCATTGACAAGTAATAGCTATGATGAGTTAAGAGTTATCGTCCCACGAGGAATAATGTCTAATTCTAGTTTACTAGTTACTATTAGATTTGAATTATGAAAAACAAAGGAAATATTTTGATTTGATTTAAACTAAACTAATCTGAGAAAACGATAAAAATTTTTGGGGTTTTTTCAAATTATGGAGGATTGTATTAGATTTCGACTCCGCCTATTGCTATTTATTTCGATTATTGATTCGTAATCTAATTCCATTCAAGTGTTCTTGACAATCGATAACGCTAAATTATTTAATGCTCTTTTCCAAGACACACGAACATATAATTAACACAACTCGATCCTAGTCTTAGTCCAACTTCATATGAAAATCATGCATTTTGTTCAAGTTATCTAAATGATTGCATGTGTGAAAGAGATTATTCATAATTCTAACTATACATGTTAATTTTATCGCATTCTAAACTCGTTGTGAGTATTCCTACACTACAACAACCAACTAACTATTTAATTGATGGCCAAACAATGTAATAGTGCAATGAAAATGCAAAATTAATCAACAAACTCAAGAATTAAACTAGATTACTTGTCTTGAATTAGAAATAAATAGACAATAGGGTTCGTCTCATCCAATACATTAAACAAATTAGCCTAACATAATGTTGGAATTAAACGCATAAAAATAGAACGGCTTCATCGAGAAATAGACGAAACGTAATTAATTCCAATAGTCCGGGTCTTCCTCGTGTTTGCCGTCTTCGTATCTCTTGATTTCTGCCTGCGTAATTCCCTTTTTTAATTCCCTAGCAGTAGGCAGCTCGTGTATCTTCGACTTTCTCTCATGTGAATGTAATTTAAAAACAGCAGCAATTTTGTGTTTGAATCTGTATCAATTCTGCCTTTTTGTGGGTAATTATATAATCTTCAGCAATATGTAGCCCTATTAATTCCCTCACTTGTATATATATTTAATTCTGCAGTGGGCATAATTTTCCCCAGTTGGCATGTATAATTCTCCTTCTAGCTGCCGTTCCCAATTAATTTGTAACTATCCTCCTCCTCCTTTTTATATATTCCAGCATGTGTATATATATTAGTGGTAACCTAGCCTACAATGTTTGACTTTCAAAAGGATTCTAATTGCTCTCCAATTTGCCAAGCTACGTGTGTTTTTCTTCCCTCAAGAGTCCAGCACATTTTAATTAAAGTACCGGCAGTCCAAGTCCAGCTTAAACTTGAGGCTCATTATGGTGGTATTTGTTTCCAAGCTCCCAATTTTCTTTCAATGGCCACTTTAATCCATGCACTTTAGATATTGCCATTTTCGCCCAATTTTTTCTTCTTTCCTTCACTTCCTTTTAATCCATGAAAATTCACCTATTAAACATAAGACACAACAATTTAGAATATATTTTGCTAAAAGACTATCAAATATCGTTATTTTAGAGCCCCGAATAACTGTATAAAATACACTTATCAGTTCCCCTATTACTTTGGCTGTTTGCTTATAGTTGACGCTTTTTGGGTATTTTCCTTCAAAATTGAGCTTCTATTGTCTAGGCTATCTTGTAAGTTTTCTGATTGAGGTTCAGTTAAGTACGTCTTCCATTTGATTCCCTTGTTAAGATACTCCACTCAATAGCATGAATTGCATAACGAGTCTATGACTTGGTGGTGTTACTTCATTCTATGCCATCAATATTGAGCACGGTAGATAGCTATATGCTTAAATGTTTGCACCAATGTTTTGTATTATTCTAAAGTATTCTATTTTTCTTGTAATGCTAAGCCTTTTTTAAAAAAAAAATAAAGTAAATGAGTATTGGTTTAAACAACGTGATATGGAACAAAGCCCTCCATGTCTGTCACGGAGATCATAGCCTTGACGCATGCTTATTTTGGGCCGTAAAAATAATATTAGTTATTAAATAATCGCTTCCATATTCTATCAGTGATGGATATTATAAGCATTCATTGTTTGTACTGCCTGCAAAGGAATTTCTGTAAAAAAATTTACACATGTTTCTTTCTAATAAATTGTTGTCTAACGGAGATCATAGCCTTGACGCATGCTTATTTTGGGCCGTAAAAATAATATTAGTTATTAAATAATCGCTTCCATATTCTATCAGTGATGGATATTATAAGCATTCATTGTTTGCACTGCCTGTAAAGGAATTTCTGTAAAAAAATTTACACGTTTCTTTCTAATAAATTGTTATCTGCAGCCATCTTGTTTCAACTTTGCATTTTGCTTGGTTTCCACTTCTTTGTGTATCTTATACTTGTTGTGGAGAGAGAAAAGATTAAAAAAAACTGGTACTGAAGCAAAGTGTCAAACTCCAATAGACCATGGTCCTTTAGATTGCCTCTCAACTTCGAACTTTCCTTGCACTGTGATTTATGTTGGGGAGCATTTTGCTATTTTAGCTACTGCTACCTTTACATCCATGTATCCATCTTGAGAGATTTGCAAGCCTCCGTTACCCTCTGTCTGCTGAACTTGGATGTTTTTATTATTGAAATGCCTAAAAATTTTATACGACCAATCATACATTTCAGAAGTTTAGGCTCTACTACTTTTGGCACATTCCTAAGTTGTCTTCAATACTGTTACCTTTATTTAATTGTGACATAATAACAAACGGAATGTGATGTAGTGGAAGATTATAGGGAAGATGAACAATCACAAAATGAGAAAACTCTCAAGGAAAGTTTTATTGAAACCAAGAACTGTCACCTCAAAGGACTTACAACGCCTTAAATAGAAGAAAAACCTAACAAAATTTGGAAAATAGAATAAAAGGATATTTTTTGCAAAAATAGAAAAATATGAGATAACTACTAAGATGAAAAATCCTTATCTTCAGGATCATTCTCCAACAAATAGAATATGAATTTGAATTTTATGGAAAAAGATATTGCAAAAACAAAAATTACCATAAATAACAAAAACGCCTAAACGAGGGATTTTATTCATTGGCTCGATTCCAATCGAATTAGACTAGCAATTCATCAAAAATGAACAAACTCGAAGTTATCATAAAATCAAAAACCACACTTTTATGCCTTGCGATCGTCCCATTTCATCATAAACTCTAATCCCTTATGTACTTCATCATTCTCCCCAAGGTAGGAAAAATTCGCCCTCGAATTTAACGAGAAAGGAGCTTCATCCTCATCAGAATTGTCATCACGAAATGGCACCAAATGCTTGATATTGAACACGTCAGATGTACGAATAAGGCTGGGTAGCTTCAAATGGTAAGCATTCGGATTGATCTTTTCAATGACCTCCAATGGACCAATCTTCTTCGTAGTAAGCTTGCTATATTCATGAGCAGGAACACAATCCTTTGTTAACACCGCCCAAACAAAGTCACCTACCTCAAATTCAACATGTCTGTGTTTAAGATCCGCAGCACGCTTATACTCAGTGACAGCAGCCTGCAACTGATCATGAGCCTGTGAGTGAACCTGCTGCACTTGCTGAATAAAGTCTTCGGCCTTACCATGTATTTTAACAGAAGTAGAAACAGGAACTAGATAAAGAAGACCATGAGGAAAAAGGCCATACACCACCTGGAACGGACTAAAACCTGTACTTCGGTTAACAGCATGATTGTAAGCAAATTCTGCTTGACACAACTTCTAATCCCAAGACTTGATGTGATCAACAACCAGGCAACGTAATAAATCACCTAAGGAACGGTCAACAACCTCTGTTTGACCATCTGTCTGAGGGTGATATGCACTGCTGAAGTCCAACCGTGTATTCACCGAGCGCCATAAGCTGCGCCAGAAGTGGCTGAGGAAACGAGTATCCCGATCAGACACGATAGATGTAGGTAGTCCATGCAGGCGATAAACCTCATGAAAATACAGTAAGGCCACAAAGACAGCATCTGTAGTCTTCTTGCAGGGGATGAAATGTACCATCTTTGAAAATCGAACAACCACTACGAAGATCGAATCAAACCCACGTTGAGTCCTGGGAAGTCCCACAAGGAAATCCATGCTCACTTCTATCTAAGGCTGGGTTGGAATAGACAGGGACATATACATGCCTGCATTTGTCGCCTTGCCCTTGGCCAAGTGGCAAACCCGACAACGCTCCACAAACTTGCCGACATCTTTGCGCAATGATGGCCAAAAGTAAGAAGCAGCAACAAGCCACAATGTTCGGTCACGACCCACATGGCCCTCATTATGCAACTCTTGAATGATCTTCAACCTCAAACTGCCCTCTGGAATACACAACTGATTTCCATGAAAAAGAAAACCATAAACCCATGCAAACTCTAACTGCACACCCTCCTATAACTTCTGAATAACATGGGAAAAGTATGGGTCAGTAGCATATGAGTCACACAAACTGTCAAAACCTAGAACCTCGACTCGCATTTCTGTAAGGAGAGTTTGGCGCCTACTCAATGCATCTGCAATTTTGTTAAGGGCACCTGCCTTGTGCTTGATCACAAAAGTAAACTGCTGTAAGCAATCCAAGAGGCATGTTGAGCAGATACCTTATCTTGAGTACCAAGGTGTTTAAGGGCGTCATGATCCGTATACAAAATAAACTCCTTCTGGAACAAATAGTGACGCCAATGTCGAACGACCTGAACTATCGCATAGAACTCCGCATCATAAGTACTATACCGAGACTTTGGGCCAGAAAGCTTCTCACGGAAATATGCGACAGGGCGGTTGTTCTGACTCAGCACACCACCAATACCCACTTTTGAAGCATCACAATGTAACTCAAATGGTTGGGTAAAGTCAGGCAACACCAAAACTGGAGCAGTAGTCAACTTCTGCTTAATCAATTGGAAAAACGACTCTGCCTCGTGAGTCCACTGGAACCTACCATCCTTCATGCAATCTGTAATTGGTGCCATGATGCTACTAGAATGTGGTATGAACCTGCAATAGAAGGAAACAAGGCCATGAAAACTTCGTACCTTAGTGACAATCTTGGGCAGTGGCCACTAAATTACTGCCTTTACTTTAGATGTATCAACTGCTAACCCCGCCTTCGACATCACATAACCCAGGAACACCACACTATCAGTAAGAAATGAACACTTCTTCACTGCAGCATAGAATTTATCCCTGTGAAGAACTGAAAGAACTTCCCGAAGGTGCTGGACATGATCATCATCGTTAGCACTATAAATTAAAATATCATTAAAGTAGACCACAACAAATTTATCGATGAATGGGTGAAGAGGCTGATTGATAATCCGCATGAACGTACTGGGCACATTTGAGAGGCCGAAGGGCATGACTAACCACTCGTACAATCCTTCCATCAACTTAAGTGCGGTCTTCCACTCATCCCCATGTCTGATCCGAATCTGATGGTACCCACTCTTCAAATCAAGCTTGCTAAACACACAAGCACCAGTAAGCTGGTCCAACAAATCATCCAGGTGGGGAATAGGAAAGCAGTACTGCACCGTAATCTTATTGATCGTCCTACTATCCATGCACATACGCCACGTGCCATCCTTCTTTGGCGTGAGAAGAGCAGGAACAGCACAAGGACTAAGACTCTCCCTGATGTGTCCTTTTAGCAGAAGCTCCTCAACTTGCCTGGGCAACTTCTCATGCTCAGTGGGGGCTCATTTTGTAATGTGCTCGGTTAGGCAGGGTAGCACCAGGCACCAAGTCAATCTGATGCTGAATATCCCGCAGTGGTGGTAATCCATCTAGAAGCTCTTCTAGGAAAACTTCATGAAACTCTTTCAGCAATGGCTGAATTGCGAGAGGGACTTCATGCTCACTGTCAATCAACTTTCCCGTCAGCACATACACTACCCCAGACTCCTCCATCTCTGTCTCGAACTTCTTTTTGGTCAGTAAATTGGCGTTGTTCCCAACTGTTTGTACTGAACCTTTATCCGGTAATAACACAATTTTCTTTCTCCCAAAGAGAAAGTTGTACGTGTTAGTATATCCATTATGCAGTGAGTGTCTGTCAAATTGCCACGGCCTCCCTAATAGTAAATGACACGCTTCCATCTCTACTACATCACATAAAACCCGATCCTTGTAGGTAGGTCCAATTGAGAAGCTGATTCGAGCATGTTAAGACACTTCTACGTCGTTGCCTCTCTTCAGCTAGGCTAATTTGTACGATTTGGGATGTTTCTCAATCTGCAAACCCAACTTCTTAACGACTTCCTCAACTACCACAATCTCGCAACTACCAGAATCAATAACAAATTTACATACCTTCCCTCCAACAGTACATGTCGATTGAAAGATATTGTTACGCAACCAATCAGTATTATTCTCCAAGGGAGTCAGGAAACTCCTCACCACCAGTGCTTGACCCACATCACCAACCACAAACTCTTTATCTTCTGTTGCTTCTTCTACGCTTTCACCGTCAAATACAGGCGGACATTCATAATCGTCATTTCCCTCATCAACAAAGAGTCCCATGTGCGGATTTTTGGGGCACTTAGACTACCTATGGCCTGTAACTCCGCATCCAAAACAACGAATACCAACCTCTGGACGTGTTGGTTGTTGGACAGGATTTATTCGAGGAGGACCAGATTGAGCAGGATTACCAGGACGTGTCACCTGCTATTGTGGGTTACTGGAAGAACTCCCTGCAATGAAAGGACTAGTAGTTCTCCTGGACTGTTGCTTCTCTATCTGTATTGCCCTCTGATGTGCTTCAGAAATTGTCACAAGATCAAACATATTGAGAGTATCCTGTATTTGGGGACGAAGACCACCCATGTACCGTGACACCAACTACTCCTCCGTCTCCATCATCTCGTTCCTCGTAACCAACATATAAAAATCCGTGGTATAATCACTAACCGTTTTCCCACCTTGACGCAGATTCTGCAGTTGTTGGTACATGGTCTGCACATAATTGTAAGGCAGAAACTCTTTCTTCATATGCTTCTTCAATTTGTCCCACGAAACAAGCTTGGGTTTCCCTAGCCTGGATCTCGTCACTTTAGTCTGCTGCCATCACGCCGCTGCTCGCCCACGAAGCCTCGTCGCAACGAGAGGCACACATTTATCAGCAGGAACCTCTTTAAACTCCAAGATCTCCTCCACTGCAGTCACCAAATCCAAGAATTCTTCTGAACTAAACCTACCATGAAATTCTGGAATATCAACCTTAAATCCTAATTCCTAACGTCGGTTGTCCTCCTGACCACCCCTTCTTCGGCGAACTGGCAGATCCAATGATTGTTCAAGTGGTACGAACGGATTCTCATCATCGGAATCCTCAAACTATTGGGCTGCAAGCGCAAGCTGCTGCGGCATAAGCGCAGCGATCTGCTGTTTCAGCAATTCCACTTGTTAACGTAGCTGTGTGATTTCATCATGTCTATGTACCTCTTCTACCGGGGGCATCACGGGCTTCAGGACATCTCCTTGGCAGCATGATGAAGGAACGATTTTGGCTCTGATACCAATTGACGTAGCGGAAGATTATAGGGAAGATGAAGAATCACAAAATGAAAAAACTCTCAAGGAAAATTTTATTGAAATCAAGAACTGTCGCCTCAAAGGGTTTACAACGCCTTAAATAGAAGAAAAACCTAGCAAAATTTGAAAAATAGAATAAAAGGATATTTTTTCAAAAATAGAAAATATGAGATAACTACTAAGATGGAAAATCCTTATCTTTAGGATCATCCTCCAACAAACGAAATATAAGTTCGAATTTTATGGAAAAAGATATTGCAAAAACAAAAATTATCATAAATAGCAAAAACGCCTAAACGAGAGCCTAAACGATAAATTTTGCCCAAAATTGGCCTTGCCTCAGGGCCGAAGGCCCTGTGTTTTATTCATTGGCTCGATTCCAATTGAATTAGACTAACAATTCGCCAAAAACGAACAAACTCAAAGTTATCATGAAATCAAAAATCACACTTTTATGTCTTGCGACGGTCTCATTTCATTATAAACTCTAATCTCTTATGCACTTCATCACAATGTGTGGGACAACTCTATTTGTCGGGGTTGGGAAGGAATTTTTTCCTCCAGAAAGTTTTCGTTTTATCATAGTTATTTAACATCATTCTCAATTATTCCATTGATTGTTAGTTAAGGATTGTGTTTTACATTCATTATCATCAAAAATATCATTTTCGTATATCTTGTTACTTAGTTAAGGATTTAGTATATAAATAATTTTAATGATGCTTTTTGCTTTTATCTTGAAATATATTGATATCCCAACTTAAAGTGAATCTGGATTTTTACAACAGAACTCTCCATTGGTAGCTGGACTTGCTGTTGCTGCTGTTGCTTATGCTGGTAGATATGGGATTCAGGCCTGGCAAGTACTCAAGGCAAGACCACCAACTGCTAGAATGCGTAAATTTTATGAAGGAGGTATTCAGCCTAAAATGACTCGGAGGGAAGCGGCTCTTATACTTGGAGTCAGGTAACTCCATTTTTTCTCGTTTTTCGTGGGTAAAGCAAATCTTTTTTCACAAGCTAGACTTCTTGAAGTTGCACATATTTGCAGCGATTTTCAAGTAATGTTGGATATTGAAATGCATAATATTCCATAACAAACGCAGTGCGGTACTATGCATGCACACAACAGAAGGTCATGTGAGGCTGGCTTCCAAATGTTTATATTTAGGCAGTTTGAAATCTGTAGATCTTGTGAGTTTGTAAATTTTGTCAAACAATTTACTTTGGGTTGATGAACGCATAATTTTGTGCAGTACATGTTGGGATATGTTTTTCCATTGAATTATTTTAATTTATTTGGGCTTTATGTGCATCTTATTTTTTTGGAGCAAAGAGGGATGTTGGCGGTTTGAATCCTCGGCTGGATTTCTCAAGAGCTTCAAGATCTTGCTCCCCTTCTGCTTCTTGTGCTTTAAATTGATCTCAAATTACTCTAATTGGTTTGAGACTGTATCAGACGAAGCTTAAAGCACCCCTATTAAAGAAGTTGAGCAAATCTAGAAACAAGCTGCAAAAAAAGGACCTTGGGAAAATTGTAGTGGTGGTTCCCAACCTATTTAATCTGTACAAACGGGTCCCAAAAACTTTTTTGGCATCTTAGTTCTCAACTTTTCAAGTTTGTAGAACCGGTCTCCAGCGAATGATTTCCATTCAAATTGCCACTGAGAAAATAGAGGAAAATGAAATAGTAAACCACAATTCCCACCGACACAGTCACACCCCAACCTTCCAAAGCCCCTCCTCCCACCTCCTGGCAGCCCTACCTTTTTCGCTAGCCCCGGTTCCCCATTAACCCACCTGGGATGGCAGTCTGGAAGTGAAATTTTAAGGGCACCTGGGTAGAAGGTTATTTTGTAAAATTTGTTTTCTTATTTTTTTTTGTTTATTAAAGTGAAGGGTAATGCCATCTTTTAAACTGTTTTTAATGGTCATATTTGACTGATATCATAGGATCCAAATGCATGAGATAAAGCTTGGGGACCGCTTCTGCATTTCCCCCAAAAACTTCTTTATATTACCCCCTTTCTTCAAACCCCGCAGTTCTGTTTGGAAGTCCTGTCGTTTACTTGGTATCAATATAGTGCTCAGTGGTTGAATAAGTGGGCCTGAATTGTTTGCTCATACATATTGAGGCTCTATCAACTAGGTAATTTGACTGATGGAGTCGTGCCTGAAGTGCTACAATGGAGATATTTCAGGAGAAAAATGAGATCGTGTGTCTTAAAAGGGAACATAAGATGTTGCACAAGCATCTTATTCGAAATTTATGTCCCTTAAATTTATCGACCATTAGGCATACAGATTAACTCTCTGTTGGCCGTTTAATATGCTTATGCGGATATGCTTCATTTAATGAAATATAATTTTTTGATTGACATTAAAATACTGACTCTCTGGTTAGATATTCCCGTCAGATATACATGGGAAAGCAAATATCTGACATTATCTGATCTTTCATTATCGTAACTTTCAGGGAAAGCATCCACGTAGATAAGATAAGGGAAGCTCATAGGCGGGTGATGGTAGCGAACCATCCCGATCCAGGTGGTAGTCATTACCTTGCTTCTAAAATTAATGAAGCAAAGGACATGTTGCTTGGGAAGACCAGGAGCAGTGAGACTGCGTTTTTGTTTGATTGAAGAGTCCCAGCAAATCTTTGGCAGCGGAATTTTAAACATAAAAAACTGCTGAAGCTGAATCTCTTCTACTCGTTTAGCTGGTTGTTTATGGTGACGAATTATTGATAGCTAAGCTACATTCGTTCGATTCTTCATTCCTAGTGACTGTAATTTGATAATGTAATGCCACCTTTCTTTTTCCAAGAAGCATAGTTTTACCTCGTTGAGTTATTCGGTGCCCCGAAAAATTTTGCTGGCTAAGTTTGACCTGATCAGGATTAATATTCTCTTTTTACTTTACTGTACGTTTCAAGTTCTTAATTGAGGATGGATCTTTATTGCTATGTTTTCTGTTTATCTCCACCCTCCCCTCGATTGTCTTCTCTTGGCATATTTCCTGCATTCCCTATTATGTTCGCTGTTTTGCATGTATCAGTTAAGAAATTATCACTAAACTATATTTGTTTTGGAAATTTTCGGTGCTTTTAGCTCTTCCTTTCCTCCTCCATTTATACACTGAATTATAATACATACATTTTACATACAGACAGAATATTCCCGCTTTTCCTATCAGCTGGTAACACGTGTCTAACTACCTATATACACATCCCCTAAATTGGGGAAATATATTGCAATATGCTATTAATACTGTTAACAATTTTAACAGCTTTACCAGTATTAACAGCTTATATAGTGGAGATATTCAATCTTGTTCATCAATACTAACCCCCCCTCTCAAGGTGGAGTGTGTCTTTACCACTCCAAGCTTGTCCCTAAAGAATATGAATCTTGAATGAGAGAGAGGTTTCGTTGATATGTCTACAATTTGATTTGAGTATGAGACAAAATGCACTTCTAGTTTCTTCTTCAAAACCGTCTCTAACAAAGTCGACATCCAGTTCTATGTGTTTGGTACGAGCATGATACACTAGATTTGATGCCGGTGCACTTGCACCCAAGTTGTCACACCATATTTTAGGAATTGCATTGTGTGGTATACTTAGCTCTTTCATTAGGGATTGAATCCAAGCTATTTCTGATGCACTATGAGCCAATGCTCTATACTCCGCCTCTATGCTAGACCTCGCAACATGTTGTTTCTTAGAACACCAAGAAACCAAATTATCTTCAAGATTGATATAGGACAACTAGCTTTGGAGTTTGAAGAGGTGTTGGACAGAAAATTAACAAAGAAAAATCGTACCAGGGATAATTTTGTCATTTGTCACGACGGTGTCGGAATGGGTTGAAATTTGGCAGGTTGATTGGAAACGGCTCGAGAAATTGGACTCGGGGCGGAGAGATCTCAGGATTTTAGCCAAATCCCTTCGTTTAGGCCTCCGAATAATTAATTTCCATATTTCCCGTTTTGAATTTTCGCCTTTTTTGGAACGTTTTATTTTTTCTATGTTTTAGGGTTTCTTGTAACGCCTATTTAATAGCTTTTGGAACGTTTTCCGTCAGCATTAAATAATATACAATTTTCATTCTTGGAGAATTCCAATTTTTTTATTTTCAAGATTTACGTTGGTAAATCTTTTGTTTTTCTTACTTCCGTTCTACGTCAAAGATACACACAATAGCCAGCTGTAGACCTTCTATCATCAGGGCATGATGCCCAATCTAAATTTATGAATGTTTTGATGTCCAAACTGTCATTCTTCTGGATAACTAAACCATGCGTTAGTGTACCGTTTAAGTATCTAAAAATTCTCTTGAGGGCCTTCCAATGAGCATCTACGAGGGCTTGAAAAAATTGGCTCATTTTATTTACAGAATAGACAATATCAAGTCTTGTGTGTGTAAGATATTGAAGGCCACCAACTGCACTCCTGTAGAGAGTAGGATCACTCATGGCTTGCCCCTCATCCTTAGATATTAGTTTACCTACTGCCATAGGAGTTAGGATTGGTTTCAAGTTTTCATAGCCAAATTTCTTCAACAAATCAACCATATATTTTTTTCTAAGTTAGATAAAGTCCCATCGCGTCTCTACTTCAATACCCAAGAATTGATTGAGATTTCTCATGTCTTTAAGACCAAAACAAGCATCTAGTTTATCAATAAACATCTGTAGTTGCTGGTCATTGCTTCCTGTTATTACTATATCATCTACATAATCCAATGCAAATATGACATTGTCTTCATTCATTGAGAAAAATAGTGAATTATCTGCTTTGGATTGTCTAAAATTCCACACCAATGGAGTCTCCTTCAACTTATCATGCCAAACTCTTGGTGCTTGTTAAAGCCCATAAAGTGCCTTTTCCAATTTGCATACAAAATCGGGGTTTTCTGATCCTCAAAACCTCGTGGTTGCTTCATGTACACAGTTTCTTCTAAATTACCATTTAAAAAGGCATTATTTACATCAACTTGCCTGATTTGCCAATATCTTGACACGAGAAGAGTTAATATAATTTTCAGTGTTGATGCCTTGATAACTGAACTAAAGGTTTCACTAAAGTCCACTCCAAGTGTTTGTAGAAAATATTTTGCAATAAGTCTTGCTTCATACCTCTTTATCTTGCCTTCTGAGTCATATTTCAGTTTATAGACCCATTTGTTTCCAACTAGCAGTAACTACGTGCTTTGCACGTCTTATGTATCGAGTGAATTATATACCGACTATTTTTTTAAAGTTGTTGAGATAATTGATACTATTAAAGAAAAAAGTATAATTATTAAATATAATGAATAAAACATTTTATGCAAATGTGTATATAATATCAAAATATTGAATAAAATGAAGTATAATCTTTTAATTACAATAACAGTTCTTCGAATATAATATTTTTTATCAACGTCTCACGACTGTTCATTCTTTTATTTGTAATTCACATAAACACAAATATGTCAATCGTATTAAAATATTCATACATATACAAATTATTGGAACACAAACACAATTAATCTACTATTGTATTAATGCAAAACGTTATATATTGTAATATTTTTTATGAATGTGTATTATAAATATTTAGCTTCAATTTTAAGTAATTAAACTTAAATTGATTAATATAAAGTACTCTAACGTAAAGTAATGAAATTTATATTTTAAAGGAGATAAAATGAAGTAGAGTTATATTAAATTTTTGGACTTATAATATAATTGATAATTAGTAACGATTATTATACATTTAAAATTAAATGCGTGGTTGTCGAAAGTAAAATAAAAAAGGGCATAAATGGAAATTAAAAGTTTTCCACACCAAAGTTTCAATTATTGACATTGTTGTTTTAATACTATATATATATAATGTTAACAATTGAAGCATTTCTATTTTATATCATGGGCATAAATTTTAGAATTTGTTACAAATGAATGTAAATAATGTAAACCAATAATGTTCTTAATCATGTTTATGTTGAGGGTTTAGAATTTCAACAGTTATTATTCAAATAATTAGTTACTTACTATTCAATTTGGATGAACAAAAATATACCATTATCTATTTCTTTAAGGGTAATGAATATGATTTTATTTCTGTGATTATTCGATTTCTTTAAAAATTGCTGATCTCGATTTTCCCTTGTGGTTATATGATTTTCACTCTTATTGCAAGTATTTTCAGTTTTTTCTTATTTCAATGAAGGTAAATCAAGTCAAGAACACATGTTTAATAATGATTAAAAAATATTATTACATACTATTATTTTCTGGAAATTTTTTTTATATAATTTTTTTTAATTTTATGTGATAATATTTTTATTAAATAATTATTAATAATTGTGTTTAGTGGAAATTAATTGACTTAATTTTCAAAAGCAATAATAATTATTAATTATCTTATTTAGAGGAAATAAATTGAATTATTTGGTATTCTGTAGTTAATTATGTGTAATATTATTATTTCTTTTAATTGTATGTAATAATGTTTTTATTAATTGTGTTTAGTGGAAATTAATTGACTTAATTTTTAGAAGCAATAATAATTATTAATTATCTTATTTAGAGGAAATAAATTGAATCATTTGGTATTTCATTTTTATCTAAACTTAGGTATACACATTATTAATATAGCATATTAATGCAACCTTAGGTAAATAATTAATATAGCATATTAATGCAGCCTTTCATTTTTTTTTTAAAAAAATTTCTTTTTGTAAACCAAATGAGGGTATATTGGAGATATAGGTAAATGTATAATAGTATAATTGGTATTCAAAAATTTCTTCTCAATTCACACTTTTATATAATACAGATTATTTTCATTTCTGACTTTGATGGCACTAATTTCCTTGTTCTATTCTTCATCAAGGCATCATAATCTTCTTATATGACTCTTTTCCATTTATTACTTAATAAAGCTTCATCAACATTTTGTAGCTCTGTTGGGGACTACACCGATTCAAATGTGCATATTATATTCACAAAACGTAACTTACACGTTCATAAAATCAAAACAAGGTTTCGATTTATCGAAATGGAGTTTGAGAAACTAATCAATAATTATCGAATCGATCATTTCCATTCTTGAATTAAAATGTGTGATTCTTCATATCGAACCTTACATAAACCATATAAATAAAATTAATCATTTTCTGAAATCAAGTATGAAGAAATAAAATCAGAAATAAGAAAAAAAAATTAGATGCAAGTGATGCGATTGACCGAGGCGAGTATAACTCTTTCCTTAAGATAAATTTGCCCCGCATCGATGCAACGGTTTTCGGACAATTATCTCCCAAGGTACAACGACCACGTCAAGCCATAGGTGCACTCCAAATGGCTTCGACCAACAAACTCAAATGGAATTCCCTTTCTACTAAGGAAATACATGAAAATACTATGGAATTAGAAAAGAGAGAATTGTAAGAGGAGAACGAATTCTCAATGCAATTAGTGTACCTAAAACCATGTCCATAGGGTTCTATTTATAGATGTAGAAATGGTGCAAATGAAGCAGTGTTGACCAAAATATGCATCCTTTCAAAAAGTTGCAACACTTAGTCAAAACCTGCATCCTTTCGAAAAATTGCAATATTTCATTTCTTTCAACTTTGGTCCGCAATTTCTCATTCATCCGAAATTGGTTTCGATCCAAATATACCACGACGATCTTCTCAACGAGTAAAAGAAATTGGTCTATTTACTTTTGTAATTTGACTATCGGATCAAGTCCGAATATTTGGTCGAAGTTGACACGTAGTCACACCTTTTCATTTTCCACTTTTACACACATTTTCATTTTCCAATTTTTGGTTAATTATTTGAACCAATTCCTACAAGCTCAACTTCAACCATTCTATCCTGAATTTGATTTATATACACCTTTGGTTTGAAGATTCCTATTTTACTTCTAGTGATTATATGACGTCCAGCAGTTTGTGTTACATTCTGACCATTAACATTAGCACCATTTCCACTTTGTTGATCATCTACCTAACCAAACTCTACTCGGTTCATTTCAATACTGATTTCATTTTCATCTATCACATTCTCAGTTTCATGTGCCACACTTCTGTTGGAGTCTTCGGCGGGTGTTGCATTATGATGGATTGTGTCAACTGCATTTTGAGAAGTTATTTGCTAGCTTAACTCAATATCATGAGGAAGAGGGCTGATGACAATTTCTGAGCATTTTTCCTAAGTATGAGTGTTTAGGAAACTAGACTTGAAGGGAAATTCTTTTCATTGAACGCCAAGTCTTGAGACATACATTCTACCAGTTGAGTTTAAGCACTTATATCCTTTATGTGAATCACTATAGCCAAAGAAAACACACTTTTGAGAACGAAAACTGAACTTGTGGTTTTGGTATGGTCTTAGACATGGATAACAAGCACAACCAAATGTTTTTAGTTTCTTATGATCAAAGTTTCTTCCATATAGGATTTGAAAAGGGGATTTGTTTTGAAGTATACCAGTAGGTAGTCTATTTATTAAGTAGGTTGCTATTTTAAAGGATTCCCACCAATAATGTAATGGCATTTGTGCTTGGGCTAATAGTGTCAAACCGATTTCAGTGATGTGTATATGCTTCCTTTATGCTCTACCGTTTTGGACAGAGGTATTAGGGCAGGAATATCTAAGTTCAATGCCTGATTTTGAAGCATTCTTATCAAAGGTTCTGAATTCACCTCCCCGGTCAGCTTGTAATCTTTTAATCTTTCTTTCAAAAGCGTTTTCTACTAATTTCTTGAATTGAGTGAAATGTTTAAGGCTTCTATTTTGTATTTCATTGGATAGATCCATGTAAACTTGCTATGGTCATCAACAAATAGGATATAGTACCTAAACCCTGAGGTAGAAATCTTTGGTGCTCTCGGTATGTATGAGATCTAATGTTTTTTATGCATGTGTTGAAGACTTGGTTAAAGGCAAAGCATGAGATTTACCAAATTGACAAGCTTCACAGAACTCTAGACTTTTATTAACTTCTACTGCTTTATTACAAGACTTAAGGATTTGACTCAATACAGGACTTGAGGGATGACCTAGCCTTCTATACCAGGTATCTAATTCAGACTTGACACTTTTGGTAGACTCTTCACTCCTTGAGTTTACTGAGAAGACTGAAAGGTTAAAATTTTTTTGGTGGCTCGACTTTGTGATAACTCTAGGCTTGGAGTTTGGTAGTTTTAGCTAATACAATCCATCTTTAAGAATCCCTTGCAACAAGACCTCTTTCGTTTGCAGATCCTTAACAACACAATAATTAGGATAAAATTCCATAAATACATTGTTGTCATTTGTCAATTGAGAAACACTTATCAATTTTTTCTTAATTGCAGGCACATGAAGTAATTTGTTCAATGAAAGGGTCTTATCACTCTATGTAAGAAAAAAAATCTTTTTCCAACATTAGCAATACGCAAAGAATTTCCATTACCAACAAGCAATTTTTCCTTACCACCATATTTTCTCATAGTATCTAGATTACCTTTGTCACCAGTGACATGGTTACTTGCTTTAGAGTTTGTGAACCATGCTAGGTCCTCCACGATGCTTAGTGAAGCCACATATGCAGTAGAAGGTGAGCAATTCTGTACTTTCTGGTTACCTGGTTTGCTACCCATATACCTGTCATCATATTTGTTGAAACACCATCTAGTTGAATGATTATTCATCCCACAGATTTGACAGGGTCCTTGATTTTCATTTATTCTTCTTGCTCTACCTCTTCCTCTTGTTCTTCCCCTGAAGTTAGAAAACCTTCCATTATTGTCAGGTCTAAAAGTTCTACCACTACCAGATCTTGTTCTCTGCACACCTGATTGATAAATATTCATTGTTTCCAAACTATTCTTAACTTGATTGAGGTATTCAAGCCTACTTTCAAAGGTCAAGAGAACAGAAGAGAGTTCATGCCATGATATATCTTCTCTGTTGTTTAGTTGCACCATAATAGGTGTGTATTCTTCATTCAGTCCAAATAGAACTTGTGTTATCAGATCACCTGAGTCTATGGTTTTTCCAACAATCTGCAAATTATCTGCCAACTGTTTGATGGCTGTAAGATACGGATCCATGGACATTGATCCTTTTCTTGTCCTTTGCAACTCTCCAATGAGAAAAATGCCTCTAGATCTATTCATTATCCCATAGCTTTCCTTAACTGCACTCCAAAGTTTACTAGAGCTAGTGCATCCCATCACTCTCATTGCAATTTTAGGGGTCATGGATGAATACAACAATCCCATTAATAGCTGATCAGTTGAAACCCATTTGCTGTAACCAAAATTTGGAACCATCTCTATAGCTTCTCCTTTTTCAACAACAATCTATGTTGCTAAAAACTTTGGTAGACATGGTTTCGTACCCAGTAGATATCCTTCAAGGTTGTTTCCTTTAATTATTGGCATAACCATGTTTTGCCATTGCAAATAATTATCTTTGTCCAGCTTCACCGTGTCTGGATGATGTTCATCCCAAAAGGTGAAGTCTGGTTTATAGGAGATTTAAGAGCTATTGTAGTGCTCGACTCGCTTGGAGGAGAATCAGTGTTAGCCACTGGTTGCTCTGATACCAATTTAAGAAATTATCACTAAACTCTATATTTGTTTTGGAAATTTTTGGTGCTTTTAGCTTGTCCTTTCCTCCATTTGTACATTAAATTGTAATACACGTATTTTACATACAGACGGAATATTCCTGCTTTTCTTATCAGTCGTTAACACGTCTGACTAATAATATTATAAAGTGGAGATATTCAATCTTGTTGATCAATCATAACAGTATCACATTTGTATGGCTTCAGAGGTTATTCCACTGGTATTTTCATGTTTTCTTTATAGATTAGCTAATGAAGTGGTGAAAATAGTACAAGCTCCTTGGTAATATAATTTTGTAGTGACTAGTGTGGTTAAATAAGAAAGGCAATGAGGCGAGGCGAGTTGAGGCTGGGAACTTTATTGCCCTGAGGGCTTGAGGTGCCAGCAGACAGTAGTGTTTGAGAGTGAAAGCAGTAGTGTTGGTTGATTTAATGGTCCATTGGCAGTTAATATGAGATCAGAATCGAAACTGATCCATTATCGAGCTTTTCTTTTATTAGTACCCTTTCGAGTGTATTAAGAGTATGTTTGGAACGATGGTCGGCCACAAATTTCAGTTGTTGCAAGAAATTTAGGAATGTAACATTGTGTTAGAGGGGATTCCTAGTTAGCAACTCCACGAGCTTTCCTTCCAGTCGAAGTTTTGATTTGTATTAAGAGTAATGCTATTCAACTATAATGTTGTTAATTATGGTCTTATTTGTACTTTTGGTTGTAATATGTCATTAGAGATTTTGGATTGTGCCCATGAGAAATTCTTTTGATTATCGTCAGATGGGTTGCAGCATAGAAATATAAAAATGATAAAAAATTTATTGTTATGGGCTGTATATTGACGTTAGTCGTAATATTTATTCGTGTAACCCTTTTGTTTCTAACTTTTTTTTAATCTTATTTTTATCATTAATCTTCATTAGTTAGAACATCTAGTGGCTAATAATAATTTTTGTCGAAAAAGTTATTGTTTAGACATAATTTTGTTATTGTTTACTTAATGCAATTTTGTTTAATCATATTATATTTAGACCGCAAGAAAAGCAAATGAACTTATAGTAAAACCTGTATGGTTAGAAACCCTATAAAATATATCTACTTAACAATCAAAATGCAAAGAAATTGTGATTCTTGCTTATAAGAATTGTAAATACATTGAAAAGATTAAAATAACTTTTATCCATTAAAACCATATACAGATGTACGTATGTTTGTGAGAAATATAGAAATGATTGGATATTAAAGAGATTTGTAATAACACGAGGAAGAATACATGAGGAAGAAATTTTGATTACTCCTAAAGACGAAGGACAAGAATGATGCTTTACATAGATTGAGGGCGAATTCCATGCATATGAGAGATGGTGGATGAAAATGCAACTTCTGAATTGATGGAGATGAGTTGCCTATCCTAAATAGTTTGAGGATGAAATTGACTCTTGGGGATAAATGGAATACTATTGACACTTTTGGATAGTTGGAGGATTGAACTTGTGAATAGTTGGGGAGAGATAATGGTGCCTCTGCATAGTTAGGAAACAACATTGAGGTGAGCTTCATCATCTAAAAATTCATTTTTTTTTTTCAAAGTTATTTTTAACTACACATTCTCTTAACAAAATAATTTACACATAAATTCAAAACTTTTTTTCTATTTTTTAATTATGCATTCTCTAAAAAATCACTATGACAAAATCTAAACAAAATAGGTTTCAAACAAAGTCCGATTATTTATAGTAATTTGAAGATGAAATTTATGCTTATCGATAGTGTTGTCAATAAAATGGATTTTGATTCGAATCCGATAAAATTAATGGGAAATGGATTTAGGATCTCAATTCGATAATCCGATCGAAATTCGAATTTGATAATCCGTTAACTAAATGAATCATATATGAATATAAGTCAATTCGATCCGATTTATTATAATAATATATTATATTTATGTGACACTTTTTTTTTCTATTTTGAAAATTATATTATACTTTACATGTAATTTTAAAAAATAATAAATAGCATTATATAATAGTATAATCTTTTTAATTGAAAATTTTGAAGAAATATAATTTTTTATTAAATTAAAATAAGATAAAACTAATAATATATTTATTGATTAGATGTAGTATAGTAATTTATTTTATAACATAAAAAACTAACATTTAATATGTCCAAAATAATTTACTTTGTTTAAATTGATATTATTTATAATTAAGATCTTATTGAGGCTATGATTTTTAATAAAAATAATTAAGTAAACTAGTAAACACTTAAAATTGACAAATGATTATGATTAGTATCACACACTAAAAGATCACTAAATCATTAAAAGAGGATAATCCTTTAAAAAAAAATTAGTATCGCACATTGGAATATCACTAAAACATTCAAAGAGATGTCTCTTTTAAAAATGAGTTAAAAGGAACATTACTTGACTTGAATAAAAAAAATGATTTGAGTAATGTTATTCGTAGTCGCTCACTGCGGCAGTCGCCCTACGTGGCATACACATGGCGAGTAATTATTTGATGCATTAATGTGATAGTTTTTTTATTTATTAATGCATCAAATAACCACCTGCCATGTATATGCCACGTAGAGCGACTGCCGCAATAAGCGACTGCAAATAGTATTATTCAATATAATAAGCGAGCTCATCAAGATAGTTGAAATATTTTTTTAAAAATAAATGATTAATTAAAATCTTGTTAAGGCTATGATGTTTAATGAAAAAATGAATAAAATTTTAAATTTCCTAATTTTTTTCAAATTCGGATCGGATATCCAATAACATGGCTAATTGGATTTGAATTTAACATTCAAATATTTGTCGGATTATCGGATCGGATTGAATTAGATAATTATTCTTAACGGATCGGATATGATTTGAATAGATCCGATCCATATTCGATCCATTGATAACCCTACTTATCTATGGTACCACTTAACTAACACTTGTGAACAATGTTAGGGTGCAACATGACATTTATTAATAGTTGGAGGATGATAAATCGATAAAGCATTTTTTCATTGGCCGAAGTCTTCCATTCTTCTTGTTAAAATTTTGAACAGTGCTGGGATTACATGTTTATTATTCACAGGCATCTTATAGATATCTCACAATGGGTTAAGTCGTCATTTTTTTCTTTTTGTCATTTTTTATTACATGAGGTCTTGCGTGGGCCCAACCTCTATGAGAGTGTTTTGTGGGAGGTCTGTAAGTTGCTGCTTTGTACACCTAGTTTAATTGTAAAATTTTCTCTTCGAAACTCGATAGGCTTGTGTGATCTGCTAGAACGATGGACCAACTGGTGTAATTGGGCCACTGGACTTCAGATACCCGACCCAACAAGGCTTTACTATAACTCGCACACATTCGTAATGTTCTTCTTGGATTAGGGTTTTACACTAATTCGGCGCATCCTCTTCTTCTTCTCCTACACTTCAACGCTCTCGAGTTGTTCGTTCTATTCACTCTGCAACAATGGGGTATGTATATTCATCTTCTTTACGTATATACTTCTATTACTGTTCTCGATGCATAGAAAAAAATAAGTGCGTAAGCCAGTACGAACTATGAGCTATATTCTTGGAAAAGTAATAATGTCGTGTTTTTGAATTGAAGATTGATTAGTTTTAAATCGCTGTTGCGTTACTCTGATTGGTAAATTAGGATGATAGGACATTAGTTGATTATAAGGAGATTTTAAATTTCGAGTGCTCCAGTTCTATGAATAAGGGAAACAATGAAGAGTTTGATAATAGGTTTTGCGTTACTCTTCCTAGTTCATACCAAAAGATTGTTGCTTTATTTTTCGATTTTTCCTTCCTTGTATATACCAATTCTTAAGTAGGAGATTCATTTATTTTATGTTGTGTCTTGATTGTGGTAATTGTGAATGTAGATAGCTCTAGAAAGTGCTAATATGTAATAATGTGGGGTAATTAGAAATATCAACATTTTTGTGTTTTTGTGTGTTTGAAGATTTCTACTGCTCGAACAGAACTGTGTATATTGTTAGGATGAAATGACTCAAAAAACTGAGAAACTTAATAGTAATCATATCTCTAAAACAGATCTGTGTATACTGCAAGGGTGACATGAGTCGTAAAACTTTGAGAAACTTAATAGTATTCATATCTCAAAGTAGGGAATAATGATTCTAACTTGTGCATTCTAACTTTCTGTTTCGAATGTGGTTATCGGAAGTATTAGAAGCCTGTTGAGGTTCATAATTTTTTCAACCTTGTCGTGGATTATTACGATTACTAACACAGACTTTTTCTGTTGGTTTCTCTATTGTTACTTATGTTCTGAATCTGTACAAGCATTATTACATAAACCTTTCAAACAACATTGTGTATAACTTGATTGGTAGTCTTATCTTCTTGAGCAATATATGATGTGAAACCTGCAAGAAGCAAAAGCAACAAGTGATAGTTTTTGAGATTTCATTGTGGTCAGCTATTCATATTATTAGTGGTCAGGAGACCAATCTGATAAGGCTTGTAATATAAACACTAAGAAAAATTATCCTTCCTTGCTTTTATTGCTTAACCTATGGAGTTCTCAGTGATGAGATGCAGTGCGACTACAATTTCTGTGTTGTCCACAACTAGCTAGCTATAAACATTTATGGTATTCCAATCATGTTGAATAGATTTATGATTTTGTAAACTATTATCTTTACAGGAAGACACGTGGTATGGGAGCTGGTCGCAAACTCAAGTCCCACCGTAGAAGACAAAGGTGGGCTGACAAGGCCTATAAGAAATCTCATCTTGGAAATGAATGGAAGAAACCTTTTGCTGGTTCATCTCATGCCAAAGGCATTGTACTTGAAAAGACGTGAGACCACATTCTACCTTGTTTGTCTTCAAAGTCAATTCTTTTCCAGCTCATATATGAATAACAGTTCCTTATATTGTTGTTTATGTACAGAGGTATTGAAGCCAAGCAGCCAAACTCTGCCATCCGCAAGTGTGCTAGGGTTCAACTCATTAAGAATGGCAAGAAGATTGCTGCTTTTGTTCCTAATGATGGTTGCTTGAACTATATCGAGGAAAACGTGAGTTCTTGTTATCAGTTTAATTGCTTTGATATTTTCGCTACTTATTTTCTATAATTCCCAACCTCGTTAATGTTTCTCCCACAGGATGAAGTGCTGATTGCTGGATTTGGGCGTAAGGGTCATGCTGTGGGAGATATTCCTGGGGTTAGATTTAAGGTGGTTAAGGTGTCAGGTGTTTCTCTCCTGGCTCTCTTCAAGGAGAAGAAGGAAAAGCCTAGGTCTTAAGTTTTGTTTTTTTTCTTTTTTTTATTTAAATTCCCCCATCCCCCCCAACCCCCCCACTGTTGTTTGAGTGCTTCTTGAGATGATGAATAGACAAAAGTCTTTAGATTCACGAACAATTTAGTATGCCATCAACTTACTGAACTGAAATTTTGATATTGTGGATTAATATTTATCATTTCTTTCCAGCTTCAACTTTATGTTGCAATATTTTTGTTCATGATCATTTGGCACACAAATGTGCTGTCAGCAAGAATGGAAATGTTTAACAAAGAGCATGTCTTTAACTCGATAAATAGCACTGTATGTACGGAAGGTTCAGAGCCTTTGAGGATACAGATCAAAACTTATGATTATAATGATTATTAAATTATTAGGCTTGATTTCGATGCTGTAGTTATTATTAGAATTTTAATGGAAAAGCTCAGGGTGCATTTGGTTTGTTTTCAGTTTTAAATTTATTTGTAATTATCTGTTTTGATCGACTATTTTTGAATTACAAAAAAGGTGTTTGGTTTGTCATTTTGAAAAACGGTTTTTTCAAAATAGAAAACTAGAAAATGCGTTTGGTTTAAAAATTTTAAAAATTGTTTTATGATATTTATTCGACTAATTTGATTATTTAGTAAAACATAATAATTTTATGTTGATATATTACTAGATAATATATATTTTAAACTTGGTAAATTTACTATTTTTTCTTGCTACAAAAATGAAATAATAAATTTATAGGCCTAAAATATGAATTGTTATAAAGAAAATAGCTTGTATGTCCTTCATCAGAAGGATGTATTTTCTTGTCAATTGGACAGTAAGAAAGAAAATAATAGTTGGAAACCAAATGCGCCCTTATTTACTTGAGTAAGTTGTCTGATTTTAGCAGTTTTGTGCATCAATTATTTTTTGGGGAATAATGTTATAATTGAATCTATCATCTAACGTCGTGTAATTGTTATTTATAACATTACTCTTTTCTAGGTGAACTTTTGGCAGCGTCATTGTTCCACCAGATACTCTAGGAATTGCTGTACGCATCTTTGCTCCATAGAATGGAAATTCTCTTAGAAACAGCGAAAAAGGAGATTTGGGGGAACAATGGACACAACCTCTTCGTGCACGTCACCCCCAATTTATTTCCCAAGGCATTTTTATTCACATTTTTTTTTTCTTAATTTCCAAGACACTTATTAAAGGGCATCCACATATAAAGGACCAATTGTATTATATGAGATTATGTTTCCTTTTCAAAACGTCTCATTGACAATTCAAGTTCGATGAATTTTTTGGGGTGCAATATTTGCGTTATTAAATAAAAATTGAGAAAAATAAACAGTTAAAACACACCACGTGCAACTGACACTGCGACAAACAAGATAAATAAAGTTCAACTTTAAGCTGACATAATAAGCTTGAAGTTTGGTACATAGGTACCAAAACTTCATCTATTAGGAAAGCTGTCTAGTAATGTTTAATATGGAACAAATGTTGAGCTTACCATCACATGTAATTTTGTATAAAATTTCCCTTCCGTTCAGTTTAGGCCTCTTTATCACCCTCTGAACAAAATTTACTCTCCAGGTATCCCTCTTCGACGGTCATACCCTCTGCACGGAATAAATACAAGTAGGTTCAGCTAACAATTTATTTTCAAAAATTCTGTTGTGTTAATATCTGCAGAAGCCAGAAGTGCAGGAACGTGAAGTGATTCAGGTGTCACTTGATGAACAAGAAGATGATTCTCTCTCTCTCTCTCGTTGTTAGAGAAAGCAGCACAGAAGAGATTCATCAATTAGAAAATATGAATTACCAATAAATGGATCCTAATTAATCTTCAAGAACAGTGTAACTATACCTGAGCAACAAAGATGCTGAGCGTGAATCGTATTTTTAGACGTTCTCTTTCTGCTCGAAAGTAGGCATGGGAACAGCTGTCTTTTCGACAAGTTGGACTGCTGATTCTTTAGAGGGATCAGGAGGACATTCACTGTTGTAAAACGAATCCTTGTGAGCAAATGGCTCTCTACTGGCTGCAGTTGTAGTGGCTGTTGCAGGGAAAGAGACTGAAGCAGAGTCTTTTGTATCAGATAAAGGTTCATCATTTTGGCTATAAGCATTTGTGTTTACATCAGTCTTTGGTCCCCTTAACTCTTGTTGATCTTCATTTTCTTTGCAGATTGAACGTGAACACTTCAGATGATTTTGGTCGTCTGATGCATCTTTATCCACTCTCTGCCCATTACTTTTAGAGCACAGAGCATTATTATCTTCAACAGGAACAATCTTGTTCATAACGACACCAATAGCTGCATCTATAATTTGCTTATTTCCATCTGACCCTTCGGTGCGAACTTTCTGTGATTTCAAATTTTTTTCTCCACTTCTTTTTCCTTGAGCTTCATTAGATAAGCTTGGAGAATTTTCTACTTCTGTTAAAGCATGAGAATCATTTGTCGATGCACATGATCTTTGTGGAATGGATGCTGGAGACCTAGCTTTTGGAAAATTAGGCTTTACATTTGCCAAAGAAGATACTGTTCTAGCCGTTGGAAACTTCCCAGTCTTTGGCTTTAAGTTTGAGCTCCCTTTGGGACTGCAGATAGCAGCTCCACTCTTAGTTAGCACATTGCCTAAGCCAGATTGAGTGCGCGGAGTTCCATTAGGAGTCCGAACCAATGACTTTGCCTGCAATGTAGCCAAGTATTGCTAAAGTTAAAAAATGTAAATACTAAAAGTTATAGAACGAAAGAAAAATATTTATAAATATTTACATCCATAATTTGAAACTAAAAGCAAGTATTAAGATAAGGCCACAAAACTAACCCCGTCAAAGAACCCAATTTTTGGAGATGGCATTCGAAGTCCTGATGGTTTTGCAGGAGCCTGGAGGGTACCACTTTGTGTAGAGGATTTATTTAAATTCTTATTAGGTAAAGCAATTTCCTTACTTTCACGTTCATCTGCATTTCCATCCGTAGAATGGTTCCTCAGACCAAAAGCGACGATGCTATCATCCACAGATGGACAGGAACTGATATCTAGGCTGTTCCTGGAGTTAATAGACCTTTGGCAGACTGTTGAAGATGATGAAGATGATGCTGATGCCGAAGACCACTCACTAATAGAACTAGCTGGAGATACACTTGAGGATATCTTAGTTGATCTCAGATAAGCTGAAAGAGTGGGTGGCGGTGGTTTACTCTTCAGTCCTACTTTTGAGGGTGTTTTAGTAATGGAACCAGAGGAAGCTGGTCTAATGGTGCTACTTTTCAATGGATTTCTTCTTGCAGTCATTAATGGAGATTTAGCAGTGGTTTTAGACAACATACTATCAGAGCTATCACTTATAGAGGACCTTGTAGACAGCACCTTGCTTGCAGTTGAAGACCCCAAAGAAGAGGACTTGGACGATGGTGCAGGCTTTGGCAATACCCTTCTGGCACCACTTAAGACGGGAACTTTTGCTGCCTGACTCCCTTTGCTAGAAACTGTTATTGTCAAGGTGATTAACAACAGTTCGTAACTATAAAAATATTAATTGATCTGCTGCTGAAAAATTTTGTATGTCATGAGCTCATTACCACTACTAGGTTTTGAGCTTCCAATTTCAGATTTGACATGACTACTACCCGTGGAATCCCGCTTTGCTGCTGATGTTGAAGTGAGTGTGGCCCTGCTGATAGCTTTGGGTGGCTTAGGACGTAATGAACTTGACTCGTTAATCTTAGTAAGAGACTGTACCAAACAAAAATATGGTTAGTGTCAGTCATTTAACAGAATCAGAAATTCCATGATACATATTATCACTAAGACATTCAAACAAATAGACGACTTCCTTATCAGATTGGTGGAAAGGAAATCCATGGCCACTGCTTACAACAATAACAACAAACTAAGTCTTGTTACAGATAAATTTGGAATCAGCTACATAAATCCCTTTTTTCCACTCCGTTTGGTTGTTGTTAGATCTATGATTTACAATAAAATTACATTTTAAATAGAATGCTAAATTTATTTATTTATTATTATTTTTTTTTTCCCCCTTAAGTGTGTTGGTAATATCTGAAAGTTTGGCATGTCAATATGGGAGGTAGCGCCATACATTGCTAGTTTGGTAATAGCTGAAAGTTTGGCATGTCAATATGAGAGGTAGCGCCATACATTGCTAGTTTATGCATTCTAATAAATACAGCACTCAGAGGGTGCTCTATCTAAATATAAGATTATCAAACATAATAAACCAAACCAACTTCGTATCTTATAAATAGAGAAAATAATAAAGGATGAGTTTTCAAGAAGAGCTTATTGTTTAATACTCTTGACATAATTGTCTAATGACATGGTGAGGGGATTAGGCATAGTATCCAGAAGCTCCATTCTTTCTTTACAGCCATAATTAAGAGATACTTGATGTACTGCTGAGAGAGAGTCTCCAAGTCAAACAATAACATGCCTGGGTTAGTTGCGAATGGCCAGAATCCTGCTTGCTCGCTTTTCCTGATCCTTGCGTCCCAACATTTTGTTTTGGCTGACATTTTGGCATCCTAATAGTTTGTCTGCTAGTATTCTTTAAAGCTGGTTCCAAGTGCAGCTGAAATTTGGTATCAGAATCTCCAGTCATTACAGCAATCAAACCATGATTACCAGGAGACACTTTCCAGTCAATTGAACGTACCTTATTTTGAGAAGCAAGGCTTTCCTTCTTCAAAGCTGTATCAGTTCGAATAATTATTTACCAGTTTTACAACAATAATGGTTTTAAATACATTTACAAGAAGAATGACTAGATGCAGTGCTGCAGAATAATAATACTCCCTATAGAAAAAGAAAAAGAAATCTCTTTCTACCAACAAAACACGAACATGAGACAGAATTCGCATGGAACTTGACCTTGTGCAACACCAAAAGAGAGCAAGTCTGCTA
Organism: Olea europaea var. sylvestris; assembly: GCF_002742605.1. Classification (NCBI taxonomy): domain Eukaryota; kingdom Viridiplantae; phylum Streptophyta; class Magnoliopsida; order Lamiales; family Oleaceae; genus Olea; species Olea europaea. Next base: position 32,253,915 of record NC_036247.1, read on the forward strand.
TATACTAATCCTGATGTTTATACATGGATGCAATTCACAGGAAATTATTTGATCTTGGTACATGAAAATAGTAATTATTTCTTCTGTTCTGTAAATTTGGAAAAGCCAAAAAGCAGCACTCTAAGATTATCAATGTACGTTGTCATGCCAATATCTGATTCACCTCAACAGAGATCAATATGCATTCATGCTCCCAAACGAAATATATTCCATTTTATTTGGTTGGCATTACTCTTGGTTGCTAGAATTAAAATCCCTGCAACTGTAGGAACATATTGAATTCGTGAATCATCTGGTTTCCACCTTCAAGTGCAATTGTGAAATAAAGGTAATTATAGCAGTTAGCCAGCAGAACATCAAGTCGAGAAGAAACAGCATTGTACCAGTTCATAGTAGGGTTGTGATTGTAAAATGAAGCTGGATATGTTTCAGAATGGGCATTTCTCGAAAGATATCAGAAAGCTACTCCAACAAAGGTAAGATGATGAATTGAAAGAATTTATTTGAATGACACTCACCGCAGAATAGGTGAAGATGTTGAAAGTATATCGTAACCACGTTGCAAAAGAGTAACATGAGAATTGATTAGGTTTTGGTTCACAACATACTCCACATGTCCTCTTAATAGTCAAAAAGAATAATTATCATTTTGCTCGAATTTTTGGAACTAAGAACAAAAGTATAAAAAATTATGGAGAATGTCGAGTGAATGTGAAGGAAACAGCAGTTTTCAAGTTCAGTTTAAATATCAACCCATTAATTTTCCTGAGCACACACCTAATATTGTGCAGTGCATGAATTATAGATGAAGCAGAGATACAGTCATATACACCAGATCAAGAAAAAGGTTGCTTACTTGAAATAGCTTGGTTATCTATCTCCATGGCTGCTGACTGACTGATATTATTTGTCGCATTGGGCACCTTTTTACTGGATCTTTGGATGGAAGCTCTGATGTCTACAAACAAGTCATCCTCAGACTCCATTGTAAAATTGTCATTTTCTAGAGTGGATATAGAATCAATAGACCTTCTTATTTCCTCTTCAATTCCAGGTAATATATGATTTTTATCCTTTTCAGCTCCTTTAATCATGGTGGACAATTCCTCTGGGTCTAGGACACCTGAAAATTTTGAAATGATAACAGCAAAAATGATAAATGTAGAGTACAACCATACAATGGACTCACGTCTTGAGCTTCGATGAACAAACAGTACCCGCATTACTGAAGAAGGCACTATCCCATGCTAAACTTTTACGCAAATTACACCTTCCATTTCTTTGCGCTTTTTCAGGATCAGTTGATTCGCAGAGCTCAGGCATGTGGTCATCCACGTCAATTCCAAGAGTGGTGTTCAATACCACTGTAGGACCCATAACTCCCGAAAATTCACATGTTTTCGGTTCTGTCTGATTTCCTGAGAAGGATTCAAGTACATTATATCTAAAATTCCTTAATAAACAGAAAAAAATAAAAAATAAAAAAATAGAGAAATAAGGCATAGCATATAAATTGAGGAAATAATTAAGTTATCGTCCAGATTACCTCAAATTCTTTCTTATTTATGTTCAGGCATTTTATGGCACAATGTTATCAAGAAACTTGCATTCTATGCCCCAAGAACCCGACCCTAAAAACAAATCTAATGACACATCAAGACTAGCAGCTAAATTTCAACAAAATTTCATATAAAGACTGGAATTGAATTAAAAAACATTCCACTTCCCAGCTCCGAAACCCCAATCTATACTCGATTTCATATAGCGTAGGGCAAAAATTGGCGGAACAAGTATACATACAGAAAAATGCCCATACAGCCATCGATAAATCAAACCTACGCGTACCGACATACATATTAGATGCATCCACACAAATTAAGGATCTGAACCTGAAATTTGATTGTCGTTTTGAGACGACAGATCCATGAGACTGAGGGCTTCGGCTGCAAGATCGATTTTCTCTGAGTCCTCCATTTCTTGGTTAAATTGATAGGTCAGAATCTTTTCCGTGTAGATTCAAGAATTTGTATTTGCAATTGCGAGTGTCGGAGTCTAGGAGAGATGGATGGGACAATGGCAAGTAGAGAGAGAGAGAGAGAGGATGATGAGAGAGCGCAACGGGAAATTTTTGAACTGCCGAAGAGGCGGTTTTCTCCTATAAAAATATTTATTTATTTCAAAAGTTAATTGGGTCGGACAGGAAATCGTCAAATTGGCAAACTGAACAAAACCGTCATTTAAAAAATCGTCATTTTGGTACAAGTAGACACGTTAACGATATGATTTGAACTAAGCCTCTATTTTGTTCCTATTATTTCCTCATTAAAATGAAAAATATGATCGTTATTTATTACATCAAATCATCAAATTTGAATTTCTATCTCTTGTGTGGGGCCTATAATAACTATATTTTTCATTCTCATTTTTTCAAAAATGAGAAACAAACGGGAGCTAAATCAATCGAAATCTTAATTGACTGTTTGAAATAAAGAATAAAAAATATAATTTTGACTAATAAATTATCCTCTAGAATGAATTATAATAAATAATTTTTTTAATAAAATAATGGATGCTTTGGTCAATCGTCATTACCAAATACGAGTAATTAAGCCCTCATTTGAGCTACATTATTGTGAAACTGAGAATGAAAAATATAGTCGTTATGGGCCCCACACAAAAGATAAAAAGTCAAATATGATAATTTGATATGATGGATAATAGTCATATTTTTCATTTTAATGAGAAAATAATGGAGTTAAAACAGTGACTAATTAATTATCCTAATTTTATAACCTTATTACCAATGAATCCATCGAAGTTGTAGCCCTAAGCCCTTCCACCGAAGTCGAAACCTTCCCCATCTCCAACTTTCATGCCGAAAATCAAAGGCTCCACAATACCAACGATTTTTGCTTTTCTCTTTTATCACCAACCTTCTATTGAAAATATTTTATGATTAATCAATTTGTGACGATAAAGTGAACACGAAAGAAATATATAGCGATTTAAAATTGAAACAATGTATTATGCTTTAAGTTTAAGAAAACCTCTAACCATTTTAAATGGTATGGTTTAGTTTTGAGTTTTTCTCAAATCATTTTAAATAGTTTGATTTGAGTCTATAAAAAATCGGTCCAACTCAACCATTTACACCCATGTGCCAGAAAATCAATTTTTTGTGCCCTTTCATTTAGAGCATGTTTGGAAAGTGTTTATAATGGACATGAATGGTGAATAAATTAATAGTACTTGTAGAATATTCCACGTCATCGACGTCTCTTCTACATCCCCACTTTTTTCGCTTCTATATTTTTTTGGATTTCTACGTTGTTTATCTCTACACCTTTGTCCTTCTTCACTAGGGTTTGGAAGACTCTGAGTAACATTTTTTATTCTTGGAAGACTCTTGAGTAACATTATTTATTCTTTTTGGAGTAAAACTTTTGGTAATTTCACTTGCATCGTTCTCTTGATTCATTGTTTTGGTGTATTAAGACTCTATCACCAACCAAAGTTAGCTTATAAGCATTAGACGAGTGAGGCGATTACTCGAGGCCTTCAAATTTTATCTACCGAGTTAGGCTCAAGCATAATTGTTTAAAAATATTTCTCATTTTCATTTAAATTCAATATTTCAATTTTTACCGAAAATGACATTTTTACTGGTTATATATTCGGGTAACATGCGCTACTATGTTGCTTGTAAAGAAACATTAGAATAAAAACGACACTTTAGGGTGATTATGCGTTACTTGTAGAGTTATATGTATGTTACTTATTTTTTTGATTTGTATAACATATTTGATAGTTGATACTATGTTATTCCATCCCAAAATTTAACACCATCCCATTTTGTGTTGTTTTCCACCGACATTGCTACCTTCGACGGCGAACAATCATTTCTCTGATCTCAAGCCCGCTTTGTTTTTCCGACCAACACCATCTTCTTAACTTATCTTGACCACATGCCTCATCTTCTTTGACTTGATGCAAGTCAACTGTACTCAAAAGGTGCAATTTAATCTCTAGCACTTGATCGTTTTATTCTAGCAATGATTAAATCATTGCAGTACAAATGGTCGTTAGACCTTTTTCTAGAATGACAGCATTTGCCTCGTAATGGTGTATCAATGTATATACGGCGCAAGAACGTAAAGGTAATTGAGATGGTTGATAGCTTGATCTGATTATTGTGAGATTGACAATGACCAACAATTAAAATTACATGATAACACAAGGTTTGGTTTATGTTAGGTGTCCTAAGGGCATCTCCAATGCTATCACCAAAACACTGAATAATATTACCAAAATTTGGTACAAAAGTTTTCCAATGTGGTGCCATTTTACACGAAATGGTGCATAGTCAAATTTGATCTTTTTGCATTTGCCAAAGTAATTGATATAGGGTATTTGTATCATTTGTGTAATATATTTGTTATCACATAATTTTTATTATTTGATTTAATATTTTCATTTTTGTTGCGTTTTCACTAATTGTACTGTGTTTTTATATTTATTAATAAATTTAATCTTTTCTTTAATTTAACGTAATTATTTATTTAGTAATTTATGTATTTGTAAAATAAATAAATTATTAAGAATGAAAAAATAGAAGAAAATGATTAAACCTATTTATTTAGTTTACATTTTGGTATAATGGTTGGAAATAATTTTTAATTTTATGCAAATTTTGGTGTAGGGTTGGAGATGGCGTTCCATCCAATTGCTATACCATCTCCGTCACCCATTTAACATGCCCGAATGATCTTTCGTTTGTCAGATTATGGTCCCATATAATTATAAAAAACTAATTTTTCAAGAATTTTAGACCAAACTTCTGATAAACTTTTGACTTTAGACCGTAACCTTGTAATACTACTTATTATGTTCAATATTTCTTAGCACCAAAAAATGGCCTACGAGGCTTGGTCTCAGTCGAGTTTAAATTCTTTTCTCACATGCTTATCTACAAGCCGATGGGAACCGGTCCCTTCTAAAGAAAATTGCAATAAGATTAATTGTCCTAATTTTAAAACATCATATTTTATTCTACATCTCTCGTGGACCTCAAATTTCAAAATGTCACACTCCAAATAAAACATCACAATCACCCACAAAATGTAAATAGAAAAACACAAAACCAACCTGCGTAAAGATCAAATTACTCACATCTTCACCTATACGCGGAATCACTCGGATTATTGAAAGCTCAACTGCTTTTACAATGGTTCCTGATGCTACCAAAAATCATACCTGTTGATTTCCCAAGCTTGAGGATTTTGAATGAGCACGATCGTAATCTTTCGATACCTGAAACAAAACCAACAAGGTATGTTCTCGTCGCCCCTTCAATGCTTAAATCAGAAAGGGAATTATGTGCGTGAGGCTATATACTAAAAATAATGAGAACGTACCTGATCAATGACTCATGGTCCTGTATTTATAGTAGTAAGCGACTTCTCCTAGTGGGACTCAACTAGTTGGGTATCTCTATCCAACGGAGTCCTGTGAAGGAATCGGACCGATGCTATAATTATGTTTGGGATAAAATCCTTGTGGGAGTCAATTATTAAGTAATATGGTTGAGTTAGAGTCCCAATTACATTGGAATTCTAAAGGGTCCACAATCGTAGGCTATGAGGAGAACATATACCCGAGGAATACTCATGCTCGAGAACATGGATCATAAAATGTTGAAGCAGCAAGACTAGAAGTGCTCGAGCATTATACCCTGGGGGAGTATATGCTCGAGCAATCCATTTATGGAATCGTAAGTTCATTAAAAAAGTCCTCAGGATAAATGATCGAGCATAACCAAAACTTGTCATATCACTGGCCCTCGTGCATCCGACCGTGGGATCGGGCTAAGGAAGTTATGTCAGGGTGCGAGATGCATAGAGCTCAATTTGCTGATAAGTTATGTCGTCAATGTTTTAATGTTCTCGAGGAAACTTCAGTGTGGAAATAGCAAGAGCATGAGCTGTTCCAGTAAAAAATGAGGGGTTCCTAGATGGGAGACACGTGGCATGGGTCAAAGGCTGAGGTTGATTTGACCCTTGGTCTCCTCCCAAGGTCCTATAAATACCCCTTATTCCTATTCATTTTTCACTTTCTACTCTCTGTGAATCTTCAAGTGTAAGATCGGGGTCGAGCTATAAACTTAGCTTTTGTTGTTTGGGCGTCAGGTTCCTTGAGGTAAGGCTTTGGACTTTTAAGTTATTTCTTTAGTTTTAAATTGAAGAGAGATGTCGAGCACTAAGAGTGATCGGGGATCTGAGAGTTCGGGCGACTCTAAGGACCTTAGGGCTCAGTTAATACCTGTAGTTGTTCCTTTAAATGCTCGACCTAGGGAGCCATACATTGTCGAGCTTAAGTTTCCCGACGTCCAGAGTAGGTTTAAAGAACATCTAGCTATACAGGCGGTGAGGAAATATGGGCTCATGCCCTACAATGACTATAGGGCTCTCGACCCCGAGGATAGAATGAATAGGGCACGGGAAGGTGAGTTTGTGATTTTTAGGGACTCTTTAAAGGCTGGGTTCAGGTGGCTCGTGCATCCATTTTTTGTTGGGTTTTTGGTTGAGCATTCCATGTGCCCAGGACAATTAGTGCCCAATGGGTGGAGAATGCTTATTTACTTCTTCATTGCCTGTAGATACCTAGGTATCACGCCATACCTCGACCTATCTAGAATGGTCTCCAAGCTTAAACAGCTCCCTAGGTTTACATGCTTCGTCTACCTTTCTTCCCAAGGTTCCTATAGGATCCCGAGGATGCTTAGCTCATTAAAGGGGCGGAAGGATAAATGGTTTTATAATATAGCTCGAGATTCCGATCTTCCTTCTGGCCCTTGTGGGATATCCCGGACACAGCAAAGTTTTGTGAGGGACAGGCCTACTTCGAGACTCTAGAGAGGGATCGACAGATGTTAGAGGATCTCGAGCCCTTGGTATATGATATAGATGATATTCTCAGGGATGACATCCTCGAACTTGCGTGTGCAAAAGGCCTCGAGGGTAGGATATTTACTCCTCTATTAATTTATAAATTGTGCTCGATCATAAGCTCTTGCCTAATACTTCATTTTGTGCAGAAATGTCTTTTGATTTATCAGCTCTTCGTCGAGTAGTGAGCTCGAAGTCAAAGGAGCCCTAGGTCAGGGCTCCAGGTTAAAAGAAGGGGAAAAAGAGGCCCCGATATACACAACTGATGTTCTTCCTCGGGGTCCAGGAGAATCATCGAGTTCAAGGCCTCGAGCTCCGAGCCCTCTTCCTCCACGACAACAGGGGAGTTCTCCTAGACAGACTCCGAGGCCATCGTAGCCACTTCCTCCTTGGTTAACTCCCGAGGTGGTTGATCTCAAGGATGACTCCATTCCTCCCGTTGCCTCGATCATCGAGGATTTTGAATGATGCCATCTGGTCCCGAGCATTGTCGCGAAATACAGAGGCGATGTCAGGTTTGACGAGGGCATGAAGGCCCTCGAGCTCTTTACCTTGAAAGTATGTGTCGATCCCTTTATGATGTTGTGCCAAGTATTTTTCCCGTTCTTATCCTCTTTCATTTTTGATTGTCAGACACTCAGCATTGCCCGAGGAATTTCACTGCAAGGGATGGACGAGTCCCACAAGATGGTAGGGTTGGTTGAGGCCGTGGAGCTTCGAGATAAGAAGCTTGCCAATGTTGAGGCTGCTCGATCTCAGCTTTAGAGGGAGCGCAAAGATGCGAGAAACAAGCTGAAGAAAGCTCGGGATGAAGTGGTGGCTGCCAAAGACGAGGCTGAAGAACTAAAGCTCGAGCTTGAACAGCTCAAGAAAGATTTTGGGGCTAAGGTTGATGAGGCTCGGGCTTCAACAATCGAGGACTTTAAAAAGTCCAAGGAGATGGATAGGCTGAAGGGCGAGTATGCATTAGGCTCGTACCTTCATGCCCTTAAAGAAGCTTGAGCCTTCTTCAGGATGAAGATGCCCGAGGTTGCCCCTGAGGAGCTCAAGATGATCCCTGACATAGCTGAGACCCTCAAGTTGTCTGATTCCGACAACACAGTGGATGATGTGGTCGAGGATGAGGATACGCTCGAGGATGGTGATGCTGCTCTCGGGGATGAGGACCAATAAAAAAACATCCTAGGCCCCCACCCCGATTATATTTTGTTGTGTACATTGCCCGACCATAATGTTGGGCCTTTTTTTGTGATTTTTTGAATGAATGCTAAACTTTTATGCATTGTCCATTTTACACTATGCTCGATAAAAAAATGTCGATATGTCATCAAGGACAAACCTCGAGGACATGATCGTTTGATAAATCATAGGTTCGATCATAGGGAAATTTATATCGATGACTTCGTTGTATAAGAATCTTGATACCAAGTAATGAACTCGACCATGACAATGATCTCGACCATTAACACGTTATCCCGATGATTGAATGACGATTATAAACTACTCAAAAATCTCGATGACTTAATCCATATGAAGTTTCAAACAAAGGTAGTAACTCGATCTTAGGGTCATTCCTTAATATGGAAATTATCTCGAGGACTAAATGACAATTGTAATTGACGTACCTCAATCATTATATTGGGGTAAGCTTGACCTGGCGGATAGGTAAGAAGCTCAATCTTAACTTTGGGTCTTTATCCCGAGGATTTGGTTAAGCATATTGAGTATAGATCGGATGCTCAAAGGTAACAAGCTCGAGATTATTACCTTTGATGACTGATCTTTGTTCCCTTGCTTCTGTGGTCAAGGGTAGTCTCGACCTATGGTGTGATTCACGAGCTGAATTCCTGAGGACAACCCTACCTTTTTATACGTTTCATCACCTTCGTGCTCGAGAATTTAACTTGGGATTGTCTACCCTGATTGGTATCTTTATGTGTTTGCGTGGTGCAAGGCCTTGATTTGCTTGCTCGGGACAAGGTTTTGATTTGCTCGCTCGGGATAAGGCTTTGAGGTGCTTGTGTGGGGCAAGGCTTGAGTTGCTTGCACGGGGTAAGGCTTGAATTGCTTGTGCGAGGCAAGGCTTTTATTTGTAGATCATCGAATTTAACTTTAACGGTAATATACTCTATAAATTGTCTTGACACTTAGGCCTTATTGAAAAAATTAACTTGGCACGTAGGCCGATAAATAAACTTGGCATAATGCCTTATTGAAAAAAAATGACTTAGCACGTCGACCTTATTTCTAAAACATGGTGGAGCGGGTTACTTGTAATATACTTTTAAGTTTTCGGCGTTCCACGGCATTGCGAATGGTCTTCCCGAAGTATCCTTCAAACTATATGCACCTCTTGGGAGCTGTCGTATGACTTCAAAGGGTCCTTCCCAAACTGGCCCGAGTTTTCCCGGAGCATGACCAGCGGCTTCAGCCCTTCTTAACACCAAATCTCCAGCTCTAAATCTTCGCGGTCTTACTTTTCTATTGAAATACTTTGCTGTTCTGTCTTGGTAAGAGGCCATTCTTAAGGCTGCTTGATTACGAGCTTCTTCTAAGAGGTCAAGATGTTCAGTGGTGCGCCCTGTTTCTTCGAGATCAGGTCTTCTGACTTGGTAACCTTATCTCAATAGGAATGGTAGCTTCGATTCCAAAAGCTAACATGAAGGGGGTCTCTCCAGTGGCAGTCCTGTGGGATGTTCTGTAAGTCCAAAGTATGGAGGACAATTTGTCGGACCAGGAATCCCTTGCATCTCATATCCTTGTTCGGAGGTCTTGTAATATAATTCGATTGGTGACCTCAGTTAGACCATTACTTTGAAGATGAGAAACTGGTGTCAGACGGTGGTCAACCCCTAGGTTAGAGTAGAAATCCTTGAATTGTGCATTGTCAAACTGTCGGCCATTATCAGTTATAAGAACTTTCAGTATCCTGAACCTGCATATGATGGACTTCCAAACGAAATCTCTTATCTTGGGCTCCGAGATCGTTGCCCAGGGCTCGGCCTCCACCCACTTGGTAAAGTACTCAACTGATATAATCACAAACTTCAATTGTCTTCTTGTTATTAGAAACGGTCCGAGGATATCTATTCCCCATTGCTCAAACGGGGCTGAGCAGCTGATATTAGTGAGGTCCTCGGGGGGAGAGTGGATAACATTGCCAAATCTCTGGCACTTGTCACATTTCTTCACATATTCTACGGCATCCTTCTTCATGGTAGGCCAGTAATATCCATACCTTATGAGCTTAAAGGCCAACGACCGAGCCCCTTGATGGTTCCCACATACTCCTTCATGAACTTCCTCTAGGGCTTGGGAGGATTTCAAGGGTGTAAGGCACCTAAGGTACGGAAGTGTGAAGCTTCTACGGAATAAGACCCCATTGATAATGCAATACCTTGGAGCTTTCGAACAAATGATTCTAGCTGCTCAAGGATCTTCTGGAAGACCATCATTTGTTATGAAATCCACAATTAGGTCCATCATTTGTTATGAAATCAACAATTGGTTCCATCCATGACGGCTCATGATCAAAGTCCATTACCCCGATGGTTGGATTGATGCTGGGCTCAGCCACAACTCTAACATGTACTGTCTTGTCAAGTCCATCTACTCCTATGAACACCAGCCTTGATAAGGCATCTACCTTGCACTTGTCAGCTCGGGCCATCTTCAAAATTTCACAGCTCTTCAATTTCCATCGGAAATCAAAAACTTTTAAACAGTATAAGCTCATTTTCTCGTCTTTCTTCTCGAATGTACCGTCAATCTGGCCAACCACCAACTTGGAATCACTAAAGATTTTGATGCTTTCTAGTTTGAGATTAATGGAAAGTTCTATGGCTATGATGACAGCTTCATACTCTGCTTCATTATTGGTTGCCTTGAATTCGAACCTTAGTACACACTGAATGTCTGTGAGCATGTTCGGGCTTGTGATGATGACCCCGGTACCCGAGCTCGAGGAGTTTGATGCTCCGTTTGCCAAACATCTGTTCTAGTGCTCGAGCTACCATCTGGCCCCCCAGGCCTTGGGGTGAGTTCTGCAATGAAATCCGCCAAGGCTTGGGCTTTGATGGATGGACGGGGTTTGAACTCTATGTCAAACTCTCCAACTTCAGTTGCCCACTTTAGTAACCTACCTGAGATGTCTGGCCTTTGAAGGATGTGTTTCTGAGGCTGATTAGTGGCATCACAATGGGATGAGACTGAAAATATTGCTGAAACTTTCGTGCTGCCACTATTAGGGCAAGGACAAGCTGTTCGGCCAAAGTGTACCTTGTCTCTGCATCAAGTAAGACTATATTTACATAGTAAATGGGTTACTGGGCTCTGTTGACCTCTTTTACCAAGAAGTTGCTCACTGCGTTCTGAGACACAGTTAAGTACAAAAATAAAGTGTCCCCGGACTCTGGTTTAGTGAGGGTAGGAGGAGAATCCAATGTCTGTTTAGCTCCTGAAAAGCCTTCTCACACTCCTCATTCCATTCAAAGGATTAGCTGTCTCTGAGAGCTTTGACGAAAGGGATGCACTTGTCTACTGCTCGGGACATGAATCTGTTTAGGGTTGCTACCCTACCTATCAACTTTTAAACCTCTTTCTTAGTCCTAGGTGATTCCATTGCTGCCAGGGCCTGGATCTTATCAGGGTTTGTTCGATCCTCCGATGAGTGATCATGAAGCCCAAAATTTTTTTCGAAGCCACACCGAATACACACTTTTCTAGGTTGAGCTTCATCCGATATTTTTGTAGGGTGAACACTTCCTCATGGTCGGATATGTTATGCTCTACTTTCTTACTCTTTACCACCATATCGTCAACATAGGCCTCAATGTTCTTCCCTATCAAATCAGCGAAGACTTCGCTGATGAGCCTCTGCTATGTTGCCCCAGTATTTTTCAACCCAAACGGCATCATCCTGTAGCAGTTTATGGCTGAATCAGCCATAAATGAAGTCTTCTCTTGGTCTTCCTTGGCCATGAGGATTTGATGATACCCTGAGAATGCATCTAGGAAGCTATACAGCTTATGTCCAGACGTGTTATCCACAAGATTGTCTATCTTGGGGAGTGGGTAACAGTCTTTAGACCATGCCTTATTGAGATTCGTAAAGTCGATGCAGACCCTCCATTTGCCACTGGCCTTCTTCACAAGAACAACATTAGCGAGCCAATCGGGGTAGTGGACATTCCTTATGACCCCGCTCTCACTAGTTTGCCGATCTCTTCCTAAATGACCACATGTCTTTTCGGCGCAAACCGCCTCTTTCTTTGCTTAACAGGTTTGGCCACTGGGCTTATGTTGAGCCTAAGGACCGCTACTTCGAGGTCTATCCCTGGCATATCCTCGCCCTTCCATGCAAAAACATCGATGTTGCGAGATAGGTAATTGATGACTTCCTCTCGGAGACTGGCCTTAAGATCTCGACCAATAGTTACCATTTTTCCATGCTCGAGCTCGACCACTTCCAATTCCTCAACCGGGGCGAATCTACCTCTTGGCTCGAGCTTGAGGTCTGAAAGTTGCATGATGTCTGTACTCATTCCTTGGATGTTGGTAACATAGCACTGTTTGGAAGCTATTTGGTCTCCTCAAGCCACTCCGATGCCATGACCTGTTGGTAACTTCATGATCAGGTGAAAAGTTGATACAATGGCCTGATCTTGTTCAACAGGGGTCTTCCCAGAATGATGTTGTAAGCCATAAGAGTGTTAACCACTTGGAAGGGTGTGATCTCTATCACTTGGGCATTGTCAGAGCCCAAAGTAAGTGGAAGCTCGATGATTCCTTTCGGGATAATGACTCCACCACCAAATCCTTGTAGAGGAGTTTTGACTATTTTGAGCTATTTGGGAGAGATCCCCACCTTAGCAAAAGCTTCCTGTGAGAGTATATTTGCTGCACTCCCGTTATCGATTAGAATCCTCTTTACTTCGAAGTTAGTCACAATTACAGAGACCGACAAGGCATTGTCTTGAGGATATGACACTCCTTCCAAATCCCTTGCCCCAAAGCTAATATCTTTCACTTTATCATGGGATTCCCTTGGGGTATGAGCATGTCGACAGGCATACTACTTTCGCCCACTGTTTGTGTCTCCTCCAGATGCTATGCCTCCAATGATAATATTAATGGTCCCGGCAGTGGGTTGAGCACTGCTTCCTGTTCGAGGCTCTTTCCAATTGTCACAGTCATTCCTCGGGCATTTATCATGACCGATGTAATTTCTTAAGAGCCCTCTTTTGATGAGGACTTCAATCTCCCGCTGTAAGGCTTGACAATCCTCCGTGGTATGCCCATATTCACAATATTTGCTTATATCTCTTATGTCAGGGAGCGGCTTCATCCTTGAAGGCCACTTCAACTCTTTCATATCCTTGATCTCCATCAAAATATTTTCCTTAGTCGTGTTCAATCGGGTGAGAGGCCTTGACGACCCTTCATTCTTGTGCTTGTCCCGAGGATGCTCAGGTTGGGAGATGACGTCACGCTGTCTCTTATTCTCGGCCCTTTCATAAGAAGGACCAGGTCTACTTGGGTTCAGCGTTTCTTCCATATTCATGTATTTTTCAGCTCCTGTAAGGAACTCGATTACTGTCTGTGGCGGGGTCTTTGATAGGGACATTTTGAAGGCTTCACACCTTTGGCATAGGTGAGGGCGAAAACTGCTGTCGTAATGTGAACATCAGGTATTTGAAGTCTTTCCTTGTTAAACCTCATCATAAATCCTAGTAGGGTTTCATTTGGTCCCTAGCGAAGTTGCATGAGAGAAACTGCAGTCTTTCTGATACGCTTGCTACTTGCAAAGAAGGCTGAGAACTTATCAGTCAAATCTAAGAATAAGGCTATGGAGTTGGGCTCCAATGTCGAGAACCAATCCCTAGCAGCATTAGTTAGCGTTTGTAGGAAGACTTTGCACATAACTTGATCCGGCGCAACTTGCAAATTCATGACATCGGTATATACATTGAGATGATTGATTATTAGTCGTCCTATCATACGCCTTAATGCAAGGATACTTAAATCTGTCGAGCAAGGGATATGATAATATCTCCGGCGTGAATGGAGTGTTAGAGGTAAAACTTGTTGGTCCCCGAGCATTCCGTTGTAGGCCAGCCTAATTCCTTCCTGTATGATCCGGGCAATCTCTCTGAAATCCATGGTAACCGATCTCGAGCCCGAGGCCATGTTACGAATACTCGAGGTCCCCACTTCGCCAGTTGCGGGGTTTGGTGCTCGGGCTGGGCATCAGCCATAAAACTACCATGCTCTACTTGCACCGGTGACGGATGCGAATTTCTTTGACTTAACAACGTGTTAGCGTGACCATCTGCTGACGGAACTCTTCGAAAGCTTCAGTTGTGACGGCCGTTGGCTGAGGTGCGGGTACTCCTGACGGCTCTTCTTGAGGAGCCGGTTGATCTTTAGCAGGATGAGGGATGGGAGCGGATGAGCTTACGGAGGGAAGATTTGATCGTGTGTTAACCATGGCTTTTGGTAGCGTTTCCCACAGATGGCGCCAATGATGCTACCAAAAATCGTACCTGTTGATTTTTCGAGCTTGAGGATTTTGAATGAGCATGATCGTAATCTTCCGATACCTAAAACAAAGGCAACAAGGTATGTTCTCATCGCCCCTCTGATGCTTAAGTCAGAAATGGAATTATGTGCGTGAGGCTATATACTGAAAATAATGAGAACGTACATGATCAATGACCCATGGTCTTGTATTTATAGTAGTAAGCGACATTCTTTTAGTGGGACTCAACTAGTTAGGTATCTCTATCTAACGGAGTCCTATTAGGTGAAGGAATTGGACCAATGCCATAATTATGTCAGGAATAAAATCCTTACAGGACTCAAGTATTAAGTAATATGGTTGAGTTAGAGTCCCAATTATATAGGAATTCTAAAGGGTCAACAATCGCAAGCTATGAGGAGAACATATACCCGAGGACTACTCATGCTTGAGGACATGGATCATAAAATGTTGAAGCAGCAAGACTGGAAGTGCTCGAGCATTATACCCCGGGGGAGTATATGCTTGAGCAATCCATGTGTGGAATCGCAAGTTCATTAAAAAAGTCCTCGGGATAAATGATCGAGCATAACCAAAACTTGTCATATCAGTATCTATATTCTTTTCAGGCTACATATATTCAACAGAGTGGATCATTGACAGATTATAAGGGGTTGTTCTCTTCGCCATTTTCAAGTCGCTTTCTGTTTCGATTTTTCAAAACGGGAAAAATGCGTTCTCTTTCTCATTTTTGAAAATGAATCTTGGAAAACGAAAAAAAAAGTAAGAAAAACGAAAAATATCTAAAAAGACGTTTTGAGCGTTTTAATGCCAAATCACGGAAATGAACCAAAAGGCCAAAAACAGCCCTAAATTCCACTTCTTCCAAAACTGTGCGTGAGAGAAGCGTGAGAGAATCACCGCATTCTTCCT
Source organism: Olea europaea var. sylvestris (assembly GCF_002742605.1). Classification (NCBI taxonomy): domain Eukaryota; kingdom Viridiplantae; phylum Streptophyta; class Magnoliopsida; order Lamiales; family Oleaceae; genus Olea; species Olea europaea. The sequence continues at coordinate 32,269,311 of NC_036247.1, forward strand.
CAACAATCGACCACCACCCACCACCTAGACCAGACCCCAGTACCATTTGAACCCCCTCGCCTTCCTCTTCAACCTCTTGTCGTCACCGGGCCACAGAGTTGTTGAAAATAGCCCCAATTACCACCCAAAATCACGTTTACAATCTTCGTTTTCACCATATTTCTACCGTCGTCAGCCACCGTTTCGATTGCGGACCATCACCACTCCACTCCTCTCAACCAAGCCCATCCAATACCACCATGGGTCACCTGCACTTGTGAAAGCAGTCCGTGAGTTGTGAAATAGATTTGGTCCCATCAAAATTGATGAAATTTATGATGGGTAAGCATTTCATTTTTGGTTTAATTATTTATGTGTTAAATTTAACGGTTTGCGAATTCACATTCTAATACTTTGTCTTTCCCCTGTCCCTGCAACCTCATTTCTCTTATCGTAAAAATTTCCCATTTTTTCTCTTTAATTTTCTGCTCCACTATACATATATACACATGCGTATATATAGCTAGAGATATAGAGTTGTGAAATTGGCAATGGTATTTTTGAAGAAATGTGTGCTCTTTGTTCTTTATTGTTGTTAATGCTCTTCATTAATGCCGTAGCCAAATACCAGAAAGATGAATGTTGTGGAATTGCTGCTTTTATTGGAATATTTTGCATATTGTTTGTGCAATGCATACTCACGGATTGGAATTTGCTGTTCTTAACCGAGTGTGAGTGTATGCACTTTATGTTGGGAATCTACTTAACATACGCAGTGGAAATTAAAATAATTTCGATTCCCGTCAGGATTCATCTTTGTGTTTAGATAGAAATTATGATAAAAATAATACTTTTTTCACGATCTGCAAACTCCTTTGCCTCATCTTTGTTTCAGCAACTTGGATCTGTCTCCCACAACTGTTCAATTGTCCAGCCTCCAATGGTGCTCCACATAGAGAACAGATTGCAGCTACCAGAGTTTTCTCCTCTTGTGCTAGTAAGAAATTATGAGAAAACTATATGGATTGAAAACTCTAGTCATGTATTTATATAAGCCCAAACAGGTCTGACCTGGTCCGATCCAATATTTAATTAATCCATTTAATTAAATCCGGTCCGTGAATTAATTAATCCAATTAATTAATTCGGGCCTATAAATATCCAACCCAATTAATTAATTTATCCAACAATTGTAAAATTAATTAATTGACAAATTGCAATCCTCCAATTCTTTTTTGTGTGTGACCCATCAGGTTCCCGATCACGATGCCTAACGACGTGAAATATTATTTTGATCTAATCAAAATTGATAAATTAAAACACCCTTTTAATTTATCACCAATTCACACTCGCCGTCCCGGATTGACATCTAGCAATGTATAAGGGCAATACATGTGACGGGGAATGTTATGTGGTATGACAAAATCAACTCGTTCGTTTACCATGAAACTATAATCCCTTAATCAATATGATCTGATCAATTACGAGATATGAAAGTGTGTCAATCCCGAATATCGATCATATCTTTCACTCCACTATTAAGTCATTATAAGTCGAAAACTTCTTTTCGACTTATGAGTACACCTTGGCCAAGAATTTCGTTATCTACTTAATTGAATGAAACGCAGATCATAATCTCATACTATCTAAGAGTGACAAATCCTCTATTGGTCATTCACAACATTCATACGATTCTTAACATACCTGAATGATGCCGTATTAGCGGTCCTTGGCAGAGCAACATCCAACACCGTCAAAGCATGAATGTCCTCATATAAAATACTATGACGACCTCAAGTCAAATGACCAATCCCACTACCGAACATTAGAGATTAACCACTGATACTCAGATAGTTATCCATGTGGAATCTCTCGGTGGGTCTCCAATGTTTTGTTCTATTACAAAACATCCATGTGTTCATTTAAGTATCACAACACTTTAACTTGTGAGATCAGCTACTTACTTCACAAGTAAGAAATGTCACACGTGATGGTATATTCGTAATAACGATAGTCGTATCTTGTTATTACTTACGACCACGGATGACTTAAGATTCAATCATATGTAATTCGTATCTCACAATCACAACACCTTGTGATTAACAAATTACGAAGATTTGAATCTACGGACTCTATTATTTATTTAACTGTCTATTAATTAAATAATATATTTGTCATTAAATTGCATTAATTATATATCAAAAGTATTTATGTCCAAGGTTGATTGGACCTAGAGCATAATACTTACAAACTCCCACTTGCACTAGATCCAATCACTTATGTATCTAATATCATAAAAGTTTACATGACGATCATGTTTATGCTACGACAACTCTTTGTCAGTGGATCTACAATATTGTTAAATGTGAAAATTTGTTCTTCTCTTTACGTCATTTCTATGTATTATCTCTCTGATGAGATTGTACTGCCTTAATACATGTTTGGGTCATTAATGAGACCTTAGTTCCTACGCTTTCGCAATGGCTCTATTGTTATCATAATACAATGGCATATGATCAACAATATCAGGAACTACTCCAAGTTCATTTATGAACATCATGATCCACATTGTAACTCTTTGCTACCTCTGAAGTAATCATGTATTAGGTTTCTGCTATTGAATCAACGGCTGCTTCACGTTTGGAACTATTCCAACACACCGTTTAAGAGTAAACCAATTTCTCCATATAAAATCTTCTCAATATCGAGTTAAGCAATCTTCTAAATCTATCTCTATAGATTAAGTTGCTTCCCCATATTGTTCACGAATAAATCCTTTAACAACCATTATTTCAACGATTGAAATATAGGAATTTTGTTTCCTATAATATTAGGAATGCGACAATGCTCCCCCTATCTTCTTGTAAACACACAATTCGTCTTCATATTTGATAAAATCAAACTTTTTGATTTTTTTCTCAAATAAAAGATTTCAGCTCCAAGAGATTTGTTTTAACCCATAGTCACGGTATACAACTATTGCAACCAAAATCCGAATGGACCTTAGCATGGCTACAGGCGAAAGGTTTCATTAAAGTCGTCAACACATCATCTTTGTTTGTTACCTATTGCTACTAGCCTTGCATTGTATGTATGTATATTCCCATCCATGTCAACCTTTTATTGTAAACCATTTACAACCTATGGATTTTATCCCATCAGGAGGGTTGACCAAGGTCTAAACCTTGTTCACATATGTCGAGTTCATCTCGGGTTTCATGGCCTCTTTCTATCTCTTTTTAAGTCAACACTTGACTTTATTTTTGTGTAATTAGTAGGTTCATCATCCTGGATCAGTAATACCTTATTAGTAATCACGAATTCACACTTTCTTGAAGGTCGAATAATCCTACTAGACTCACATAGAGCTGACATGTCCTCAGGAGTCTCTACTCCCTGATTAAGAGTAACTTAGATTCATCTACTTGGTTAACTATATCCGTTGACTTTTGAACTCTTTCAAGTTCTATTTTGCTCCCACCGTCCTTTCTTAGAGTAAACATTTTCTTTAAGAAGACGATATATTGTGAGACGAAGACTTTCTTCACGATAATAAAATTTATATTCAAATATCTGCTTTGAATAACCCACAAATATGTATTTATCGGATTTAGTGTCAAACTTATCCGATTCAAGGTGCTTCAAATAAGTGTCATGGCCCCAAGTTTTCATATCAGATAAATTGGGACTATTGCCTTTTCATAACTCGTATGGAGTTCTGTTAACCAATTTAGATGAGACATGATTTAGTGTGCAATACACTGCAATCAGTGCATGATTCCAAAATAATTTTGGGAGGTTTGCATGGCTTATTATTAATCGCATTATATCTAGTAGTTAACGATTCATCTTTTCAGATACACCACTGCTACAGTGTATATGGAGGAGTCCACTACAAGATAATCGCATTCTCTCTTAGCTAATCCAGAATTTCATCTTTAAGATATTCCCATCTCGATCAAATCTTGATGCGAGAATATCTCTATATATTTGTTTCTCTACTTCCAATTTGAATCCCTTGAACTTTTCAAGAGTTTCATGTTTCAACTTCATCAAGCATATATGATCATTGATGAAATTAGAGAAACATTACCTGACATCAATTTGCATGGGTCCATATGCATCAGTATGCATTAGACCAGTAATTATGCATACCTTTCTTCTTTTCAAGTAAAAGAAGATTTGGTCATTGTGCCAGACATGCATAATTTGTACTTGTCAAAATGAATTGATCCTAAGTATACATCTCTATGTAACTTTGAAATTGCATTTCATCTATATGACAAAGTCTGTCATGCCAGATTTAGGTAGTAATTAGATTATTGCATTTATTCCTTATAATTTCTATAGTCATTATAGAATGTTTAGTATTAAGAATATAAACATTGTTTTGTAGTTTACGATAACTATTAAGATTTTTATCAAGATAAACAAGAACAACAATTATCCTCAATAGTAAAATGGTCATATCTGAACATGAAACTCATTTAATGTTCCAGTTATAGTGGGTACAAAGCAACATTTTTCTAATTCCAATACTAAGCCAAAAGGAAACAACAAGAAGTATGCTCCTACAGGCAATGCAGCAACCTTTGCTTATCTTCAACGTGTAGGTTAACTTCTCCCTCTTACAGTGGTCTACCTCCATTTAGTTTCTCCATATTTGTATAAATATAAGATCCACATTTGGTATCTAATACCTGAGAAGCTAATGAAATGGACCTAAGCCTTGCAATATTTCTTCCAATGACCTTTCATTCTATAATGAAGACAAGGGTAATTAGATTTGGTATTGTCCTTTGCTCAGACTGTCTTAACCATATTGAATGCTTTCTCAAAGCCCCTTTAGATTTCCTCTTAACACTCTTAGAGGAATTAATGGTTTGCCTACTACCAACTTTGATAAAGGGCTCAACAGTCCTAAGCATGTTAAGCAACTTAATGAGTATGCATTCGAGTTTATTCATATCATAATTCATAATTAGTATGAATAACTCTATGACAGAGATTGCAGAGCTAAGTCAATACTTAGTTCATAGTTAATTACTGAACTCAATTGAGACATTTCTCATGTTAATCATCTTCAGTACATGAGGATTGACTGAAGATTCTTTTGTCACTTTGCATCGGTATAGTTGTTTGGAAGTCTCATATCCTTCCACATATGATCATTATCATACAACTCTTTGTAATGAAGAATTATGTGTTAACATCTATACTCTCAAGTTGCTTTTGTAACTCAGGTGACATAGTCGCATGTATCACATACGTTGCAGTACTATTGTCATCACTGCGTTTATTATAGCAGCCACCTCTTCCTTAATCGAGTCATCACCAAGTGTCTCTGGAAAATGCTACTTAAGGACAACCAACTTTCTCATGCTTGAGAACAATTCTCAAATTGCAGTGCCAATCAAGAAGATTTAATTTGGTTGTTGGCATCCAGTATGCCTCTCAAATACACATGATTACTCACGATTCAATAAATATAAATGACGAAAAGAAAAAAGAATAATATATAAAATGTACCAATTAATTTAACATGAACTTTTATTAAATTAATTATACTTCCATTGTTTAATTCAAATTTATGACCCTCTCACGTAAATTTATGAAGTCCATACTCGATTCCCAGTGGGCTGGGATCCCACCTGTTATACTAAGGCCTTGAGTGTACTCAACAAGCCTTAATATAACATTTGGGTAGATACTATTATCAATTGTATCTTCATACAACTCCCAAATTATTAAGTTGACAACTGTTTGTCTTCACACATCTTATGTGTTGGCTTAACATGTGTCACGCGATTTATGCAACGTGATTTTTAAACCGCAAGTGTACGGTGTCAAGTTTTGTAATATAGTAAAGAAGTTAGGATGTCGAATCCACAAGGATTGATAATCGAATCAATTGAGTACTATAATTATTTTAGCTTTCCCTTTATTTAGACGATCAAATTTTGAGTCAATATTTTTATGCTAAATTAAAATTAAATAAAATGAACGATGCAAGTAAACGAGGGCAAATTATGAAGTTTCTTATCAAATTATGAATGCCTTGGAAATGATTTCACCGTACATTCGACAATATTTTTCAACCGTATAACTATTTCTATCAATATTTCCAAAATTTATAGGCAAGAACGCTAAAGTGATTCTATTTCCCTCTCTCGAGCGCCAAATAAAATCTATTTTTATATATTAATTCCAATATCTCTATTCCGAATTAAAAATATAAAAATTATCAAGCATGTGGTTCTTAATTAAAATAAGCCTCAAATATTCGCACTTTCTCTCGAAACCTACGAAATCTAGGTTATGTTGTCTTAGATCACGCCTAAATTTGCCTCTCTCAAGCACCAAAATTTAGAGCATCAAATCAGTCAGTTAGTAGCCAGTTAATTGAAAGCATTGCACACAAACAACATAAATAAATAAAAAGGAAAGATCAATTGAAATAATTATAACGAAATCCAAACATGTCTCAAGTAGGCTACATCATCCCTAGAATAATTGTTTAGTTCATAATTGAGAAAATTGACATGAATAGATTAATAAGAAAGAACATAGAAAAGAAAAGGAATAGAAAAACTCGTTTTTGCCGCTCGATTTCTTCTTCCATTATTGCCAAATTCTCTCAATTAACTTCTCTTCTTTAATTGTATTGACCAGCCGTGGATTTGTCTCCAGATTTTTGCAATTGCTTGGCTAAACTCCTCTTTCCAATCACGTGTTCTTGTCGGCTGCTTCCAGTTTTCCTTGCTCATTTCCCCCCTCTTAATTAGGTCTTTTAGGTAGTATTTATAGTCTCCTCAAGTGTTGGACGATTTTGGGTTGGAATGGGCCAAGAAAGAAATTCAAAAATATCAAAATACATTTACCCGCATAGGCGGCGCTATTGGGCGCCACGGCGCTGCCCTTACTGTAAAATTCAGATTCATTGGCGTCACGACGCCGGGTTCGGGTGGAAAATTCCTTCTGCGCGTCCTTCAGTATTTTTAGTATAACTTTCTCGTTCGATGTCCAATTGAGGTGATTCAAAGCTCGTTAGAAAGTTAACTCAAAGGGGTACAAATTTTCGTCAGATATTATTCTCCGCTTCGATCGTTTGCTATGTCAAAAATGATTCTCAATGTGAGGCTGAAATTCCAAAGTACAACTTTTCGGTTGAAAATTGATTTGTGATCATAGTTTGACTAAATTTGATCCCTTTGACATCTTTTTTCATCCAATTGACTCCTAGCGTGCTTGGATCTTCATTGTGAGGTTCAACACAACTTTTCAATAATTGCGCTTTAGTCCCCGAACTTTGGATGTCTTACAATTTGGCAATTTTCTCCAATTTCGCCAACTTTTACTTATTTCTTTCAATTTCATCAACCTACGTCACAACATCAAAACACGCAATAAAAAGTTCTAAAACACTCTCAAAAGTAACAAAATAACAAATTAGGTGGCACAAATATTATGAGTGTAGAGCACTCATCAACATGTCCCTAAAATTTATCTCCTTTAGTGTGCTCAACAAAAGATAAATTTTAGTTAAGTCAAACTCATCCTTTAGAAATATCCAATATTTCATAGTGTCAAACATATCCCTAATAGACCAGCCTTGAGTGTACTTAACAAGTTGAGACGATTTGGGACTCTAATTTTTCACTATAATGATGGAATACAATTATAAATGTGACTTAATATTTTGTTGAGGGGTTTTGCATTTAAAAGTCTCATCGTAACAATCATATATGTTATATTACACATCTACCATGCAAATAAACACATATATAATATAATGTAGTAGTGTGGACGATTATAGATTTTACTATCCAGTCTTCCCGAACCATAAGAAAGACTAGTTAGGCAATTCCTAAGAGTTATCGCATTGATCAATATCAATGCACTATCTTCATGGTTTTCTTTTCTCCGTGTGTCTTCAATTAGTCTAGCTGCAACATGTATTATATACTAGTTGGCACGCAGGTCTAGATGAAATTGGACTTGCAGGCCCATAGTTACAATAACAATAACGGACTCTTAAATCCAAAATAATAACAATAATAATGGGCTCGCAGGCCCAAAACAACTAAGAGCTCGCAAGCTCACAAAACGACAAGAATAAAATTAACCATTTAACACATCCATATGGTCGAGTCCATAATCGTCCACTAATAATGCATTTATCATGTAAATGTATTCTTATATAATATCTAATATTATATGCAAACATGTTTGGAGTTCCTAGCTATTAAGGTTGTCTAAACTTTTTTAAACAAATGGATCATAACAATTAAATAATTAATTAATCATATTAATCAATTATTTAATTAGCGGCCATATTTAATTAAAATCCAATTTTAATTAAATACCGAATTATCTAATTCCACAATTATAAGGAGAGATTATTTAATTAAAATCAAATTTTAATTAAATATCAAATTAGAGTCCAACTCTAATTTCATAACTTAAGACGGTTGAATTTAATCAAAATCAAAATTTAATTAAATAACAAAAGTAGAGTCCAACTCAAATTCCAAGATTTCAGGGCGAATATATTTAATCAAAATCATATTTTAATTAAATACCAAATTAGAGTCCAACTCATTGGAACGAATTTTAGGGCATGACAAATTAATTAAAATCAAATTTTAATTAAATGTCAAATTATAATCCAATTCTAATTTTTAGAATATATTCTGGTGAATAATTAATTAAAATTAAATTTTAATTAAGTACTAAATTAGAGTCAAACTCTAATTTAAATTGAATTAATATTTTAATCTAAGATAACACTCCTAAATAAAATAAATTCAATTTAGGGTCAAAGTTTAATATTTAAATTAAAATCATATTTTAACAAAAATATTGAAAGTCGTCAATTTTTAAATAAAATTTTTACTTTGAGTCAAAATTAAAATATGGGTCAAACATAATTAAAAAACCCAATTTTTAAAACCATTTTAATATTTAAATTCAAAACCCTTTTGAAAATTGCAAGTTGACCCAAGAATGAAATTGAAAGCAAGTCCCTCAATTTCAGAAATTGCATGACAAGTCCTCCATTTAATAATTGCAAAATGACCCTGTGTTGAAATTGTAGTCAGGGAGCCGCCTGAAATTTCTAAAATTTCAGCTAGAGCCCCCGTCTTCAACCTGATCGAAAAAACCCTAGTAAATTCAATTTTTTTTTAATTTCTCTAGCTAAGGCGCCACCCCACCAGATGGCAAGACCTACCGCCATAAGGCGGCAGGTCTTACAGCCCCAATTAGTAGCGCGAAGGCAGCATCGCCTTCGCGCTGCTGATGCAGCGACTGTGATGCCGCTGCAACAGCATCGGCATCACAGGTGCTTGCGTTGTTGGTGCTGCCAGCGCAAGCGCCACCGTCGCTTTCGATCTCTTTTTTTTTTTTTTACGAAAATTTAATTTTTATCTCAAAACAAATTTTTGAATATGATAATAAATTTTCTTAATTGCTAGAAACTAAAACATGTATAACATTCAACTTTTGATTGCTCACATATTCAAGACATTTTCCAACAAACACAAAGTAGACTCTCATATCACTGTTAGGAATCTACTTAACATGCGCAACGAAAATTAAAATGATTTCGATTCCCGGTCAGGATTCATCCTTGTGTTTAGATAGAAATTGTGATATAAGTGATACATTTTTCACGATCTGCAAACCTTTTACCTTATCTTTGTTTCAACAGCTTGGATCTGTCTCCCATAGCTGTCCAATTGTCTAGTTTCCAATGGTGATCCACACAAAGAACAAATTGCAACTACCAGGGTTTTCTCCTCGTGTGCTAGCAAGAAATTATGAGAAAACTATATAGATTGAAAACCCTAACCATGTATTTATATAAGCTCAAATGGGTCTGGTCTGGTCCGATCTAATATTTAATTAATCCATTTAATTAAATCCGGTCCGTGAATTAATTAATTCGGGCCTATAAATATCCAACCCAATTAATTAATTTATCCAACGATTGTTAAATTAATTAATTGACAAATTATAATCTTCCAATTCTCTTTTGTGTGTGACTCATCAGGTTCCTGATCACGATACATAACAATGTGAAATATTATTTTGATCTAATCAAAATTGATAAATTAAAGCACCATTTTAATTTATCACCAATTCACACTCGTCGTCTCAGATTGACATCTAACAATGTGTCAGAGCAATACATGTGACGGGAAATGTCATGTGGTATGACAAAATCAAACTCTTTCGTTTACCGTGAAACTATAATCATTTCGGCAATATGATCGGATCAATTACGAGATATGGAAGTGTGTCAATCCTGAATATCGATCATATATTTCACTCCATTATTAAGTCAATATAAGTCGAAAACTCCTTTTCGACTTATGAGTACACCTTGACCAAGGATTTCGTTATCGGTTTAATTGAATGAAACGTAGATCATAATCTCCTACTATCTAAGAGTGACGAATCCTCTATTGGTCATTCACAATCTTCATACGATTCTTGACATATTCGAACGATGCTTATTACTAGCCCCTGGCAGAGCAACATCCAACACCGTCAAAGCATGACTGTCCTCATATAAGATACTATGACGACCTCAAGTCAAAGGACCAATTCCACTACCAAACATTGGAGTTTAACCACTGACACTCAGATAGTTATCCATGTGGAATCTTTTGGTGGGTCTCTAATGTTTTGTTCTATAACAAAACATCCACGTGTTCATTTAAGTGTCACCACACTTTAACTAGTGAAATCATTTACTTACTTCACAAGTAAGAAATGCCACACGTGATGATCTATTGGTAATAACGATATCCGTATCTCGTCATTACTTACGACCACAGAGGATTTAAGATTCAATCATATGTAATTCGTATCTCACAATCACAACACCTTGTGATTAACAAATTACGAAAATTTGAATCTACGGACTCTATTATTTATTTAATTGTTTATTAATTAAATAATATATCTGCCATTAAATTGCATTAATTATATATCAAAAGTATTTATGTTCAAGGTTGATTGGACTTAAGGCATAATACTTACACTTTATGCATTTGTTTAAGATTTGCCTAAATTCTTGTTTATAATTTGTTTGAGGTTTGATGTCGATAAATGCTATGGTAGTAACTCTGTCGAATGCATGTGAATATGCAGTATGAGTGGATTTATTTACTGTTTTGGTAGTATCTATGGCTTTTTAAGTTCGGATCGGGTTCGGTTCGGAGAAGAACTCTTGGTCGGATTGGTGGTGGGACTTTGATATTCAGGAGACTTAGGAGTGTGATTAAGAGGTTTGTTGAGTATTAGAATTCGTGGGATTGGAAACGGTTGGGATGGCTGAAGTGAAAAATAGAGGTGAGGAGGAAAATGAAGAGTGGGATTGGGAGCGGTGGAGGATGCATTTTGCTAGGGTCGATGAGCAATAGCGTATTATCTCGATTGGCAGAGTAATGTCTCGAATAGGATTATTAGAGATGAAGTTACAAATTTTAGTGAGGTTTCTGTATGTTTTAAGTTAATCCAATGCCAAGCCTAGTATGCTAAATTTACGTTGATTGATGTTTACAATAAATAATTGTTTCTAATTTAAGATTTTTAATGGAAAATGATTTTTTGATTTAATTGTTGATTGATCTAGAAAGTGGACCTAATACTGAAGAGGGTTTTCAACTGGTTGCTGATGACATAGTACAGGCTGTCCTTGTATCATGTAGTTTTCCTTGATGAGCCAGTTTTTGTGTTTGGGACTGGAAAGTTTTTTATGTTTATACCATGCAGTAATATATCTTATTCCTTAGAAATAATGTTGTGCTTCACTGATATGAGGAGTACCAATGACTAGAAATCTAATATAGGTCTGTGAGTATTGAGAAGATTATAGTTAACTCCATGGACCTAGAAGAAAAAGGCAGAAAAGGTAAAAAGACAAAAAACAACTGCATATTGTCTTAGATTTCATTAAGATAAATTACTCAGTGAATTTTACGCAATTGCTCAATTTCTGCTGTCTGATGCGACCGTGTGCTTATTGTCTGTTTCATCATCTTTGGTGTTGCAGGCTTTGTTATATTTGTATGTAACACTCAATCACATCATGCGAAAACTGCATATAGAGATGACCATTGCGATGTTACTAGTATTGGTGACACGATGCTGAAGGATTGACAAATACAAATTGCACTTCCAAAAAGTCGTACAATTTTTGTGGTAGACATTCAGAATGAAGAATCTGAGGGTAGCTCGGTTACCAGGAGATGTGAAATCACCAATGCTGACACGATGAGTAACAAAGATAATGGTTATGTAGATGAGCGATAGCGTATTATCTCTGTGGCAATTGCAGCTGCAGCAACAAAATGACACTGTTGGCAGAGTAATGTCTCATCTAAAGAAAACTGTTCAGGAAGAATATTATGGCGATGCAACTCTTGTATGTGATTATGTTGGTGCTAGATTGGTTGGATAGTGGGCTAGAATTTCAAAAGACAGTAATGACCCTTTGGTCGTATTATTCATACAAGTGCAGAGATGGGCGATATGTAGCCAAAAATTATAGTCCTAGGCAGCTTGCCACAGCATCAAATGGTTCCCCCTATTTGAGATAGTTCTTATAAGAAATAATAAAGCAACATCAAATTAATTATTTGTCTTGTATAATTATAATATATAATTTACACGTTCTTTTATTGAATTTTTATTTAATATGTGATAGAGGGTCACATGGCTACAACAAGGAATCAATGTCGGTGCCAACGACAATATTTGGGTTTGTTTTGGACAATGGCCATGCAAGTGATTGTGATAAATAATTGTATTACGCATTTCCATGAACAAAAGTTGGAAAAAAAATGACTCTTTCCATGAAAAATAATGACTATTAAACACCAAAAGCTGGAAAAATACAACATTTTCTAGTTTGAAAATTAAGTCGATTAAACATATTTAATTGATATTTTTCATGCAAATAATTTCTAGGCAATTGAATTACTTAAAATTTATTTTCTTTTCATGTGAATTCCATACTTGCAATCAAACGCACCTTTAGGTTGTATTTTTTATATCTGGAAAAAAATATTTCAAAATTCACCAATTTCAAAATTTATATATTATGTAATACTATATTAACATTAAAATATTAAAATTTATTGAAAAATCAGATTTCTTAAATAAAATATTATAAAAAAATATACTCAAAATTTTAAAGTAAATGAGTTTTTCAATTTTATGTTTTGAAAAACAGTTTTTCAAAATGACAAAAAGAATGTATTTCCAACAATTTTAAAATAGACACTCAAAACACAAAATTCAAAATTCAAAACTACAAAATTGAAACACGAAGAGAACAAGTCCCAAGCTTCCCAAGACAATCCTAACATTGACCATCCAAAAAATTTAAAAAAGCAAGAAAGAGACCACAATGTTGGTGGTCTACTCAAAATGCAGAAATGGTGATTTTCTAGTTTTAGATTGTGAAATGCCGTTTAAATGTCACATATCTGTATAATTCTTCCCTGTGTAAATATGCTTTCAAGTAATATACTAAAATTTCCCTTCATTTCAACTGTAATTCCTTAAAAGAGGATAGGAAACATTGACATGGCACAAGTGTTGAACATGACACTACACGAACATACAATTTTTCAAAATAGTACCAATCCGATATGTTGATTAAAAAAAAAAAAAAATTCAATTTTTTTCAAGTAAATATGTTTTCTTAAATCGATTGTGTCAACAATGTATCTCCCACCATGTCAACAATTAATCATATCTAGCCGTACAAAATCAAAAAATAATTAGATCAAGTCACCTGAGGTTTTTGAGACGTGTTAACGACATCAATGTCATGTTGGTTTACGAAATTGATAATTTGAACACGCCAACTGACATTTACCCCCTCATTGTAATCTTTTCAATATCATGCCAAACCCTCCCTTTTTTTTTTTTTAAATCCCCCCCCCCCCCCCCCCCCCCCCCAACCCACACACCCAAAAAAAAAGGAAGGGAAAAACCCTTAACTACTACTCCGAATCCAGATGAGTACAATTTCAATATGCCACACAGTTGCATGTGAAATGACATGTATCAATGAATATGGAAAGAACACATGAACCGCTGTCCATAGGTCCACACTAAACAAAATGATAATTACGTGATATATTAACAACACAAGGGATTCAGCTATCCATGGCATTTCTACTGAGCAGTTCATCTTGCTCAAAGCACAAATAAGAATGGTATCCTAAATGACAAAAATGTTTTTGTTTTCAAGTATTATCCATAAAATCTAACCCCAACCATTATGGCAATCTTAATTCTGACCTTTTTCAGCTTCAAACTGTCAAGTACTTAAAGATGTTTTAAGCTATTAGCATATTACCTATAAAATATACCACTTAAAGCATCTATGCCATAGTTTTTACCCTTCTAGCATCCAATGCTGTCCAATAAATCAACTCTTACCTTTCAAACTTAACGATCCACCTAGAACCACAACTCGACTAGTTTATGAATGATCTTAATTTTCAGATACGGAAAACTTATTCAAAAGCACATAATTTAATACATGGACCAATGCTAATCCCATATAACATCCATTATGAAAATAAGAATGAATTTCCAAAAACATCCAAGTTATTTAAATCCAATACTTTGCTTTTACAATCAGACAAACATCTGACGTTCATTGAATCTACTCTCTAAGGATATATTCAAATGAAACAATAAGTTAACTGCCAATTTTCATCTACGTGAATGCTATTCCAATAGCGGCAGATTCTACCTAATAAAACCTACATTTTAAAAGATGACAAAACATAAGGAAATACCTCAACTGATTATGCCATTTTTAAAGTGCACCATCTTTCTTTGATGTTTGCCTTCTGCTTCGCTTTGAAGTTGTAGGAGCTTTGCGCAGTTTAGGGGAATAGTTGAGTTTGTAACTGACAAGTGAAGGTCCAAAAATTCTAAATTTCCCAGTACTGCTAAAAGCAGCTTCAGCATCAGCTCGACTCTTGAAGATCACTTTTGCACGCTTGCTTTTGCTCAATACTTCAGTGTCTGACTCACTCAAAGGTCCATAGCGGCTAAATATCCCGTTCAGATTTGGTATTGAAGGGATAGATTCTAAATTCGTAAAGTTGAGGATCAGTGCTGTCGGAGAATATTTCAGAGATTCTTCATCAACTAGACCAGATAAATTGTCTCTTTCCAAATCCAGAATGACAGCATCTCTTTCTTGTTTATCGTCCAAGATTTCACTAATACCAGAAACAGCTTCAGTTTCAACAGCAGAGGCAACCTTTCGGGTAGGGATCTCAGGTTCATATATCATCTTCTCCTCAGGGTCGCTTTGAATGATTCTATCGGTCCAATATGAATCCTCTATACCTTCAAATCCAGATATATCTGCATTCTCCAAGTTGGGAGATAGTTTCTCCTTATGCTTCTTAGCATGCTTCTTGTGATTTTGTGCTTTACCATTTTCCAAACAAGTATAATTCCTGAACTCACAGAACAGACTTACTGTTGAAGTCAATAAGCCAGACTTTCTCATGGGATGTTTTGCAGCCATGCATAGCATTGAAAAAATCTCATGTGGAGGAGGGCACTTAGCTGGAATCAACTTCTCACTTTGAGATTTCCCTGAACCATGGGTGAAACCCAAAAGAACACCAGTTGCACGTTCCCCACCACTTCTACGAACGGATTGACTAGAACTTCCATCACCAGACTTTAGAGCCCTGCATAAGCGTTCTCCAACTCTATGATATGAGTTAGGCTGCGAAAACATTTTATCATTGCGTGGCAAAAGTCTCTTCCTTCCTTCCACATGAGAATCACTTGATATATAATCAATGGGCTCGTGTTTTTCACCAGAACTGCATATCTTCTTGCTAGCCTTCCTTCCAGACTTCTTCTGGCCAGTTGGTAATCTTGAGCTGCTCAAGGACCATTCATCGTTGCTCGAGAGGTGCTTGCGCTTGCGCTTCTGAGAAGAACCATCTTGAGGAATTGACTTTCTCTTTTTAGATTGATGATCAACCTTGGAACCTAGAAGCACTCCTTTCATCACTTCAGGAGAATCCCTTCCATTGCCGAGAACAGTAACTTGAGAATCGTCCTCCAACAACACACCAAACTCCTGGAGATCAGGAAGCTGATAGTGACCCTTCCATCGATTAAAGGCCAGCAACTGAGCTTTTGCTATCACAAATTCCAATTTATCAGCTGTACAATTTGGGGCTTCAGCCAATACCTTTAAGTACCTAACGAATTCTGCGGGTAAGAATGTGACCGCACTTGATAAATTGTCTCTGTCATCTCTTCTACTTGATTCTTCCCGGATACCGGCATTTGCAACCATCTGAGTCTTTATATTCTTATGCACCTCTAGCAAGCATGAACATGACAGACCGAGCTCAACCCGTCTAGCAGTTTCATCTAAGGCACAATTCACAGCATGACAAAATGCTATGGAATTACTCTGTTCCCCCATTTGAGAGAAATGCATCCGAAATGGCTTTATCTTTGATACCTCGTTCCACGCAAATGTCTGGTCCCCAAAATATGCTAGCAGGTAACTGTCTCTCTTAAAATATTTAAGTGCATTCTCTGATGCAGCTGAAGCTTCAAATACCTGCCCAGGCCACCAGGGGTGGCTCCTTACTTTGCCCCATACTAGATCCGACACGCAATATTCTCCTTCCTTTTCTGTTATGCACTCTTCTCCACGTGTTTTTGGCATCAGCAAACCTGGATTACAATTATATCCTTCAGCATTTCTATAATTAACATCTGACACATGTTCGTTAACCCCCAAGTTTTCTTTTCCATTTGGACTGGATCCTTCTCCATGTGTTTTTGGTATCAGCAAACCAGGCTTCTCTTGATCTCCCACGGCATTTCTAGAAATTACATCTGGCACTTGTTCATTAACAACCACATTTTGTTTTCCTTTAAGAGCATCTTCTTCTCCACTTTTGTTCGGTACCAGGAAACCAGGTTTATGAACATATAACTCGGTATTTCTAGAATTTCCGTCAAGAACCTGTTCATTAATAACCGCATTTGGTTTTCCATTTAAACAAGCCCCTTCACCATGTAAATTCAAATTACATTCATCCAATATCTTGTCAACCCCAGTTCCTTCAATGCCAATTTCATTTCCAGATACAGCCTCCCCACTTAGAGCAGCTCCTTCTCTGTGCAAATCCAAATTATGCTCGTCCAATATCTTATCAACTCCAGTTCCCTTATTGACAAATTCATTTCCAGATACAGCCTCCCCAATTGCATCGCGAATTACATTCAAATTCACATGATATGTACTACTAGTCTTGTCTTCAAAAGGCTTAAAATCTCGCTCTTCCTTTTCCATTCCAAAATTACCATCAAGCACTCTTCCAACCAACTCCATAACTCCCCAAGAGCCCCGTGCATCCTGCCCAGTCATCCTTTCCTCAATTATAGATTTCCTAGAAGCTCCATTAACCCTCTCCCCATTCGCATCCACATTCAATTCAACAGAAACTTCACTGACCTTATCATCCATTTTACCATCACTCCCTTCTTTTACATCCACCATTTGCATTCCTCCAACTAAGCCTTTGCCCCCCTCCAAAACCCTAACCCCATGAACTGAATACCCTCCGCCTGGATCCCTAGAATTTTCCATTAGGGTTTTATATTCCGCACCACCACCAGGCTCCTTGTGTTGCTCCACCTTAAAAGCGTCAAACATCAAGTCCAATTTTCAGACATTAATTAAACCTATAAACATATACGCTGATACAGACACAAATCATGCATGAATTAAAACATTTATAAAATCAAAGACATCGAACGTAATGCACTTATTCTACACATAGAAACACATACACATATATACACGCATATACGTAAAATTGAGAGAAAAAGAGAGAGAGTCACCGGAATTGATAGAAATTCTGTCAATTTCTTATTTTTTAGAATTCTCCTCCCCTTTTTTTCAATTCTTTTCGTCAGAAGTATACTCCTTGCGAGGAATTGAGGTGTGATCTATGAACAATGAAGCAAGAAACATAAATTTTAAGAGGGCACGTGCGAGAGGCCACGTGCCTCGCACGTGCCAAGCGGACACCGCCTTCGACATTTGTGACGGTGATGTGTCGACTGGAAATGACGTGTTTAGATATAGATTAATATGTCAATTAATAATTATGGAATTTTTTTTTAATAAATTTGGGTGTTGATCTTAAAATATTTTTTAATTTATCAGTTGGGACTGAAATACAAGAAGAGGGTGTAGGCATATGCTATAATTGAAATTAATCAAGCACTATTAGATCTAGATGAGTAGTTTCAATAAAAAATGAGATTAAACTTTTATTGTTTGAAACTCTATCTCGCAATAAATATCTTCTTCTGTTCTTAAATGTATTTACGTACGGATTTTCTTTTGCGTCGAGAATTATAATTTAGTCACTTAATTACCCCTCTCAATAAATGTAAAATCGACTTGTTTTCTCCATATATTAGAGTGTCATTAGCGTTCAAAATAGTATGGTATATTTAAATCTCGTATGTCAATTGCTTTATTTTTATTTCATGTCAATGGCTTTATTTGATACGATGCTTTTAATATTGAATAATTTAATAAATTTTAGGGTATTTATACATACATCTTACATGTATCGTGGGTGTTTGAATGAATGTATGTATTAATGGAACATAGATTTTATATATATATATATATATTTATTTATTTATTTATTATTATTTTTTTTTAGCCAATGACTATATTTGACACCCTATTTTTAATATGTGATAAAAACATGACTAAAATCACGTCTGACGACAAAACTTGAGGACCAAGGATCTCAGAGCCCCATTTTCCTCATATCGAGCGGGTTTGGCTTGACGAAGTTGAGGACCTCATCCCAAAGGTTAATGAGCTTGCACACTCGCAGTTCTTCTTCCGCTTCAGTCCTTTTTCGACCTTACCAAGTAAACCATTTCTAGACTAAAATCGTCATTTCAATATCGTGGTCAACAATTAATTGATTTCAATAAACAATATCAAACTTGTAAACAAAAGAAAACTTCATGAGAGGGTCAATCTACTTTGGAGAAAGGGAATATGGGTTCTAATCCTTGTTTGAATAGGTTGCATCAGTATTCAGTAGTTGCTTATGGAGGCAAATTGTTAACTTTCCTTAGGTTTAAAACTTGGAAACTCTATCTAGCAAGACGTCAAGAGTAATTATGAAACAAAATAAGAGGAGAAAATAAATTATACGCCTCTTCGACAGTTCAATTTGACAAGAAAAATAATAAGGTCTTTGCCACTAGCAATAATAATAATAATGAATCTCAAACCAACATCAATAATTTGCAATCTTACTTTAAATTACTACTTGAGAAACACACCTGAACAACTAGAATACAAAGAGCGCATAATTCTACCATGCGAAATAGCTTACAGCACAAGGACAAACACACATTCAACAATTAATTGATTTCAATAAACAATATCAAACTTGTAAACAAAAGAAAACTTCATGAGAGGGTCAATCTACTTTGGAGAAAGGGAATATTGGTTCTAATCCTTGTTTGAATAGGTTGCATCAGTATTCAGTAGTTGCTTATGGAGGCAAATTGTTAACTTTCCTTAGGTTTAAAACTTGGAAACTCTATCTAGCAAGACGTCAAGAGTAATTATCAAACAAAATAAGAGGAGAAAATAAATTATACGCCTCTTCGACAGTTCAATTTGGCAAGAAAAATAATAAGGTCTTTGCCACTAGCAATAATAATAATAATGAATCTCAAACCAACATCAATAATTTGCAATCTTACTTTAAATTACTACTCGAGAAACACACCTGAACAACTAGAATACAAAGAGCGCATAATTCTACCATGCGAAATAGCTTACAGCACAAGGACAAACACACATATTTTTATATGATATATAAAATGCGTCCTGAACTTTGACAATCTATTCGAGCAGGAGGAAACGGTGACCTTGGCCGCAGATACTTCAGTTCTAATCTGTGCCTTGCATTGGGAGGACCACCATAGGTTGAGCTTGTGACTACAAATTCCATGGAGAGAAACTGTAAGAATCAAAACCAACGAGTCCAAATAGAAATTCCTTTTACTCCAAAATGCCATCAGATAGCAGCTATTAGATAATTAGCAATAAGCATCGAGAGTATATGCAGAGAAGGGAGCTGACAACTATGGCAAATAACAAGTCGTATTATGGCACTCCGATACACCTACTCACCAAACAACAAATAGTAAATAGATACCAAAATCCAGTGCACCATTCAAAACACATGCCTTGCGAGTGCATGTTTTAAATAACAAGGGCATTGAGATTCAAGTGGGCTGAGTAGCATATAAATGTATGGAAGCAATATAGCAAAAATATAACAAACTAACACCTTCGAAGCAAAAGCATATACCTTCCCACTTAGATCAATAAATGTAGGGGTGAATCAGCAGCACTTTCAATTTGGTACAGATTAAGAATGTTTTTCTTTTTCCTCGCCTCTTTGAGCTACATATTCTAACCTCAAAGGCTCCAAATATTGTAAGAACCCCTCGAGGCAATATGTTATTTGCTATTAACAATGTCCAACTTTCCATAACTATTTTGGCATTTTGATAAGGTGGGTTGGACAGTACTAGATACTAAAACAAGGAAAAATAGTCCATTGCACAGTTTATTTGTGTTTAGTACCATGTTCCAGAGACAGTCTTTTTATATGATTGCTCCATAAGGAAAGTGGGGTCATGGACAATTGTTTCCACTGAAAGTTCATATAACAATAGAAAGAATCATGTTACGTTGCAGGATTATCTCTTACCATGTATCAAACTTCTGTTATGACTGATACAAAACTGAAGATGGCAAGAAGAAAGAAACAGAAGTACTGAAGTGGCCCAACACTTATATAAATGACTTAAATTCCAACGCCTTTTCACTTACCAACGCACTTCAAAAGCTCCAGTCTCCACAAGTCACTAATACCTTTCCATTTGTAGGTCATAAATGAAGCACTCATATTGGCATTTCTCAAGTACAGTGTGATTATCAAATTTCAAAGGGTAGAAAGGATAAATGATGTAGAATTATAAAATGCACCTTTCACTTTCATAAGTGTTGAACCAATTATAGAAGTTCACAATATAGATTATAGTGGTTCCTTGCTAACACAAGCTTTCCTCAATTGCTAAACATACATTTTAGAAGTTGCAGAACGCCATTACTTTTCGTTCAGCTAGCAGAAGGTCATAAACAGCAAAGTATAAGGCAAGGTCCTAAATAAAAAAATTCTAACACGAGTACATGACCTTATATTCACCAAAAGGAGCCCAAACGCCTAGAAATCAACATCCTTGCATTTCACCCAGCAACGAGTATTGAAATTCTATTGTAGGGCATACTCTCCAAATGCAAGCCATAGGCGCTCAACTCTCTTACAAGGTTAAAAATTCTTAAGATAAGACCAAACAAAATAACTATCACGAAAGATAGTGAAGTTCAAAATTGAAGTTCTCGAAACCCTCGAACAATCAGCAGGCAGTTTCCTGAAAGGTTTTCTTCCTTTTTTAAGTTTGATTTTTGAATGATCAGAAATTTCAGTAAGATCGTATCAAGGCATTCACTCATGAAGCAACAACCATCAAACTAGAGGACTTAAAAAATGAAGAGAATTAAAATGCCAGTACTTCTGTTTCTTGCAACAAGCAGGATGTAACATTAAAACCTCCAATACTCAGCACTAAATATATGTGAGTGGGTGAATCAGAATTTTTAATATTATGTGGCCCAAAACTAGAGGAAAATAAATAAGTTTGGGGAATTAAGTACCGCGCCTTACAAGCCTTGAGGAATATGCGTCACTCAACTGAGGAGTGCAACTCCAAAAGATGCTTCACAATCAGCACCTTGAGGCCTTTTTGATTTGCCTTGCGCTCTAAGCTGGGCCTCAATCGAGACTTTTTAAACTATGTGTACATCTCTTTAAAAAATAGGTAAATTAGAGGCCAACTTACGGTGACAAAATCTTGCAGTCATATTTTCTAGAACACCACCAGCAGGAAACCAAGGAGGTACAACGAGAAAGACAGTGCCCATAAATGCAAGAAATTCCTGTGTAAATCTGAAATGACATATTGCACTTCTCCCCCTTCCCCCACTACAGATAAGATTAAATGGACATTAAAAAAATATTAAAACCCGCATATTTTCCTTGTACATATGGTTTCATCTGCTGCCCTCCTCATCTCATATCATGGTTTTGCCCCCATAAAAATTCATTTTGTCTATTGTTACTTGATATCACAACACATGCAACTAAGTCATATAAAAATGGATGTTTAAACACAATAGTTATGGAAGAGGTACATGTAAGGACACATTAATATACGTATGAGAGTATGGCACTGTACAGAGGGAGGGAGGGGGAGAGAGAGAGAGCTGTGCAGCATACTAGCGTGCTGCACAAAAGTACAAGGGCAAGAACCTGAGAGCTTCAGTAATTCATGCCTTGTGTGAATGAAACCTGGTGAGCAAGCTGCACCTGTTCACAATGTCCACAAATTAACGTACCTAAACGTTTCAAACATTGAGTAAATCAAAAGAAATCAAATGACAATGATGTGACAAAATACCTGAGAACCAGGATTAGGTACAAGTGCATCCTTTCTAGCAGATCCATCTGCACCCTTCCCTGATCCTTTGGTATCACCCTGTCAAAAAAATGAGGAACAGTATGTTGTCAAACTAAACAAAACAACAATAAAAAATCGCTTGAACAGAATTTTAATATGCATACACTCACCTCCAACTGTAGCCAAGAGCAATCCAAGGAGAAAGAACCATAAAACCAAAAACACACATCCATCAGTTTCAGTATAGAAATAATTCATGATAGCACAATAGTTCATTTTGGACACTAGGAAAAACCCAAAGCTAAAAGAATATCAAAAAATTCAATGTCGGAAAAAATTTACCTCTCTGTACCTAGCCAGATACACCTTTAATGGGTCAATGTAATCTTCAAATCCCAAAGTTGCCATAGCCCACAGCAAATCATCCCCATTAATCGTCTTTCTTTTCTCTTTCTGACACTTGTCACTTGCCCTTGACATTTCAACCATCATAACACTTTCAGTTACAGACCTCGACAACATCAAAGCACCACTTGCCTTAATATATTTGCATCCAAATACATATGTCCAAACATTCAGAAGAGACTTAATTATGATGCTAATGCAAACAGATTAAAGAAACCAAATCCATAAAATGAACATATACATTTGATATGAGAGATAACATGTTAGCGTGTAACATAAGAGGAATATATACATGCAATTGTGAATGTGAACGTGTCTATTTTTCGGTATAATTGATCTTATCACCTTCACATCAATCATATAAAAAATATATATATAACTTTGAGGTCATAAACGGCACAAGATCGTTATATTGCACGAAATTAACAGGCGATCCTCTGTGTCTCTCAATTGAACTCGCATAGTATGTTCTGGGAATTTTTTTAAAAAAAAAATACAGTCTTTAAAAAGAACATAAAACACAACCTTTTTCAATCCACAAACAAATTCAATCAATTTGACATCTTCGTACACACAATCTATAAAATTGAAATTACACCATACTCGCTGGTGATGAAACTGATGAACTCAGAGACGCATTCTTGGACGGTTTCTTTAGCGTCCTTAGCAATCTTCCCGTTGGCCGGGAGTGCCTTCTTCATGATCCTACTGATGTTCGCAATTGGCAGAAATCTGTCCTGCTCCCTGACACCCGAGCGAGGGCTCTGATCGCCCCCGCTGTCATGGCTGCCACCGCCGCCAGGGCTTCCTGGCACTCCCAACGAGCCACCTGCCCGTCCATCCGCCATTCTATCAAAAGCAAAAAACCCTACGTCAGAGAGTGAGTAACCATATATATACTCAAAACTATAGATACAACAGGGATCTGTATAATAATATATATAGATATAAAAAGAGAAAGTGGAGAAAGAAAGGGAGGGAGAGTACCGAATTTGTATTTGGGCGCGAGAGTAGAGGAAAATTGGGAGATCGGAGGGTGGAGAAATGGGGGAGAAAGGAGACGACTGAGATGAGAGATTGGGAATAGGGTTTGATTTATCAACACCGTTGGTTTTTTGCTTTCTATATTATTATTTCTCCGTTTCTTCTCCTGTTCTGGGTGAATCCCGTTACACCATGTGCATTCAGTAAGACAAGCGCGACTGAAATAAAAAGGGTTTTTTTGCACATTTAGTCCCCAACTTTTCAGGAAAGTAACAGATATTCCCCTAACCCATTTTATTGGCACACTTTTTTTTTTTTTTTTTTTTTTGAAATTAGCAAAATTCGTCCATGTTGACAGATTATGTGAGGGTTCTTGTTATCACTTCCATGTACAGTCGATGCAATTTTTTAATTCCCTCAATGTGATTGAGAGGTCGAGGACAAAAGAACCTATCGATTTTAATCTTGCCTCTCTTTTTTCACTACTTTTTTGTGTATTATTGTAGATGTCATGTCCAATTTCTTACAAATGATGAGATCCAAATGATGAGATCGCTTATGTTGAACATTCTCTGTGTCCTTGTCATTGAAGTAAATCACCTCAATGTTACAAGTCTAGTTTATTTAAATTTCTAGGTATTGTCTTCCTTCTCCGCACCTCTTTTCTGATAACATAAAAATGGAGAGGATGGCATGCCAATTGAAAATGCAAGGATGTGAAGACTTCTTAGGGTTATTCGAACCCAATGAGAAGATTCTTTGTTTGGGAGTTGATTTTAGTGCTTCGTATATTTCTTTTAACGATAACACTTTCATTACCCGAAATCCTAATTCTTTTTCCAAAAATAATTGACGCAGTTGCTTCACGCGTATCTCTCCTTCCATATTTCTTTAGTCTGCTAGATTATTTCGATGAGGAGGTAGAGCAGTAGGATTTTTACCCAAACTCGGTGTTACACTCCTAGCTAATTCACTTCGGAACAACAGTCAAACTCCCACGTGTCCATTCCCTAGCTAAACCACTTTGGAAAAACAGTCACGCCACTCCCCAAAGCTCCACATGTTCACCCGAAGTGGTTCCGAAGTGATGACCACTTTTGACGACGTCAACATAGCGTGCTGCAAGGTGAAGAGTAGATCTACTGAAGCAACCGAAGTGTCCCTCAACTCCGAAGCGTTGAGCACTTCGAGACACTCCCTTAACATCCCTCCGTCGCCACTATCAGAAAAATATCTGTCAGAATCCCCTCTGTCCCCAAAGATCAAGTGATGTGACGTCTCCATATGTCTAGTTAATGTGACTTATCAACTTTATGTCAACTCAACTTAGAAGAACTAATTGTCCGTCCACTCTAGACGCAGCTGATTGATGCCTATGAGCGGACGCCTCATACCGTCAGATGCATATACGTGTCCCACATCCAGCGATGCTCTATCTCTATAAATACCCAATGTTTGGCAAGAGATAAAGGTAATGAAACTCTTATAACTTAGCTCTCCATACTAAGAAATATATATTCTCCTCTCCACTCTCTAGCATAACTTGAGTATTGTTCCGATCACCCAACGCTGACTTGACCGTATGTGGCCGCCGCCACCACCACTGGTTCCGGCCATGTGCTTTTGACAGTACGTTGTTGTGCACAGGGAGGATTACGTGGAGTAGCTATCCGTTGGCCACGTGGAGGGTCCAATTCTCGAGGTCAACGGATTGACGCCGTCTGTGGAAAACTTTCCATCCAAAAGTTTCACATTGTCCACCGGAAAAGCCACAAGCAACTCATCAACTTACCCTTAAAAGGCCACGTTCTTGAAAAAGAACAAGGTCAACATACAAGTTTCTTAACACCCTTGAAATGATAAACAAAATGAGTTATAGTAATGAAGATGCAAATTTTGAAGGGCACAGGGATGCCTCTGAAGAAGAGGTAATCAGGACTAATATCACTCATTGGAGACCCCATCACCGGCGTCATCGAGGCAACAAGACAGCAGCGCTCACTGAAGGAATGACTCAAATAGCTGCCGGAATGAGAGACATTGTCGCTTAGAATGTGGCGATGCATGAATTCTTCATGCAAGCCCGAGGTCATCAGGGCTTTCAGATGCCTCAAGGATCATATCCAGCTCAAAAAATCCCTATGCCTCATGGCCGAGGTCATTCGAACCAACACCGGGAACACCCCCATTAAAGAGAAGTGGGTGTAGATGTGACATCCTACACGCAAGGAATCCAACCAGCAAAACCACCACTAGGAGAGAACTTTCCACCAAAATATGAACCCCAAAGGTTTGTTAGTGTCTTCGACAGAATAGGGCAGAACCCTAGCAATAAGGTCCGCTCCATAAAAAGATCAGTCCGACAAGAGCAGGAGCAACAAGTACCTCCTCCGCCTAGAAATAGGCGGGTGAGAAAAAACCTAGTGGATTGGGGTAGTCGAGGAGTGGCACTTTCACCCCCCCAAAATGCATCAGAGGGAGAAGGCTCTGAAGGGCCATGCCGCTCTTACGAAATCGATGATGATGATGATGACAACCTCCACTTCTCTAGAGAAATCTGAAGCTTCCCGATGCCTGCAAATTTCATGCCCTCTAAAATCCTAAAGTATAAAGGAAAAGGGGACCCACAGAAACACCTGACTAAGTACATGACACAGATGAGCCTCAGAAGAGCCTCGCTGGCACTGAAATGTAGGGTCTTTCACCTAACCCTCATCGGAGCTGCTAAAGTGTGGTACAACAGATTACCACCCCTGAGCATCGAAGCTGGCCAAACTTGAAAAAGACATTTCTGAACCAATACCTTTCACGAAAGGAAAGAGAGGCCCCGGTGCAACGCCTGCAAGACATGAGGCAAGCTCCTGGCAAGACACTGAAAAGTTACCTCGCCAGAGTTACCGATGAAATCACATACTGCGAGCAAGTCATTAATAGGGAGGCCATTTCAGTCTTGAAAAGTAGCTTCAACATGAACACTCTATTTTGGAGGGATGTACGCAACAAGAATCCCACCACCTATGATGAGTTGGTTGAAATGATGAGGGTAAAAATCGTCAATGAGGAGATGATTGACCAATGGAACCGTGCAGCTCAGGGACTTTCCCTGCCTCAGAGGCAGATGGTCAAGGACCAGCCACACACCTCGTCACCCAGCAATAGACCCAAACCAGTCACACAGTAGCCCTCACATTCGGACAGGCATTGGCTTCAGCCACTCTAAATATAGTGCCAGTGCTAGCTTATGAAAATGCTCCTACCGAGGCAGGGCCATGTGGGGGAACAAACAATTGAAAGAAGAAGAAGAAGCGATCAAACAGTCCCCTGGAAAGGGGCAAGGTTCTGCACCTTTCACCAACTTTACGAACACGACACCAGCAAATGTAAAGATGCTACTCGATCCTTGAGCTGGAGTAACACGCTCCTCGAGAAGGGGTGAATACACCCACAGGTCCACCTCTCCAAATAGGGGAGAAACGCGATACAGAGACCAATCACTCCGAATGAGAGAATCCAGGAACAGAAGAGAATCCAGGCATAAGGATCATACCCCATTTGGAGGCCAAGTTTTCAGGAAAATTGATACAATCATTGGAGGACCTCACATTGGGGGCAATACCAGGAACGCCCAGAGGAACTACACAAGATAAGCAAAGGATCTACCAATGTTTACTTACATTGTCAATCAGACCTAAGAAGCCAACAGGATGGCCCCGATCACTTACTCTCAAGAAAATGCACAAGGAGTTCACCACCCCCATTGTGATACGTTAGTGGTAAGAGTCGTAGTGGCTCAAAACGGACTTAAACGCATGCTCGGAAAAAATCCAATAGATTTAAAACTTCTTTTCATCGACAATGGTAGCTCAGTGAATATACTGTTCAGATCCACCTTTGATAAAATGCAGATTCAACATGGGTTGATCCCCATGACCGACCCGCTATTTGGATTTACTGGTGACAGCATCGTCTCACGAGGGCGAATTACTCTACCTATCGAGATGGGGTCAGCCTCCTAGTGGCCCACCACTTCATGAAGCTTCTGGTGGTGGACCATAGATTAGCTTACCATGGAGTATTGGGCCGACCTGCCTTGAAGGATCTTTGGGCAGTTACATCCATCCATTACTTGTGTATGAAGTTCCCAACCGAACATGGGATTACTACAATTCGAGGCGACCAAATGGGCTCAAGGGCATGTTACCTCAACTCTCTACGAAAATCCAAGCCCCCTACTATTAATGTCATTATAACAGAGGCAAACAACGAAGCCAATATGGATATAGAGCTGCTCGATGCCCCTGAACAAGGGCACACCTCCGAATAAGAGGAAGACGTCAACATGGTAAAGGCCAATGAAGAAGAGCACCTTCTTGATGAGTTGGACCCTCGAATTATCGAGTCCGAACAAAATGCGACTTCAATGGAAGAACTAGAAAGTTTTCCCATCAACCCTGAAGACCCCACTCAGGTCTTACGTATTAGGAAAGCACTACCCTCGAAGTGAAAGAAGAAGTGATGAACTTCCTGAAAAGGAACCTGGATGTCTTCGCTTGGAAGCACGAAGATATGGTGGGAACAGACCTAAGGATCAGTTGCCACCACCTTAACATCAACT
Source organism: Olea europaea var. sylvestris (assembly GCF_002742605.1). Taxonomy (NCBI): domain Eukaryota; kingdom Viridiplantae; phylum Streptophyta; class Magnoliopsida; order Lamiales; family Oleaceae; genus Olea; species Olea europaea. The sequence continues at coordinate 32,297,965 of NC_036247.1, forward strand.
CCTCCTGTGCCCCACATCAGCAAAAAAGACGAACCCTCAATTCAGAGCGATATGAGGCGCTCAAAGAAGAAGTCGACAAACTCAGCCACAACGACTTCATTAAAGAAGCTATCTATCCGAAATGGATATCCAACTCGATCCTCGTAAAGAAACCTAACGAAAAATGGAGGGTGTGTGTAGACTTCACGAATTTGCACAAAGCATGTCCCAAGGACAGCTTCCCTCTCCCAAGGATAGACCAACTGGTGGACTCCACTGCTATACATGAACTTTTAAGCTTCATGGATGCGTACTCAGGGTACAACCAGATACCTATGTTCCGACCTGATGAGGAATCCACATCGTTCATCACAGACAGAGGATTGTATTACTATAAGGTGATACTTTCGGATTGAAAAATGCCAAAGCTACATACCAAAGGCTGGTCAATATGATGTTTGCCAAGCTCATTGGCAAAACCAGGAAGGTCTATGTGGACGACATGCTAGTTAAAAGCCTCCAGGCCAAAGAACACGCAAGTCACCTCGACCAGACCTTTCATATTCTTAGAAAGTATAAAATGAAGTTGAACCCTCTGAAGTGCACATTCGAGGTAGCTTCAGGTCAATTTCTAGGGTATATTGTGAACCAAAGAGGAATTGAGGCAAATTCGGAAAAGATAAGGGCCTTATTGGAAATGAGGTCGCCTCAGAAGCTAAAGGAGGTCCAAAACCTCAACGATTGGATAGTCGTACTCAGTCGCTTCATCTCCAGAGCCACCGACAAGAGCTTACCCTTCTTCAAAATCTTGAAGCAAGGAAAGAAGTTCTAATGGACGGATGAGTGCGAGGAAGCTTTCCAAGCGCTGAAGAAGTACTTAGGAAAGGCATCCCTGCTATCCAAACCTGAGCTACAAGAACCATTGCTATTGTACTTAGCGGTCTCAGACGAGACTGTCAGCCTAGTTCTTGTCAGAGAAGAAAACACGCATCAACTGTCAGTGTACTATATTAGCAAGACACTACTCCCAGCGGAGACGCATTACCCAGATATGGAAAAACTTGCACTCTTCCTTGTTACAGCATCAATGAAGTGGAGACCATACTTTCAGGCCCATTCAATTGAAGTTTTCACCAACTTATCCCTAAAGCAAGTGTTGCAGAGAACAGACACTTCGGGCCGTTTGCTAAAATGGGCAATCGAGTTCAGCGAGTTTGACCTACTGTTCCGACCCCGAAACGCCATCAAGGGCCAAGCCCTCGCAGATTTTATGGCTGAGTTTGCCAAAATCCCAGAAATGGAGGCGACAATGGAACCAGTCGAGCCCCCAACATGGAACCTATTTGTGGATGGATCGTCAGGAAAAATTGGCTCTGAAGCAAGAGTAGTTTTGGAAAGCCCATAGGGCCATAAGCTAAACTACGCGGTCAGGTTTGGCTTTAAAGTCTCGAACAACGCTGTGGAATATGAGGCCCTCCTAACAGGCCTTAGACTAGTGAAAGAAATGTAAGTGAAAAGGATCCTAGCAAGTAGCGACTTGGAGCTTGTAGTAACTCAGATCAACGAAAAGTTTGCAGCCAAGGACAGTGGCATGGCTGTGTATCTGAAATTGGTTATAAACCTAGTCCCTCACTTCGAGAGATTCAAACTCGTCCAAGTCCCACGCCTCGAAAATACACACGTCGACGCCCTGTCCAAGTTGGCCAGCAGCAGGGATTCGGAGTTGCTAAAAATTATCCCAATTGAGCGCCTATCGAAACCCTCAATCTCTAGAGGTGAAGAGGTACTATGGATTGAAGGTACCCCATTTTGGATGCAACCTATCTTGGCCTACCTCAAAGATCAACCACTGCCAGCCTCGAAGAGCGAGGCGAAAAAATTGAGGAGGAGAGCTACTCACTTTGTTCTCCAAGATGATGTGCTCTACAAAAGGGACATTCCTCGCTACTTCTATGATGCGTGGGAGGAGAAGAAGCCATGTATATACTCAAGAATATCCATGAGGGAGTTTGCAGTAACCACTTCGGAGGAACGGATCTGGCACACAAAGTATTTCGACAAGGCTACTTCTAGCTGACCCTGAAGAGGGACTCTTACCAATTTGTTCAAAATTAAGACAAATGTCAATGCTTCTCAAATATTCAAAGACAGCTTTCTCAAAACCTCTCCGTGGTCACCAGCCCATGGCCGTTCTCCAAGTGGGGCATACACTTTATTGGCCTGCTCCTAAAAGGAAGAGGAAGCACTACTTTTGCCATTGTTGCCATTGACTACTTCACCAAGTAGGTTGAAGCTGAACCTCTAGCAAAAATCACCGACACGAACACCATAAAGTTCGTCTGGAAAAATATCATTTGCAGGTTCGATATTTTCCACTCTTTAGTGTCTAATAACGAAAGGCAGTTCGACAACAAAAAGATTCGAGACTTGTGTGATGAACTTAGCATAAGGAAGGACTTCTCAACACCTCATCACTCCCAAGCAAATGGGTAAGTTGAGACAGTGAACAAAACTATCAAGCATACCCTGAAAAGGAAGGTTGACGCCTCGAAAGGGGCATGGGTCGATGAACTTTCCCATATCCTTTAGGCCATTCGAACAACCAGCCGAACTGCAACAGGTGAAACACCATTCTCCATGACCTACGGATCCGAAGCCATGAGTCCTATCGAGGTGGGTGTTCCCTCTTATCATTGGATACATTTCAATAAAATCGATAACGACGAAACACGAGTGCACGAGCTTCACCTTCTTAAAGAAAGGAGGGATTCCACTCAAATAAAATTGGCCAAGTATTAGAGAAAGATAACCCATTATTACAACTCTAAGGTCAGAAACCAAACTCTTCGTGTGGGAGATCTCGTCCTCAGAAGGGTCTTCCAGTCATCGAAGTCAACTAGGTCCGAGTGTTTAGACCGAACTGGAAAGATCCTTATCGTATCCGCCAAGAGTCCCGACCCGGTACTTATGAAATTGAAGACATGGCAGGGAAAGTGCTGCCTCGTCAGTGGAACATTGAACACTTGAGAAAATACTATCAGTGATAAGTGTATGTTCTGATCCGATCTCCATTCTGTCTAGTCTATTGTAACATTCCTATTTTGCTAAGTGCTGAAACTGCCTTAGTAAGACAATGTTGTAAAAGACTTAAGTTATAATACCTCGATTCTTCAGTATTTTATATGGATCAATTCTTCTGTCATGGACTGGTTATTATTGGTAAGTAATGCTTAATATTTACTTGTTACTCATGAAGATACAAAAAGTCCAGCACAAATGAAAGAAGTGTCAATACTTAGCAAAAAATTATATTCCATTAATAACAAGATTACAAGAATTGGGCTGAAGCTATTACAATGAGTCCTAATCTATTGGCACTATAGCCCCTGCCCCCACCTTGGCCTCTCCGGGAGTCATTTCTGCCCCTGTAACAGCACCTCCCGGAGCAGCAGCAGCCTCCTCAGTAGCGGTTATGTTGGGGCGACCCTTGGTTGGTCTACCGAACTCTTCCTCTAAAGCCGAAATGTCCAAGTTCGAGTGGAACTCCCTGAGGCGCTGCAGCATAGCCTGGGCATTCCATGATGCCCAATAATTGGCAAAGGTTTCATACAGCTTGTGCTTTCAAACTGATCGATAAAGTGCTACACTTCTGACTCCCCAACTGTTTTCGCCTTTGCCTTCAGAGACTCGATCTCTTCAACTTGGGCATCCGTCCGCTGCCTCGGCTCTCTCTTCTCCTTATTCGAGGCATCGAGGGCCTCCACTACGAGGTGATAATGCTCGTTGGCATGGTCAATCAGCCTCATCAGAACAGCTACTTGGCATTCAGTTTCATGCAGTTCTTTCTTTAGCCGTACTGACGTGGCCTCAACTGTCGCCGTCCTCGCCTCTACCGCCTCCTTTGCCTTCCTGGCCCCCTCTGCTTGGGCTCGGGCCGCCCTCACCTTGTCTCCATAAGAAGAGGCCTTCTCCAACCATTGGGCAAGGTCGATATTTTTTCCCCTAAGGTCCTTCACCAGACCCTCTAGCTGAACACTGGTGCTCAACGCCCAAGCAAGGCGGGCACTGTTAGTAGCCACGAGATCCTCGGTTAAGCAGGACGATGTGGGGTCTGTCCAGGCCCCAGTCCATTATTTACAATGGACTCGGGCCACAGCAGCAGCCTCTGGAGGAAGGGCCTCCAATACTTCATTCACTAGCTTCTAAGAGGTGCAGCCCAAGAAATTCTGCTCCTTAGAGGGACGAGCCCTCTTCTTCCTCTCCTCTGCAGCCGCTGGAGTAGGAGGTGCTACAGTAGTGGGGGTAGATGCTAACATTGGGGTTACCTCAGGTACACAACTAGGCTTCTCTCCAATCACGACCCCTGTGGGGATCATCTTCTGCCTCATGGCCGCCCTCGCCACAGTAGGGGCTCCTGTAGGCCCAGCTGCCCTCTTGCCTTTTTTCAGCAAGGGCTCCTCCTCCTCTTCCTCCTTCTCGGCCCAGGGGAGTTTCTTATTGGCAGCTGCCAAGTCCTCTATTTGTTTCTTATAAGCCAAAGAGGACGTCTTCAGGGCCCTTGCCTCAGCCATCATCTTTTGGATGGTCTTGAAGTTCGGCTTCATGGGCCTCTTCTTGTTAAAGTCGTCTGTAGCAAACAAGAGAGAAAATAAGATGTTTGAACACTTCAACTATAGACTAATGATGTAACCTCTGTACTCACCTTGGGAGGCCATCAGCTCGTGCCCTACAAAGTGGATGTTCTTCCTTATCAGCTCGTTGTAAGACCTTTTCTTCGGGAAAAGTTGATGGACGATGCAGATAGTGTCGAAGTTTTTTGTAGACAACTCGCACCGAGGAAGAGGACTTGTAAGAAAGGATGAGTTACATTCCGAACGTAAGTAAACATATTTGTAGAGATGAAGTACTATTACTCACTAAATGTGGAGTATTTGGTGGGAACAATAAGGGGTGCCAGGAGGTCACCCTCCATCGTGTCCCATCTCCCGGATACTCAGAACCACGAACTCTTCCATTCCTTGAGGGAGCTCGACAAATCGAGCACAAATGGAGTGTGAGACCCCAAGGAAGTCAGGTAATACCATCCATTAGTCTTATCACCCCCTGCCGCGATCTTGGGTATAAACAATGTTTGGAAGACAGAAAAGGACATCTCCTCACCATAGGATGCCTCTTTCCACAACATCCACGAACCCAACATCTGGCTCCAGGAGTTTGGATTCAATTAGGTGGGGGCTAGGCCATAGGACCTTAATACATATCTAAAGAAGGGATGGATAGGCAACCTAAGCCCCGCCCTCTATATGGCCTCGCTAACAGCCACGTACCCCGGTCTTGGGTAACAGGCTCACTCATCCGGCCCCAAAAGTATCAAACCCACACTATCTGGGATTCTATATTCAGTTCTAAGCCTAGCTAGGTCGGTCATTTTCAACTTGGAAGGATAGTCGACGCCCCAAATGTACAGAAGTGTCCACAGGGCTGTCAGGTTGCCTCCAAAGGTTTTCTCCCCTCAGAATTGCCTCAAAAATTTCCAAAACGAGCTCATCTACCTTGACAATCTCTAGGTCCCCTCCAGAATGCTCACTACTCTCAGAAGCCATCTTCAGAATTAAAAAAAAAGTGCAAAACTAGAGAAATACTTACTGAAATGAATGGATTGGGGTTTTCTACGGTCAAAAAATAAGAAACGGCCCTCTGAAACCCATTGAAAACACTTCAAGATCATCGAAAATCACTGAGAAATTTTGACTGCAAAGACTGATTTCACAAAAGTGAAAACCTCTCAAAATGCTTAAGTCCTCCTTTTATAGGAGACGCTAGACGATACCTATCGTTGAATCCAAATGATGTCAATCTAAGCCGTTCATCTCGTCACAAATCTAGATCATTGAAATGAAACATCAGATTTGATCAACGCCTAAGATCTGACAGTGTTCCTCGGGTACGCATAAAACGCGTCACCTCGAACAAACAATAGTCGTCAACAATAAGTAGCCACAACAGCCTTTTTTCTGGAGATGGACATCACATGCAACTGTCACCTTGAAAATACGCGATAGCTGTCACATCAATTAACATCATCATAACACTTCAAATAAGAGATAATCCGTCCCAATTCGCCTTAGATGAATGCATTCTTTACCCAGCCTCAAAGTTTTGGCCCAACCAATGCGGAGTCTCCTGTGGGTCATCGCCTCGGTCACATGACCTCTCAGCTTTACAAGGTTTTAACCATCTCCCAACGCATCCTCCCCTGTGGGTCAGCGCACTGGTAGCAGATGTGCTCTTTACCCAGCTTCAAAGTTTCGGTGCAACTGACACGAAGTCCCTTGTGGGTCACCGCCTCGATCGTACGACCTCTCAGCTTTACAAGGCTTTACCACCTCTCAACGCATCATCCCCTGTGGGTCAGTGCATTAATAGTAGATGTGCTCTTCACCCAGCTTCAAAAGCTTCGGCACCACTGATGTGGAGTCTCCTGTGGGTCACCGCCTCGATCACTCGACCCCTCAACTTTACAGGGTTTTAGCTAGCTCTCAACACGTCGTCTCCTATGGGTCAATGCACCGGTGCAGATGTGCTCTTCACCTAGCTTCAAAAGCTTCTACGCCATTGACGCGGAGTCCCATGTGGGTTACAGCCTCAATCGCACGACACCTCAGCTTTACAAGTCGTTAGCCATCTGCTAATGCGTTGTCCCCTATGGGTCAATGCGTCGATGGCAGATGAGCTCTTTACCTTGCTTTACAAGCTTCGACTCAAACAAGAGAATGCCCTACCCACATCACATCGGTCATCACTTTGCCTCAGCCAATAGCTATTCGGCACGTCTGCTTACTTCATCCTGTCATATCAGCACTTCATCAGAATCCACAATACGTAACCAAGGTCGGTATACACAATCGGGAAAGCAAGTCTACCCATGATATGAATATTCATGTCTAAACTTGGAGGGACCACTGTTACACCCCTAGCTAAATCACTTCGGAACAACAATCACACCACTCCCCGTGTCCATTCTCTAGCTAAACCACTTCGAAAAAATAGTCACGACACTCCTCGAAGCTCCATTTGTTCACCCGAAGTGGTTTCGAAGTGATGATCACTTCTGACGATCTCAACATGGCGTGCTGCAAGGTGAAGAGTAGATCCACTGAAGCAACCAAAGTGTCCCTCAACTTCGAAGCATTGAGCACTTCGAGAGACTCCCTTAACATATCCCTCCGCCGTCACTGTGAGAAAGATATCTATCAGGATCCCTTCTGCCCCCAAAGATCAAGTGATGTGATGTCTCCATAGGTCTAGTTAATGTGACTAATCAATTTTATATCAACTCAACTTAGAAAAACTAATTGCTTGCCCACTCTAGACGCGGCTGATTGACGCCTATGAGCGGACGCCTCACACCGTTAGATGCATACACGTGTCCCACATCCAACGGTGCTCTACCTCTATAAATACCCAAGATTTGGCAAGAGACAAAGATAATGAAACTCTTATAACTTAGCTCTCCATGCTAAGAAATATATATTCTCTTCCCCACTCTCTTGCATAACTTGAGCACTGTTCTGATCACCCAATGCTGACTTGATCGTCGGAGTGTATGCGGCCGCCACTACCACCGCTGGTTCCTGCCGTGTACTTCTGACCATGTGTTGTTGTGCGCAAGGAGGATTATGTGGAGCAGCTATCTGTTGGCCACGTGGAGGGTCCAATTCTCGAGGTCAACAATCGACACAAATTCTAGCCCTCAATTGATGGGCTACACTAATAGGCCTGAAATATCAACCAACCCAATTTTCCTTCTGAAATCCTAAGTAGTATAGTAAAACAAAAGACTTATCAATGATTACAACGTATTTAAGTATTAAAATAGGAACCACAGTCCATCTATTCAAGAATCACTGCAAAAAGAAACATAGGGGCATACAAAATTGCTAAAGCCTAAAATTGAATGGCTTGTAATTGGAATGCTGATAAATATTGATTCATTGAAAACAAGATGTTCTGGAAAATCCTTAAAACAAATGGTCAAACCATAATTTCTCAAACTAGATAGAAACTTTAGACACTAAATTATGAGCTCTCATAAAAAATTGGGAAATTAACTAAGAAAGTCATCAGTGAGTTTCACTCTGAGATGATCCATGACTTCAACAATCTCAAGGCCACAAAGTGAAGACGACTGTAATTCAGACAAAAAAATTGATTCTAAGAAACTTCAAAACAGAATCACTGAGAAACATCCAACCAGTTTGGGAAGTTCTCGAATTCAGTGTAATTGTTATATGCGATCATTGTCTTGTACCATGTCTTTCTGGCAGACTTGATCACTGAAGCCTCCTCCTGAAAAGAGTGTGATAGGGGAAAATTCAAAGGCAATAAGTCAGACCTTTCAGACATGATAATTATGTAAACATATACACCAACCATCGGGAAACAATTCAACGATAATAATTTCTTTTAAATTCCTTTAAGATGAAGGAAACAACGGGTTGAAAATATTAGAAAAAAGACAAGTTCAGACTTTGTAAAGAATGACAATAGGATAACAAATCAACTGAGGATTTGATGTTATATCATAATAATAAGCTGCAAAAAATTTGATAAAAATCAGCCAGTTAAATTCCCCAGCACCTTTAGACAACTCACGGCGATGCTAAGGCAAGACTGAATGCACTATGGAAACTAAGAAAATGTAAATTGCCTTCTCCCATAATATCTTCACGTGACTATACATTTGAAAGTTAGCATACAAATACACATGCATAATATATACGAGTTTGCCGCAGAATTTTGTGACACTAATTCATGCAGAAACAATCTCATGCAACCAATACAAAAAAGAAATCTTGAGTATATCCACATCAACAATCAATAGTGATTGTGACTGATCGAGCACTAACAAACTGTTGAAATTGTTGTTCGTAAATTCAATGAAAAAACGAAGTGGAATGGAAGCGGAACAAAAGCCAAATGGAAAACCAACCGGAGGCCCATTACATGTGCCATGCGATCGCAAGGCACTTTGGCCATGCAGTTGCATGTCCATCACCTGAGAATGGAAGCCTACTTTCGAGTACTCTATGCGATCGCATGGAGTTATACCATGTGGTCGCATGGTAGTTCTGGAGTGACCGTTGGAGGTGGTTGTGGTTTGAAATTGACAACTTTTCAATTATGAATTGGTACCACTTCGCATAGCCTTGTTTCATGGCTATATATAGGTGATTTGTGATCATTTCAAGGGTGTGAAAAACCATTACAAACATGAGAAAAATACCTTGTGATTCAAATATTATTCCACATTAAATCAAACACTTGATTTCTCATTCATATTCAATTATTCCTTGTGTTCTTAAAGTTTTGGAGGATCGCACTTATACTTTAGTGCTAGATCTTTTATAAGGCTTGATATAATCCTACAAGCTGTTTGCCAAAATTCTTAAATATCTCAAACAATCTCAAGAGGAGGCAAATATAGTTTGAAGACAGCGATTACGCGTTCGAGCCTTCATGTTCGTTGTGTTCTTCATCTTCTTTGTTTCATCTTCTTGATTAAATTTTCTGGAATTTTCTTCTTCATTTTCCTCGATTGATGCAAATATTTCCAAGAATCTCAAACTATAATTTGGCGATGAAGAAAAAATTAATTTTGGTGACGATCAAATTGATGGCACTAATTTCATGGAATGGCTCGACTTGTAGAAGAACTTGAATCCAGATTTTGTGTAAGTTGAAATAGCTCTCTAAATTCGGTAAGTCAAATTGCATTTCGATTTTATGCATACATGCGATATGTGAATATAAAATATGCACAACATCAACGTTATATTCCCAAGATGAATTTTGTTGTGTTCTTTGTGCATTATAATCTGGAATCGTACGTGGTTTTAATTTTGGAAAAATTAAATTACGATGAATTTGAAAAGTGTGTGGATTGAATGGTGTCTCTGAAACCAGATTGCATATGTCCAGAATTTTTTGCATGAGAATTAAATTAAGCATACTAGTTGCATGTGAGAAATCTGGGAAAAGGCAGAAAAATGGCTAGATTTTTTGATTAGGTTCCTTTGGTGCCTTTTCATTATAGTCAACTTTAGTCTAAATTTGTATGCTTGCGTACACAAGAATGATTGATATAATCTGTCTGGAAATGTTGTATTGTAAAGAGAAATGGAACTTAAACATGCATAATGTATGGAGAGATGTATCTTTCCAAGTCAAAATCTATTTATTAATTTCTGGAATGATGAGCATCAATTATCTATCCTAGTCTATGAAACGGCATGTGATGGTTTATACAAGAGCATATGATAGTTTTAGTAATTAATGACTTTTTATTTAAGATTGTTGAATTCTGGTTTCTAACATATGGTATTGAACTGGTGCAACCCCCATTATATCTATCTATTTGGTGTGGACCCAAGAAAGAATCCTGAATTACTTATTGGCATGTATAAATGCATATAAAACTTGTATAATTCATTTAATTGATAGATAATGAATGGTCACCAATGTGTGTCTTTGATTTTAAACGGTTTGGCCGATGACTATTCTGTCCATCCATATTGGGAAACCTAATTGCGTTGATTATATTATTGTGATGAATAATCTATTTATGTGTTCCAATATTACTTCCTGCCCTATATTTCTATTTACATAAAATGGGAATAAGTTGCATGAACGTGACATGCTATAGGGATTGCCTTTAACTGTGAAAGAAGTTAAAATACTTCTTCCTTCTTCTATGTCAAGATAGGCACAAACAGATGTTTTGCTTCTTGATACCATAATATGCCACCAATATTGAGTATTGCGAGGCATTTCACAAAATGATAAATTGATGAAAATCAATGAAAAGGTGCATGCTTAATAATGAATTGGTTTATTTCGAACGGTGCAATGAAGGAAGAGGTGTGCTCCTCTGGCAGGAAATGTTTGAATTAGACTGGATAAATCTGATCATTATTTCCTTTAATGGAATATGAAATAAATATGCTATTTTCACCTTACCGTGAAATTGAAAATTGATATAATAAGTAGCATTTGACTCTCACTAATTGATGTGTACAAGTGCTTATGTACGTGCATAAAGAAAAAAGTGTGTTCTTTTCTTTGGAGAATATTTGAGTATATTACTAGCACTTGCTTACTTAATGATGCATGTTTTAGCGTTCAGCCATATGGTTAAATGGTTGAAGTTTTTGATTGCATACTATATTATTGCAATGAAATTCATCATGATATTGTATATGTTACATATGAGAAAATTCTAAAGTGTTAGAATTTTATAAAAGAAAGTATGTGAACTTCCATGACCATTTCTCTACTAGAAAATTAAAAATAACATGATAAATTTGTTTGATTGATTTCATGTCTTGTTGAACTCATATTAACTTGGGTCAAATTGATAGTCTTATTTAATCCTATGAAAGTAAGTGAGATGATTATATGTCAATTATATTTGCATAAAAGCATGACAAATTGTGATTTGTCATAATTTCTTTTAAAGTGGAAGATTCTTGCGCATTTATTGAGAAATGGAAATATTTTGTAGAGCATAAATTGTGTTTGCATACTAGTACATAATATGCTCTAAATAACCTTCATGTATAAAGGATATTGTGGAAATCAATTTTGATTAATTGATTATTTTCACTTTGCTGTGACAATTGGGAATGGCTCTTATGCATGACATTTTAAAGAATGTAATTTAAACCAATTGTGGTGGCCAAAGATCTATTTGATCATGGTTGATCGATGATTAATTCCAATATATGGGCAGTCACATTTGCTTGGATAATATACGAACCCACTTAGTAGCCCACATGTTTCAGTAGGGCATCATTTGTTGCACGGTGTATTTGCCATTATATTGGTTTATGGACTTCGAAGTGCAAGTAAAGCACATCCATATTTATGCTTGAAAAGGCATTAATGGTCTATGAGATGACCTTGATCAAATGGTGTGATCAAAATTAAAGATAGTGAATTAAAAGTACGTTGTGACTTAACAATCACTATCTGAAATACTTAAAACTTTTATGGGTATTATCAAAGTGATAAGTGAATGAGCTATAAAAGAGTTAATATACTCGAAGTTCAAGTACAATCCCAAATGTGGGGGTTGACATATTGAGGAACTCTAAGTTCGAGTATAACTTGAAATGTGGGGGTAAACAATAATTTTATGAACTTATATGAGAAGTTCAAAGATATATGGATGCAACATTACAAGTTACGGCTACCTTTGATTCCAACTATACTTTGTTTGGATTACACTATGGCTAGATTTAAAGCGAAAGATATCTAGTCCTTATGCATGAGTATCGTATGATTTGAATATGAGGTTTTTTAATTGAATTTCAAACAAGTGGGGGATTGTTGAAATTGTTGTTTGAAAATTCAATGGAAAAATGAAGTGGAATGGGAGTGGAACACAAGCGAAATGGAAAACCAACCGGAGGTCCATTACATGTTCCATGCAACCGCAAGGCACTTTGGCCATGCGGTAGCATGTCCATCATCTAAGAATAGAAGCCCAATTTCGAGTACTCCATGCGACCGCATGGAGTTATACCATGCAGTCGCATGGTAGTTCCGGAATGACCATTGGAGGCAGTTGTGGTTTGAAATTGGCGGCTTTTCAATTATGAATTGGCACCACTTCGCATAGCCTTGTTTCATGGCTATATATAGGTGATTTGTGATCATTTCAAGGGTGTGAAAAACCATTACAAACATGAGAAAAATACCTTGTGATTCAAATATTATTCCACATTAAATCAAACACTTGATTTCTCATTCATATTCAATTATTCCTTGTGTTCTTAAAGTTTTGGAGGATCGCGCTTATACTTTAGTGCTAGATCCTTTACAAGGCTTGATATAATCCTATAAACCGTTTGCCAAAATCCTTAAGCATCTCAAACAATCCCGAGAGGAGGTAAATATAGTTTGAGGACAGGGATTATGCGTTCGAGCCTTCATGTTCGTTGTGTTCTTCATCTTCTTTGTTTCATCTTCTTGATTATATTTTCTGGAATTTTCTTCTCCATTTTCCTCGGTTGATGCAGAATTTTCCAACACAAACAACACGAGTCCGATCTATATAATTTCTGAATGATAAAAAGACAAAGCTCTCTGCATTTTTAAAATCGAGTGTAACAAAATAAAAGGTTCAAATTGCTGCAAATATTAGTTGTTGCGAGCAACTCAACTAATCTTGAGCCCAAATGCGGTTGCTTCTCTCATAAATAGTCAAGATGAAAGAGAGGAAAATGGGACTCAGTTTCATACACAAGATACAGGTTTGGCAGTCTAAAATTCTAAATTAAAAAAAATTCCAATAAGGGCACAATTTTGACACAGTTGATCGACCAATTGTACTAACAGTAAATCAACTGATATAAATCGTTCATAATTAAAAAAATATGAACAATAGAATCACCAATAACTATTCTTGGATGTTAATCGATGACCAAATCACAAAAATAAATAAATATAAAACTACCAAATCTGGTATGACAAGACCGAATTTATAGACCAATCAACTACACAAATACCTATGAGAATCGACAATACCTTAGTTATTTGCTTCCTCTTTTTGTCGAGCTTTTCCTATTTAGCCTTAACTTGTTATGCCTCAGCTAGGAGTATCATCCTCCTTGCTGCATTGGCGTATGGGTTCAGCTTCAGCATTACGTTCAGATTCTTCAATGGATTCTTTTTCAATGGAACTCTCCTAATCTCCTTCTTGATTGGCTTCACCACGAATTGCACCTCATTGGAGTTGATGATCCTAGTAAGGCCAGTATTCACCATCTTAGCCCTAGGCAACACATACCCATTCTTCTTCTCAGATGACTTGTCAAATGTCCCATAAGTCTCATCCAATTTCTCGAATGCAGATTTAGTCCAAACAATAAATCTTCCCAGATGTCCACCAGGAGTGAGCTTAAGCAGGTTAAGGCACGAAACATGAGCAACCTCAACACCAAGGATATTACGGAAGGCATTCACTAGCTTTGCTCCCTTCATACCATACAAACAAGATGGCCTTTCTTGGAAATGTATTGATGGTTGCGTATTTTACCTTTTCCAGGGCAGATAGCTTGACTATCCTTGGCCTTTTCAACATCAGGGAAAGCTCTGATTCGCTTGAGGGTCTTAATGGCTGCATTTGTTTTCTCAATATCTTCCGCAGAATCCGATACAATAAGAGATAGCTTGGGAACTTCTTCAATGCAGTGTCTACGTGCTAGAACAAGCGAGGAACAGCCAAAGCTGTAATAGCAGAAACCACGGCACAGCGCTTTTGAGTGACGTTCACAAACCTGTGCCAGCGGCACCAGATCTTGGTGGGGGTAAACATACGACCACCTTCGCACATGTTACAAAAGGCACCCTATCCAGCACAATGGGTCCCACCACCAGGTACCCAGGGGGGATATGGGATACAGCGCGTTCGATTCTCCAAGACCCGACACAGAAGTCTGGTGTTCGACCTTCTTCGACACGGTGTAAGGCTGGCAGGCGTTTTTGAAAATTTGGCCGTGGACAGGGCGAATCGATGCCTTCATCATATTGGGAAGTAGTATGGAGTTGGCGACGGAGCCTCCATTAGTTGCCATATAATTTTCTAGGGATTAGAGGGTGAAGAAAGGTTGGGCAAAGGTGGGGAAGGGGAAGGACACTAGGGCTTTCTGTTGGAATGCGGAAGCGGAATTAATCAGAAATTAAAATTTTCTTTAAAATAAACAAGATCTTCTAGATGTTCACATGTATATTATAACAAGACTAAAGAATTCAAATTTTTTTACCTAAATTCAATGATCAACCTTGAAATAACCTTGATTTGCGAACTTCCGTCTCCTTTAATTGCAAGAATCTTGGTGCTTCAAACCTTCAAACCTTCTATGATATTTTCCAACGCAAAGACTATACCGGTGTGTGGGTACTTTTGTTTAATTAATCCAGAAACTAATTCTTGAATTTTTGGACAACAATAAAATAAAATATTTTCTCTCTCTAAATTTAAATCTTATGGAATTATGAATGTTGTAGAATTTTTCTGTCCATCTAGTCTCTATTTATAAAGTAAAAGATGATATAATTCTAGTACAATTATAATTTCACATTGAAACAAGAGTTCTAATTAAAACTCAAGTAGGAGTTCTAATTTAAGTTCAATTCCAATTAGTTTACATTTAATTGCTCGTGTAGTCTTAGAACTTCAATTACACTTACAATTAAGTTTATAACTTTCATAGTAATTACAACCAAGTACAAAACTTTATTGTAATTACAATTAAACCCAAAACTATTATAGTTACCGTAATTAAGTTCCAATACTTTATGAAGCTACCGTAGGGACTTGATCGGACATATATTTTCCAAGCTCCAATAATTAGATCTTGTCTAGTCGACCATAGACCACACAATCTAATTATTAGTCTTTGCTTTTTCCACTAAAGGCAAAAGACTGAACTCTTGGAACATATAAAATCATAGAAGCCAATAAACTTGTAATACTTTCCTCTGACTTACCGTATATGTATTTTATCCCGTTCGAGATCCAATAATTAGGTATGAGCATAAATGACCATTTTGCCCCTCTAATTATTCTCACTAACTTAAGTTTCATTTTCTTCAACGGTCCTGTGAACAAATCACAGATGTTGAAGTTTAGCCGTCGCTAAACACTGAGCTCAGATTTTAACCGTTCAACAAAAAATACTCAAGTAGTCACTATACCCATTTCAGGGTGACAGTTCTCGACACGAATTCATGTTCTCTACTCCGCTCATTCTCTAGTCCCCAACTCATCGAGATTTTTAAACAATCAAATTGATCTCACCCATTGATGAATCAAAGAACTATTAAAATCATGAAAAGATATACATAATCCTACCAAAGGATTTAGATGAAATACACAGCGCTTAGGTGGAATTTAATTCTCTGCACGATCATGCTATAGAATTAAATTCGACACGTGATCCGTTCAATACACTACAAATGTACTAGTGTCAACTTTAACTATTTCTGTGATAAGGACAAATCATAAACCCGAATAGTAAATTGGTTAACACTACAACCTTCCAATATAAGGTGTCAACCCTTATGCATAGATTTTGAACAAATTATTTATGATCAAAATATAAGTTGTGTCACATTGTACCTTTCAACATAAGTACCCAACTTATTATCACAAGTAATTATAGGCACTTTAATTTCGCATGCTCAATAATAAATAAAAGCAATAAATAAAGTAAATATAATTTTATTCAATATAAAAAATTATTGTTATTTTTACATCAGCAAATTATACTATATGGGCACACAACCCGACACTTTACTGGTGTAGCGTGACAACTAGGCTTAAGGTGTATTCAAGCATTTAGAAAATGGGCTTATGGTTTGGTTAGAGCTTGATGGGCCTTGAAAAAATAAAAATTAGTGGAAATTACATAATTGTAGGGGTTTAAAGATGATAATTCAAAATTCAGGGATGAAGTTTCATTTATTCATAAATCAGGTATCAATATATATAGACACCAACCCTAAATCATTTTAATTTTTTCTTCTCCCTCTCATTTTCTCTCCAGTCTCTCTTGCCTACGCCGACGACCCATTCAAACTCTGACAACCGACGACGACGGAGCTGCACTGATCGACAGCTGCTGTGAAGCATGCAGTGCTTGCAGTCCGTCAATGCAACGTCGTAACACTACTATCCTTTGGCGCCGACGGCTTGTGAAGGTGTTTGGGGTTTTTTTCTCCTTCCGATTTGAGGAGGTTGTGGCAGCGGCAATTTGGGGATTGTTGGTAGATCTAGTGGTTGTGTTCACGAGAGTGATGGTGGCTCTACGCAGCACGACTCTAATTTTGGATCGGGTTGTGCAATATTTGGTGTGTTTAGTGGTGGCAGTAGTGGTGGTTTCTAATGGCAGTGGAGGTGTTAGTGTTGGTAGGGGTGATGTGGGTGGTGTTGGTAAGGTTGTGGGTTGAGTATTTTTGGTGTGTTTAGTAGTGGTAGTCGTGGTAATTTCAAGCGACGGAGGTGGTTGTTGGTGGCTGTGATTGTCCTTATTTTTGTTGGCATTTGATTTTGTTGGTGGTAGTGGTGTGGTGACGATAACAGTAATAGTGGTGATTGTGGTATGTGACCATTATTTGGCATATGTGACCAACCATTTAGTTATCCATGACCAAAAAACTAATTGTGATATAAAAATTTGATAATTTGTGACCAATTATTTGATCTTGAAATAAGCTATGATCTATGAAATTTTTATTAGTGACCTCGAAATAAATTGTAACCTATAACATTTTTGATTTGTGACCTCGAAATAATTTGTGACTAATTAATTTGATGATATGTGAATAATAAATGAATTGTGACCTATAATTGTATATCTTTGACCGTTAATTCTACAATAGTAACTTTACTATATTTAATTAATTACTTATATACCTGAATTTTGAATTTTCAAACTATTTACATAATTTTTGAATTGGTGTAAATAATACATCTATGTCATGAATTTTTCCCAAAAAATTAATACACAATTTTATTTGGGCAACTTACAAAAATGTCTATAAAATTGAGTTAATTGTTTCAATAATCACCCAACTTATACCATGGTCACGATTTACTCACTAAACTTCACAATGCTCGCTAAACTTTGTTCGTTTGCACTCCACTTATCATCCTCAAAAATCCATTACCTTATTCGCTGACATGGCTAATGAAAATCTAACGTGATAAGTTATTGCCGTCAAAAAAATTACAACTCAAACAAACCATTATTTCATTACTTATCCAACTTACACTAAGTTACAATTTTCTCATTGAACTTTGGAATGCTTCTTTAAGATGTTGCATTTCATCAATCATCCACCATATTTTGTACACTTCGTTGCTAATGTTTGCATAGAAATTTCATGTGGTAAGTTACAAATGTTAAAAAAATTACAATTCAACAAAACTATCAACTCAAAAAAATCACCATACATAAAATGCGACTTTAACAGCCCATATACCTTTTTAAACCCAATAAATGGTCCCCCAATTATTCTTTTAAAAATATTACTTTTTCAATTTGAACATTTATTGTGCAAAAAATAGGTTTCAATCTAAA
Source organism: Olea europaea var. sylvestris (assembly GCF_002742605.1). Classification (NCBI taxonomy): domain Eukaryota; kingdom Viridiplantae; phylum Streptophyta; class Magnoliopsida; order Lamiales; family Oleaceae; genus Olea; species Olea europaea. Next base: position 32,316,093 of record NC_036247.1, read on the forward strand.
GTTAAAAACTTGAAGCATAACTTGTTCAATTGAAAATTGATTTGTAAAAATGCTTTGCCTATATTTCACCCCCTTTAACTATTAATTGCATCTGAATAATCATATATGATCATCATTTAGTTTTTCGATCATACTTTGTCTATATTTCACCCTTTTCTCGTTCATTGTCTCCAATTCCATCAATTACGTCGATCTTTACCCTACAAACATAATACACAAACGCAAAAAAAATGGTGTTTTTGAAGAAGTTTATGAAGTGTGGAAGTTGAGTTTCAAATATCTTTTGTGAGTTGATGGTTTGGTTGAGTTGTAATATTTTAACATTTGTCACATGAAATTTCTATGCGAACAATAGCAATGAAGTGAACAAAATATGGTGGACGATTGATGAAATGCGACATCTTAAAGACAAGTGACCATTGAGAAGCATTTTGAAGCTTGATGAGTAATGAAATAACGGTTTGACTCAGTTGTAATTTTTTTAATGATCGTAACTTTCCACTTAGATTTCCATTAGCCACGTTAGCAATAAGGTAACCGATTTTTTAGGGTAATGGGTGAAGTGAAAATGGACAAAGTTCACTAAGCACTGTGAAACATTTTGAAGTGTAATGAGTAAATCGTGACTATGTTATAAATTGGGTGATTATTGAAACAATTATCTCTATAAAATTAGAGGTCTTTTAAAAATGATATGAAAAGTATTTTGAAATTAAAAAATAATTTCTAAAGTTAAGTGTCACTTTTTTAATAAATTAATAATTGATGTTTGTCACTCAAGAAATGATAAAAATTCAAAAAATGTGACAGAAAATAAAAAAAAAAGTGACAGAAAAAGTAGAAATTCAAAAAAAAAAAAAAAAAGAGAAAAAAAAAGAAAAAATAAAAAAAAAAAAAAAAAAAGAGTAACAAACAATAAAAGAGGTGACGGAATTTTTGAAAAAGCGATAGAAAAAAAAATAAATATTCAAAAAAGTGGCAAAACGCTAATCAAAACCACTAAAAAAAAGTGATGGATTTAAAATGAAAAAAAATAACAAATAAAAAAAAAAAAGTGATAGGAAATTTGAAAAAAATTACAGAAATAACAAATACTACTCAAAAAAGTGATAAAAATTCAAAAAAAGTGGCAAACACTAAAACAAAATGACAAACACGCTGCGTATGGGTGGTTCCGGTGCTCACCCTTCAAAATTGACAGGCAAAAAATTAGGAGGATATACTAAATCAATTGCATAAACTTTTAGAAATAGAGAGATAATTAGGGAGAAGATGAAATAAATAAATCGAACAAAGAGACGGAAAGTGCACATGACTATTTTTTTTCGCAACGGAGTTGTTATACAACTTTTTAAGGGTTTCGATCTCCACGCTAGAACGACGAGCAACGTTGACCGCTTTCTCATCCTTTCGAGCAGCGGTAGTGGGAACCTTCTTATGTGTAACAATTGGTTCCCAATCCTGTGCAATTCCTGCCATTTTTATTGCTATGCTTCTCTATTTTGCCTCTCTTCCTTTCGATAAAAAATCTCTGTGTGTGCAGTGCTGACTTTTGTGAGGATTGCTGATGACACTATTATTGATCCTGTTACTGTACAAAGCCATTGGTTGACCGGGAAAGTGTAGGTGCGCTTTGCCTCAATCCTAACCATTGCTCGTGGTCACGTATGGTGCTTCCAAGGAAGGAGAGATGATGCAGATGAGAGAAATAAGTTCAGAGATTGAAGAACATGGATGAAATGATTGCAATTTTAATAAATTAGCTTGGGGCTCATTAGCACTTCTAAAAAGTTTTGGGGTATGATTGCAATTTTTGCTTTATCTTTCTTTTCTTTTTTCTTTTGTTTTATTTAAACACGAGGGCATATTGGTCATTTTCCATTAAAAATTGGTGAAAAGGATCTTCAGCACAACGAAAGGTGAAAATGAGGGCAAAAATGTCAAAAAATGAAAGGAATGGACATTTTCCACAATACACTTAAAATGTAGGGACGTTTTGTGCCAACTACCCCAGAAAGTAACAAACACTATTCAAAAAAGTGATAAAAATTCAAAAAAAGTGGCAAACACTAAAACAAATGACAAACACCAATCAAAACAATAGAATGGATCTGGGGAATAGTTGATTTTCTTCTACGTATTAATTTTTTGTGATTATACTTCACTTGCATTATCTAAGCATAAAACATAACTTAATTTTAAGAACACAACAACCTATAAGTTGGAATCGATAGAAATTTAAACAAAGTGACAGAAATTAAGAAAAGAGACAGATTTACATCTAGTAAAATAAAAAATGCGTAATGTCAAAGAGAGATATGTTGGTGATAAACAAATTTACGTTTGTCGATTATATGCTGGTGATATTAATAGACATGATTTTACTTTATTTGAATCTTTAATATTATCAAGATCGCCCTGCAAGCAATAAATATTTACATTTAACCCTCTAACATTACACCTATTATATTTAGCAACTAAATAGAGGTTCAATTGATCATTGCGTATGGAAAACTTGATTTGTCGCCATTAAATAATTCTACCAATAGTTATAGCTAAACATCTCCTCTTCTCTCTTCCACTCAATTCTGAAGCTTATTAGTTATAATACGTGTGATAATATATTAGTCCGCATCATTCATAATTGCACAAAATCGAAAGTGAAAAAAAGAGAGTAAGAAATATATATAGATATAAGAAGGAAAATTGAATATTGGTTGGTGGGGTCCATATCAACACTTCTTCCATTATCATCTGCATAATCATCTCCACGAATTTGATCAAGTACCAACACCAACCCACAGTAAGCGCCATGGAATCTAAGCTTGACAGGTGAAAAAAATGTCTTTCCCAACTACAATATTGGCTAAGGAATCTACCTTGCTTCGAATCTCCACCACAATCTCCTTTTTGGCATTGAATATGATGCAACTCTGATTCCCTAAGGTGCATTCTATCTTTTACTCTTCGCAAGGAGTGTTGCACATCTCTACCATCATGCTGGACTGTCCTATTATTAATAATACGTGTACGATGAATAATGGCTCCTTATCCTCTATTCTCCCGTCAATGAAGCCTTCCCACATCTGAAATTGTTATATTCCTCTGGGTGTGAGTGTTTAGGGGTTTAGGATTTGGGGAATTTTCACAAGGGGGATTGATTTAAAAGGTTTGGTTAAACTAAACATTTGTCCAAAAAGACCAAAAACTAAGGCTTTTAGTTGAAAGGCCTAAAGTTATTAAATATGGAAAAGAGAATTTGTAAAAGACTAAACTATCTTTGTATGTAAAATGATGTTATTGCTCTAATTTTCATTTCAATTTCCTTTCAACCCTAATCTTCTCACCTCCTCTATGAACGACTCGACCACGGTAGGTGCCTCCATGCTGATTTTCTTATCGTCATCTTCTTCTCTACTTAATGAAATCACAAAATCTACATTCTCATTCCCTTGAACATTCATTTGGTTGAAGTGAATAATAAAGTCTTACTATATTTTTTATTGGGCATTTAGAGAAGAAGAGATGGTATGGTAAATTTTCAATATTTGAGCCACTTTCTTTCTCCATTGTTTTGAATCATCTGTTCATGTTGTTATATATGTGTTTGTGGTGTTCATTTGTCAATAATGATTTTGAATTCATTTTATGATTAGATTGGAGCTTTAAATGGGTTACTTCCCAATCTTATTCTCATTACCTCTTATTTATATTCCTTAGTATTAATTGAAGTGAAATGTAAAGTGGTGAAGGATGATTGGCTATTCTTCTCATTGTTTTCACTTGAAACATACATTTGACTTTTTCAGTACAGAACGACATTCATATCATTTTATAAAATCGTGAACGACATTGATATCGTTTTCTGAAATTCATGACAAGGTACGTATCGTTATCAATATTGTATGATATTTGAAATTTGAAGAAATTTATATGTTAAGTTACAGGTTATGGACACCATGGACATGGTAAGGATATCGGTTTGTTATCGAATTGAATATGAGCAGACAGTTGAAGGTGCATGGAAATGGAAGTATTCTAAAAATAACAGAGGGAAAACAATACCTATTCTTGTTGCAAAAACAATTTCTTACATGGAACTATATAATAAAGTTAAGAAGGCATTGAATATCGATACGAGTCTATACAAAATGGAGATTTCAGCTCTTGTCCCGATAATGTCTAAAGCTCCAACTGTACCAATCATAATTGATTATGACAACAATGTGAAGTGATTTATATCTGTCTATATAGAAACTTTTCTTTGTTTAAGTATTTTAAATAAAGTTGTTGAGAATTGAGAAGATTTTGGTGATGAAGGATGTTTATTAGTAATAGAAGGTGGAGAACAAATTAAAAATATGAACAACGAGGAGGAACATGATCGAACAGACAACGATGGTAATGCTGACAATGGTGATGGAATATTTGTAGATTATAATGGTTTTGATGTAAGTGAAGATAGTCCTCGAAGAGTAGATGATGAAGTTAATTTTCCTGTAACAGATGATAATAATTTTGAGTTACACACATGAACCTTATAGTAGGAATGTAATGAATGGTAATGACATTGAATGTACTCAAATTGTATCTGCAAGTGTAAGTTCGCTCTATTACGAGACATCAGTAAAAATTTTGGAACGATTAGATGTGCGAGTCAACCAGTTGTTTTCATCGAAATATGACCTAATACCAAAATTGCAGTTGCTAGCTGTGAAGTGCCACTTTGAGTACAAAGTTAAAAAGTCAAATAGGAACACTTATACAATTGTTTCTATGGATGAAAATTGCAAGTGGTGCTTACTAGCAACCAAGATCATAGAAAGTCCCATTTTTGAAGTTCGAAAGTACAATGGTCATCATCCTTGCTCCATGAGTGTTCGTCACAGAGATCATAGGCATGCGTCATATATGATTATTGGAAATCACATCGCTCCTAAGTATGAAAATGTCAACCAAGTTTACAGACCAATGGACATTATTAATGACATTCGTCGAGAGTTCAACATAACCGTAAGCTATATTAAAACATACATGGCTAAAAATTTTGCTTGTAGACTGATTCGTGGGAAACCCTATGAGAGTTATGCGAAATTACCAGCATATTGTCATGTTTTGGAGATGCAAAATCCTGGTACACTGATATTCATTCATACTAATGATGATCGAGTATCTTTTTATGGCATTGGGACCAAGTATACATGGGTTCCTAAACTCAATGTGAAAGGTAATTTGTAGACGGTGCATTCTTAACATTGTGAATGAAAGGTACTCTACTCATAGCAACTTTTCAGGATGCAAATTTTCAAATATTTCCACTCGCATGGGGAGTAGTTGATTCGGAGAATGATGAATCCTGAACTTGGTTCTTTCAGAAGTTGCGGTTAATAATAGGTGATACGGATGACCTTGTGATTATATCTAATCGTGCAACATGTATCAAAAGTGGTGTTAGAAATGTGTTTTGATTTGCTCATCATGGTAATTGTACATATCACTTGTAAAAGAACTTGAAGACAAATTTTCCACGGTGTGATGTTGCAACTTTGTTTAGAGCAGTGTCGAAGGCTTATACTAATTTGAGTCATATATAGCAGTTCTATGTAGTAAAAAGGAGGGCATCAAAGAGTACCTATTAGAATAAGATTTTCATTATTGGGCTAGAACACATTTTACCGGGATACGTTACAATATCATGACTACAAATAATGCAGAATCTATAAATGGTTTGTTGAGGAGTGCTCGAGACCTTCCATAGCTGGTTTAATAGAATATATTCGTGGGATACTACAAAGATGGTTTTATAAAAAACATGTTGAAGCAGAAAAATGTGTGACCCAACTCACGCCAGCATTAGAGAAAAAGATGTGCATGACATATAATGAGTCAAATGGGTTGGAGGTAAATCAGGTTTCTCCGGACATTTATCAAGTTTGTGACAGTTTAGAACACCACTTTGTGAATTTTTACGAAATGACATGTACGTGTAGAAGATTTGATTTGGACAAGTTTCTATGTGCGCATGCAATAGCTGTAGCAAGGTTTAAAGGAGACGACGACTATAAATTATGTACTCCCTTTTACACTAGTATTTCTTGGAAGTAAGCTTATTCTACATTTGTATATCCTTTGCCAAACGAGGTCAAATGGCAAATTCCTAAGAATGTAATAGCTAGAGAAGTATTTTCACCATTGGTACAAAGACAGGGCGGGCGACCGTCCAAAAAGAGGAAAAGGTCTGCCAGAGAGACACATGTGGCTTGTAAATGCAGCAGGTGCAAGAAAACTAGTCACGTTCAATTCACTTGCACAGGCCAAGCAGCTAGCAGTGAACCTTAAGGTTGTAACACTATCGTGTTTTTGAACTTTACAACTTCGTACTTATTATTTCTACTGAATGAAATGACTTATTAGATTTTGTAGTCATTGCGTTATTGAAATATTTTTGTACCGTTGAAATCAAATTAAAGTATTTTAGGTATTCATATTCCTTATTCTCACAGGGGAGGTAAACTACGTTTATGTCATTACAGTAGACATGAATGTCGTTCCAGTTCAAAAATTGTACCGATTAACATAATGAGTTATAACTCATTTTTGAGACATAAAACGATATGCATATCATTTCAATATTAAAAACACATTGTTTCTGTGAATTGCGTAACGACATAGAACTCGTTATGATCACATATAACGACTTCGAAGTCATTTCAGTTAAAATTAATACTAAAATGAGCTATAACTTGTTCCTAAGACACAAAACAACATGCATATCATTTCAATGTTAAATACACACTGCTTCTCTGAATTGCGTAACAACGTAGAACTCGTTATGATCACACATAATGACTTAGAAGTCATTTTAGTTAAAATTGATATTAAAACGATTTTGAACTCGTTTCTAGGACACAAAACGACATGCATACCATTTCAATGTTAAATACACACTGCTTTTCTGATTTTGTGTAATGACTTAGAACTCTTTATGACAATACATAATGATCGTTTCAGTTAAAATTAATACAAAAATGATTTTGAACTCGTTCCCGAGACATAAAATGACATTCATATCATTTCAATGTTAAATACACACTGCTTCTGTAATTTGTGTAACGACATAGAACTCGTTATGACCACACATAACGACTTCGAAGTCGTTTCATTTAAAACTGATACTAGAACGATATCGAACCCGTTTGTACGACACAAAACGACGTTTACATTGTTTCAATGTTAAATACACACTACTTTAGTGCTTAACGAGGGTTGGGCGCATATCGTTTCTTCTTGTTTCATTACAACTTAGACGAGTTTGAAATCGTTTCATCTGAAATAATAACTACAACGACATCGGTATCGTTTCTTCACACTTGAAACAACATTAGTATCATTATGCTTTAAAATGACGTTTCGGCCATCCACGAGCACTGACATACGTCCCACTGTATGTATGACAATAAAAATAGGTCATCGAGCTGGTTCAATCTCACTTGAACAACGCTATGGCAACGTTTGTGATTTCATAGTTATCTTTCACACTCGGGTTGTTTCGATAAAAACAGGACATCTCCGTTGGCTCTTTCGGGCCATTCGAGAGCTATCAGCCTACTTGATACGCTCTTTCGATCGTCATACACATTTTGGGGGTATGTAGAGCGATCAAGGACGGTTGAAACGTCGCTTTAAGGTATAATGATATACATATCGTTATATTGTTGAAGAAACGATTTTGAGGTCGTTGTAGATGTTATATAAATCGAAACGAATTTAAAGTCGTAAAATTTTAAAAGAAACGACATGTATATCGTTATGTACCAAATAGTGAAATAACTTAACGTTATCCATCTCGTTTCATTACAAAACTGTAGAGTTCGAAATCATTTCAGCTGAAATAATAACTACAACGACATCGGTATCGTTTCTTCACACTTGAAACGACATTAGTATCGTTATGCTTAAAAATGGCGTTTCGGCCATCCACGGCCACCGGCATAAGTCCAACCATACGTATGACGATACAAATAGGTCATTGAGCCGGTTCAATCTCACTTGAATGACGCTATGGTAACGTTTGTAATTCCATAGTTGTCTTTCACACTTGGGTTGTTTTGATAGAAACAGGGCATTTCTATTGGCTCTTTTGGGCCATTCGAGAGCTACTAGCCCACTTGATACGCTCTTTCGATCGTCATACACATTTCAGAGGTATGTCAAGCGGTTGTGGATGGTTGAAATGTCATTTTTTGGCATAACGACATGAATGTTGTTTAAATTGAGAAGAAACGATACCGAAGTCGTTGTAGTTATTATTCCAACTAAAACGATTTCGAACTCGTCAGATTTGTAATGAAACGAGATGGATAACGTTAAGTTGTTTCACTATTTGGTACATAACGACATATATGTCATTTCTTCTAAAATTTTACGACCTCTAACTCATTTCGATTTATATAACATCTACAACAACCTCAAAGTCGTTTCTTCAAGAACATAACGATATGTATATTGTTATACCTAAACACGATGTTTCGACCGTGCTCGATCGCTCTACATACCTCCGAAATGTGTATGATGATCGAAAGAGTGTATCAAGTGGGCTGGTAGATCTCAAATGGCTCGAAAGAGCCAACGGAGATGCCCTGTTTCTATCGAAATTACCCGAGTGTGAAAGACAACTATGAAATCACAAACATTATCATAGCGTCGTTCGAGTGAGATTGAACTTGCTCGTTGACCTATTTTTATTATCATACGTACAGTGGGACGTATGTCGACGATCGTAGATGGCCGAAACACTATTTTTAAGTATAACGATACTAATGTCGTTTCAAGTGTGATAAAACGATACCGATGTCGTTATAGTTATTATTTCAGCTGAAATGATTTCAAGCTCGTCAGAGTTGTAATGAAACGAGATGAATGTTGTTTCAAGAATGATTAGGCTAGAACGATATCAATGTCGTTCTGAACTAGAAGAAACGATATGCGTCCAACCCTCGTTAAGCAGTGTGTATATCGTTATACCTAAAAACGACATTTCGACCGTCCTCGATCGCTCAACATACCTCCAAAATTGAAACCAATTTTTTACTTAGGAATCTGTTTTAAGTTTGTTGGAATATAGTGGTGTTAATGAAATCAGATTATCACATACCGTATATGTAGCTTACCGTATATGCAGCTTATCATATTTGCAAATTACCGTATTTGTAGATAGCATACAATATTTGCAGCTTACCGTATATGCTCCCTACCGTATTTTCAGGTAGCTTACTGTACATGTAGCTTACTGCATTTGCAGCTTACCGTGTATGCTCTCTACCGTGTATGCTTTTAATCGTATTTACACATATTTTCTTTACCCTTTTCATATATACTATTTCCACATACCGTATTTTCACAATACGATTTTGTTTACACAAACCAAAATAATAGAATTTTTTTCAGATTTTTACTTTTAACATACATAGAAATTATCGCAGATTAATTTTAATAAACATAAATAGAACAATAATATATCTTAGTTCTATGTTGTTATGGAAATCGAAGAAGCAATGTGTATTCAATATTGAAACGATATGAATGTCATTTTGCGTCTCAGGAACAAATTCGAAATCATTTTAGTATCAATTTTAACTGAAACATTTTCGAAGTCGTTATGTGTAGTCATAACAATTTCTAAGTCGTTACTCAAAATCAAAGAAGTAGTATGTATTTAACATTGAAAGATATGCATGTCGTTTTATGCCTCAGTAATGAGTCTGAAATCGTTTTAGTATTAATTTTAACTGAGATGACTTCAAAGTCGTTATATATGGTCATAGCGAGTTCTAAGTCATTACGCAAAATTAGAGAAGTAGTGTGTATTTAACATCCAAATGATGTAAACATCGTTTTGTGTCGCACGAACGGGTTCAATATCGTTCTAGTATCAATTTTAAATGAAACGACTTCGAAATCATTATATGTGGTCATAACGACTTCTAAGTCATTACGTAAAATCAGAGAGGCAGTGTGTATTTAATATTGTAACGATATGCATGTCGTTTTTTGTCTCGAGAATAAGTTTTAAATCGTTTTAGCATCAATTTTAACTGAAGCGACTTCTAAGTCGTTATGGTGGTCATCACGAGTTCTAAGTCATTATGTAAATAAAGACAGCATTGTGCATCTTACATTGCAACGATATGATAATGGAAGACAATGGAAAATATGTAAGCTTGTACATGTAAAACTCAACAACCAGAAATAGACAATATCTAAACTTTAAAGTTATAAAAGACAATGAAAAATATGTATATTGAAATTGTATTCAAACTTCAAAATAGCTGCTACTCCAAAGCCAAAACAACCAAATCACTACATATTGTTATAAAAATATAAAAAAAAAATACGAGCAAAGCACAATCTACGACTTGAAATCTCAAGCCAACAACTCTGCAGCCAGTTTCTTTCTCCATACTGGTGCGTAATCCGATCAAAATGTATTTACGTCCATATTCACTTATAGAAATTCTATGTATTTGATATCAAATATTCTGCAATCTAATCTACAAAAAAGTTGTAAAATTTTTTTATTAATTTTCAACACTCAAAATAATATGGTACTACTAATTATAAAATTAGTCATTCTTACCCGTTCACTTGTTGGGGAACATCTTTCACGTTCACAAATTTGAAGTTCTCCATACTATATTTGCTTTCACTGGTAACATGAGATTTTATTATCAATGGAATAATCACCTGTAGAGGCAAAAAATAAGCTTCCAACGCTGCCCAACGAATGTGACCCTTCAGACTATCAAACATAAAAATGACCTGTTCCTCCATGTCGACTTGAACTGCAAACCAATGGTCGTGGGTCCAACAAGGAAGATACAAATATCTACAGTCCTTCCAAGGTTTACCGAGCTCTGAAGTAGCCCCTCTCACATAATTAATTAGACTCTTACTATATTTGAGCTCTTTACTGGACTGTAATTGGCCATATGCATTGACAACAAATTGATTGAAACAAGTGTTTAATATGCAACAGTCTTGTTGGAACAGATTGGGAAATTTGGAAGCCCTTTCTCATATCTGTTATAGGGTCTTGTTCATAATCTACAAAAATAAACTAATAAATTCAAACTGATTTTTTTGCGAAATTATCTTAAAATCATTAAAGTTGGATTACTTACACTGTCATTAATCCAACAATCATCTTTCAAAAGATCCATCAAATGTTTTGTTTGAACATCATAGAAGCGCAAAGGTATAATTTTGCTGTGCATACAACAAAATCAACACGAAGTTATATTTAGGTAATACTGTAATTACTTTCACATGTACTTACAACTATATGTAATAATTTACCACGAAGATGTAGTTTCCATCCATTTGCAAAAAGTCTCAACCTTGATGGGATCTACTTCTTGATAAGAATCGTAGACATTGATGTCCGACAACTTTCTCCTCTTCGTTGGGTCCATGTACGGAGAACACAGTAAGCGCGCTTTTCTGTTTCAACGATACCCTCATCCTCTCGATGGATCGCATTCCGCCTCATCGATTTCTACGATGTCGCCTATATGTTGCAAATAACAACAATTAGAAGTGGAAAATTTGTTTCATATGGATATAAAGATGTAAAATTGAACTTTGAATTCATTTTTATATACCTCGTGTGGATTCATTTGTATCCACATCATGTTTTTCCGGCGTCACAAAATCAACGATCCCTTTTTTCCACATCGAGATGCTCCTCCTCTAATATTATTTCTTTTCCAACACTCTCCTTGACCATTTTTTCATTTTCTTGCTCATCTATACCATTCCTAGATCCAGCTTCCTTTTCCAAGTCCTTCCCTCCCACATTTTTGCCTCTACCTTTCTCCTCTAACTTTGGGTCCTCCTCACGCGCTTGTACATTTATTTGAGTAGTAGGCACATCTCTCACATCATCAAATCCAGGCCCAGTTTCCAACTCATTCCCTCCTACATTTTTTTCTCTAACCTCCTCTTCCAACTTTATATCCTCTTCAGGCAGATCTACATTTCTTTCAGCAGCAGGCACATCTGTCACATCATCAAACCCAGCATTCTTTTCCAACCCATCCTTCGGTTCATTTTCTGGTACATAGGCTGTGCTACTAGTGGCTCCATCAAATGTACTAGTCGCTGGATAGAATCGACCGACCACAGCCAATTCAACTAATTCTCCACCCGATCAATTCGAGTCGATATGACTGCTTGTAGCCTTTCCTCAAGTTTTTCCATTTTCGTTCCCAATAAATCTGCTATGTTCATTTCAAAACTAGGCTGTGGTGGTTGAGCTGCTCTAGGAGACTCTTCGTGGTATGCATGATGTGGCTTGACATCATGCTCAGCCTCGTCTCCTTCGAAATGGTGTGAAGCATTCTCATCTTCTTCTACAATCGTTGTTAACTCTTTCCAATAGACCTTTTCCAATTCGGCTTCTGTAGGAATCAATGTAAAATTAACCTCCAACTGCAAATATTAAATCTGCAAATCATTAGTCATCAACTAATCTAATTCCATAATTTGTCCCCATTAAACTTTAAAAAACATAAATTTACCTCTTTCGATTTCAACACAATATCAATGGCGGCAAACGCTAACCTCTTTGGCATTTCCCAAGCAACCATTCTTGGAATTACATCTGGATATTTTGTAGCAAACTTCATTCCCAAAGTTGGAATCGCTTCGAATGCCCAAATCTATTATAAAACATACATTACTATCTCATAACACAAATTTATATATACAAAATATTACAAGTCAAGTATATTGTTTGTTCATACCATTATAGAAAGGGGAAAATCGTGCAAAGAATACCGACAACATGACTTTCCTCCGACATCGAAACTTTTCAATTTACCTTCTATCTCATGTTTGAATACATTCATCGTGTATTCAAATGAAATCTTCCCTCACGGATACTTCTCGAACCTGTCCAAATCATCTACCAAGTCCAACCACCATAAATTGATGTAGGTATTTTCCTCCATGGCCCACAAGACATACGCCAATATTACAATCAATCCCAGCTTATACTTGTCGCTCTTTCTCTTCTTACAACATGGAAATGCATTGTAGACATCTCCCTTTGTAATTTTCCCTCCACTATTCTTAAAATATTCTTTCACAATCCGACACTCCGTCCCCAAAGTCTTATCTACATCATTCTCATCACCTGCATTTAACCTAGTGACTAAAATAAATTCTTCCAATCCAAACCTCATTCGTTTATCTCTTATCTTGAACCACACTTCTCCATTTTTGTTGGTCTTCATTTTCCTCAATAACAACTGATGGATGACATGTGAAGCCAACCTTATATCCATAAGTCTAAGCAGAGATCCAAAGCAGCTCTCCCGAAGCTTAGTTTTGTGATTTGTATCCAATTGTTCATAGACATGCTGTACTACTTGGAGTCTACATCTTGTTGAAATGATAGCGTCAATTTGAATATTCTCCATAGCACTGTAAATTATAAAACATGTACATATATCAGAACAACTAATGACAATAAGATATACATATGTATGCACCTCAAATGCTGAATGTCATCAAGAAATACTATGATTTTATTTCACTAAAATCATAGATTTTATTAGGGAATAAATAATACTAAATATCACTCAACTTATTTCTTACTCTAACCTAGAGAAAAAAGTTTCACTGTAGATCTACACATATGATACAATTCAAAAACAAAATGGAGAAATTCCATATAAAAAGTATAAATCTTGTTGAGGGTTTACATCACCCTCCAAATAAGTTTAACAGATTTACATTGCAGCAGAATATAAATATCAGCCAACTTCCCAGTGTTTAATTTGAAAGGCCAAAGAATTCATTTAGGTAACCACAAGGTGGATATTTTAGGCACAGAATTGGCAACCTCAAACTGAGATCAAATCATGTAATTATGAACAATCATTTCATTATTGTATTAGCCAACACCTCCTATATATTATAAGAAGCTTATACATCTTGTAATAATGCTTGTAAGTCTTAAGCTTGATCAATTATAAGAAGCTCATAAACATTAGTCAAACATATATAAAGAATATAACACCTTTATAAAAAGAACATTTGCAATGATATAAGATAAATCAAATACACAAAAATGAATAAGGTATCCAGTAATCAAACAAAACATCATTTATTCTACTAAACCTAATTTATCCACTACTCAAGACTCAAATTTCCACAAAATAACTTTACAATCAAAAAGATAATACTATCTACTTACGGATCTCATGAAATAGCCTTCCATTTTTCCATTTTTGGCAACTGGCATTCTTTATGAGAAAATCCAAAAAAAATAATACAATTAAGAGCACAAATTTTCACAAAATAACTTTAACAAGCAGTAAGTGCAACTAGCTTTCTATTTTTTTTTTTTCATTTTTCGCAACTGTCATTTTTTGTGAGAAAATCCAAAACAGTAAGTGCATAATATATAAGCAAGGGATGAAATGGGTGCTAAAATTTTTCCATGTCCACACATCTAGATGCAATTGGAATAATATCTAAAGTTTTGCGAAAATCCATTTCCAATCAATTTAACATTTCAAAATATGAAAAACTTACATTGATTTTTACCAAATGGGAGCTCGTCGTGGGTTTGGAAAGGAAGAATACAATTTTCGAATATCAAGACCCAATTTGGAGAAGAATATGGTCTTTGACGTAACTAAAAGTCCTAATTTCTTCTTCAATTTGATTTTAGAAGGTAAGGTTACAATAGTCTTTTCATACTTATAAATAATTAAATTGCATTTTATTTTTAAAAAATTTGGTCCAAGGCCTCTTTTGAACTCATTTCCCCTTTTCACAACATATTAATTACGTTTTTAAATGATTCAATTATTTAAGAGAGTATTAATCAAATTAATTAATTATATTCCTTTGCACGAAAGGTCCCTATTATTTGTTCCTATTGTGTAAATTGTCTCTATCATTTCACTTGGTATTTGGAATTTAAATCGAACCTTTCTTTGCACCAAACATTATTGTAGTCCCATTTAATCCATTTGCTCCTATAAAGCATTATAAAATGATGAATTTGTCATTTCCTTAAATATGCAAAGAAAAATGAAAAAAAAAAATTAACAATTGCAACCATCAGTTCGATTTTATTATTATTACTTCTTCTTCTTCTTCTTTTTTTTTTTTTTATAAAAATTGCAAATGAGTCTCATTAAAACAAATAAAAACATACTAATAATAAAAGAAAAAGTTTCATATGGACAAAGAGACGTGAAAGATAGAGATAGTGATGATGGTGTTTGGTCGAGGTGGGAGTGGGGGGAGGATGGGGACTGGTGGGGTTGGTTGGATATTGAAACCCTTTTTATTTTTTTTTTTGCATATATTTTTAATTATTTTTAGTGAGACTCGTTTGTACTTTTTAAAAAATCCGAGACTTTAAACGTAGTTATTTCCTTGTTTTCTATCTTTTCTTTTTATTTATTTAAAGAGAATGACACATTCACCATTTCATATGTCTTTAACAAATAAAATAGATATAATGAGATGAGAAGTTTGTTTGGCGCAAATAAATGTTGATATATTGGATATAATGAAAGTAAATGTTATCGACGTTTTTTGTCAATTACTTCTAATTTATTATTGATTAATATACATTAGATTTTATTTTCTTCCATCATTTTTAGCTAATTTATAACTTTTTTCATGGAAGCTAATTTGTAAACGGTTAAAATATACTTTTTTTTTTTTTTAACTAAAATCAAAATGAGATTTTGATTTAAATTCTAACTTTTTCAACTTTATGAGTCTATTCTTCATGGTTTTAATTTTTTTTTAATTATTTATTTTTTTAATTCAATCGAAGAGACAATTAAAATAATTTGCACAATTTTGAATCAAAAATTTCGAATGTTTCTCCCTCAACTTTTGTATAACACAACACATGAGGTAGTCGATAGAAATTAACTATGTAACCCTATAAACCAATGAATAAAATATAAGTAATTGATAATTCTACCTTTATAAACTCGTTTTCTCTCCTTTAGCGACTTTGCTTACCACCACGCAAAAGCACATTTTTTACAACAGTGAAAAACTGTCTGGTCCTCAGAGCGCCTGTACTGTAGGTACGTACAATTGATAACAAAATTTGCGATTTGTGGCTGCAATTACTAAAATCACAGGGATCATAGATGTACCAAATGGATATTCGACTTGGAATCGGAAGCTTTTATTCACAGGTGTCATGTTATAATTCAAGAAACCAGAGGCCATTCAAACCGTGCGGCTCAAAAAGAGACCCTCCGCCACCGCCGCCCGAGCAAAACGGTGATAGAGGTAACATTTTTTTGAACTATTCATACTAGTATATGGATGCATGCACGTGGGTTGTTGAAGTTTGTCAATAATTTGTGCTGTAATGTCTGGGAAAAGCGAAGGAAATTTTATAGAAGTAAGTAAGGAATATTAATTGATGGGTTATCGAGGTAGTTGAATGTACTATAATAGGTTTTTTTTTTTTTTTTGATGAATTTGTCTAATGCATTCTTTATTGTTATACAATACTATGAGGTTCTGTTGACCTCGTTTGCTCTCTATGGTGCTTCCAGACTTAATGTTAATGTTGATGTTGATTCCAGCTTGCTTGATGTGTCCTGTGTCAGTGTGATTTTATTATGTCTGTCATTTTATTTGCAATTTTCGGAGAGGGAGAAAAAGAAGATATGTAAAACAAGTTAATCGTTTGTTCATCCACTTTTGCTCTCTTAATGAAGTATAAGGAAAATTAGATGCTTCGGCGTTGATCTTTACTGTCTCTTTTCAAGCATTAAAATTATTTCTGACATGAAATGTAATTTAGAGCTGATGCTTTGTTTCCATTTCACTGTGCAACCAATTGTAATAAGTAACTTGACTCTTGATTGGTTACAAGAGTTTCAGTGATAACTATCCAACTGAAAGAAATGTCTGAAGTGGCTTGAGTCCAATGTTTGATTTAGTGTTGGCAATAGATGGGTGAAAGTCTCCATGAGCTTCGTAAATGACCAAACTTGAGTGTTCATTCAGACATCTCATTTTCCAAGATAGATCCAACTTCCATTCCATATGCAAGACTTAACTCTGATGGATATTTATGAAAGCTGTTAAGAATCCTGCTTTTATGTGTTTCAGAATTTTGGAGAAGAAAGCATGTATTATTCCAACAAAAACAGGGGCTTAAATAGCCTTTACAAAGCAATAAAAGAGATAAACAACCCACGTCTCAACAACTCCGAGAATCATGGGAGAGGCCTAGAGAAATGTTCAAAGTAAACAATGTGTCCTAATCAATAGGAATTATTTCAAAATGCAGCAACAACCTAATTAATCCTAGCTGACTAATTCAAAATATTTCAACATCCTCCCTTAAACTGAATGCTGCTAGCAATCAGTTTATTTCTAACTCTGAACAAACTCCTAACGAACTTCGAAGCTTTATGAATGCATCCAACTTCAGTGGCTTTGTCATCGGGTCTGCAATTTGCTTCTGAGTGCGGCAATGCTTCATCTTTACAGTTCTATCCTTTGTGAGTTCACGAAGAAAATGGAAACGAACATCAATGTGTTTGCTACGGCCATGTAGTACTGGATTCACAGAAAGCTTTATGGTTGAACTATTATCACAAAAAACAGTGGTGGATTCACTCTGAATATGACCCAATTTTTCAAGAATTCTCCTTAACCATACAGTTTGACATGCACATGATGCTTCAGCAATGAATTCTGCCTCTGTGGTGGAAAGAGTGACCACTGGTTGTTTCTTTGAGGACCAAGACACAGCTCCTGAACTGAATAAAAATACATAACCTGAAGTACTTTTTCTGTCATCTAGATCCCCAGCATAGTCACTGTCTGTATATGCAATCAACTCTTCATTTCCTCCCTTCTGATAGAAAATCCCAAACTCAGTTGTTTCTTTTAAATATCTTAAGATCTTCTTTGCTGCTGCTAAATGGAGTTCAGTAGGTCTTTCCATATACCTACTAATGAGGCTTACTGAAAACATCAAATCTGGTCGAGTGGCTGTTAAATACATGAGGCTTCCAACAATTCGCTTGTAGTAAGTGGCATCCACTCTAGCTCTATCCACATTCTTCTCGAGTTTAAATCCAAGTACAATTGGGTTTTGAACTGGATTGGAATTAATCATACCAAACCTTTCCAAAACGTCCAGTGCATACTTCCTTTGGTTAATAAAAATACCATCAATTTTTTGTGTCACTTCAATGCCAAGAAAGTATTTCATCCTTCCAAGATCAGTCATATCAAACTCTAATTTCATAGATTTTTTGAACTCATCTATCATGGACTTATCATTTCCAGTAAGAATGAGATCATCAACATAAAGACACACAACTAGAATTTTACCTCCTCCTTTAGTCTTGATGAACAAAGTGTGTTCATAGTGGCACTTTTCAAAGCCTTCTTTCATGAAATAAGATTCAATACGACTATACCAAGCTCGTGGAGCTTGCTTAAGTCCATATAAGGCCTTTTTCAGTTTGTATACCTTCTCCTCATCACCTTTTCGTTCATAGCCTTAAGGCTGCTCCACAAAAACCTCTTCATTTAATTCACCATGCAGGAAGGCTGACTTCACATCTAGTTGAAAAATTGTCCATGTTTTTTGAGCTGCAAGGGCAATTATCACACGGATTGTATCTAGTCGAGCCACGGGTGCAAATACCTCAGTATAATCCACCTCGTATTGTTGAGTGTACCCTTTTGCTACAAGACGTGCCTTGTATTTATCAACTTCTCCATTCTCATTGAGTTTAGTTTTGTAAACCCATTTTAATCCTATCTTCTTTCCTCCAATAGGCAAGTCAATTAAATCCCAAGTATCATTCCTTTCTATTGCTTCAATCTCCAAATCCATGGCTTTTCTCCATTTATCACTCCTCACAGCATCATCATATGAAATAGGGTCACTAGCAGTAAACATGACCAAATGAGCCATATCCTCTTCCTCAGAAGGGGCTTTTCCACTGATGTAGTCTTTCATCCAAATAGGCGGCCTTCTTTCTCTTGTTCCAAGAGGATTTGGTAAGTCTTCATGTAATAATTCACCTGTCCATTCCTCTGTTTCCAATTCTGTTCCTGTTTCTGTTTCTGTCCGACTATTACAATTTGCATCTGATTCATCCTCAATATCACTTTCTCCCCACTCTAAATCAGCAATGATAGTTTCTTCATGCTTCTTTTCCCAGTTCCAAATTTCATCCTCCTCGAAAACCACATCTCTACTTATCAAGATCTTCTGTGAAGTTGGATCATATAATCTGTATGCCTTCGACTCCTCACTGATTCCAAGCAAAATACACTTCAAACTCTTGTCATCGAGTTTTATTCTTTTAGCATCAGGAATATGAGCATGACAGATGCATCCAAAAACTCTAAAATACTCCACTGATGGCTTAGTTCCACTCCAGGCTTCTTCCGGAGTTTTATTCCTCACTGCAAGTGTTGGGCTTCGATTTAAAACATGGACGGTCCAATTAACTGCTTCAGGCCAGAAAGTTTTTGGAATCTTCTTCTCCGAAAGCATGCTTCGAACCATATTCATAATGGTTCGATTCTTACGTTCTGCTACCCCATTTTGTTGTGGGGTGTATGCGGCCGTTAGTTGTCTCCGAATGCCATTTACCCTACAAAATTCATTGAACTCCTGTGATGTAAATTCTCCTCCACAATCTGTACGCAAGCCTTGTATATCTGAACCTGTTTCCTTCTCAACTTGACTTTTGTAATTTTCGAACGTAATAAATGCCTCAGATTTTTCCACTAAAAAATACACCCAAGTCTTGCGGCTGAAATCATCAATAAAAGTGATCATGTACCTTTTTTGCTATTTGAAATAGGTGTGATAGGTCCACATATGTCTGCATGTACTAATTGAAGGATCTAAGAGGCTCTCCAAGTGCTTTTCTTTGGAAATGAATCTCTTGTCTGCTTCCCTACCAAACAATCTTGACATATCTTAGATGAGGCTTTGAATTGTGGTAGCCCATGTACCATCTTTTTATCTTGGAGAGTCTTTAGACCTTTTAGACTTAAATGGCCATATCTACAATGCCAAAGATGGGAGAGATCTTCAATGGTTGAGTTGAAACAGATTGTTTCATTTGGCTAAGAATGAGCAACCAAAATGAACATTCTGTTTGATGTCATGGCAGTCTCCATGATCAGACCTCTCTCAGGGTGATAAATTTTGCATTTCCCAAGTTGAATGAGAATTGCAAGCCCCTTCTCTTGTAACTGACCTACACTTAACAAGTTGTTCTTCAATTCTAGTACAGTGATCACCTGCATGACTCCATTGACTAGCAATCGTACATTGCCTTTTCCCACTACTGCCATGCTTGAATTATTCCCCAGCTTTACAAATTCTCTAAAGTTTTCATCAAAATCAGAGAAATACTCCTTTTGACTGCTCATGTGATTGCTACACCCCGAGTCAAGAAACCACAATGCCTTTTGATCGGTTTCCTTAGTATTTAGGTAAGCCATTAGTAACATCTCTTCAGTAGCCTCAACATAGCTTGCTTTTACATTATTCTCCACCTTGCTAGGACATTCATATTGGAAATGACCAAGCTTATGACAGTTATAACATTCAACTGTAGACTTGTCAAAGTTTTGTCTACCTCTTCCTCTTCATCTTCCTCCTGACTGATAATCATAAGTGATTTTGAGTGCTTGTTCTTCTACCACATGAGCATTCATGCGTTGCTCATGCACTAAAAGGCTACTTTGCAATTCATCAATGGATAAAGTATCCACATCGTTGGACTCCTCAATAGAAGACACCACATAGTCAAATTTTGAGGTCATGGATCTCAAAATATTTTCAATGACAACGACATCTCCCATTTTTTCCCCATGAATCCTCATTTTGTTGGCTATGATGAGGGTTCGAGCAAAGTAGTCATTCACAGATTCACCAGACTTCATTTGAAGCACCTCAAATTCCCTTCGAAGAGCTTGTAGTTGTGCACGCTTGACTCGTGCAGTCCCTTGATACTTCTATTTCAAGGAATCCCAAATATCTTTGGCATTATCCTTGTTCAGGATAGTCTCTAGTATTGAACGATCAATGGCTTGAAAGAGGTAATTTTTCGCCGTCCTTCAGTTTAAGGTCTTCATTCAACTTTTTTTCTGCTTCAGTAATCACAACTCCTTCAGCTACTGCAGGGATTCCATTCTCCACCAATCCCCAATATTCCTTTGAATGTAAAAAATTTTCCATAAGCATACTCCAATGGTCATAGTGCCCATCAAGCTTTGGAATTGCAGGTTGCACAAAACTATTTCCTGCTGCCATATCTACTGCTTCATACACCGTCGAAGGCTGCTACTCCTCGACCGGCTCTGATACCAAATGTTAAGAATCCTGCTTTTATGTGTTTCAGAATTTTGGAGAAGAAAAGCATGTATTATTCCAACAAAAACAGGGGCTTAAATAGCCTTTACAAAGCAATAAAAGAGATAAACAACCCACATCTCAACAACTCCGAGAATCATGGGAGAGGCCTAGAGAAATGTTCAAAGTAAACAATGTGTCCTAATCAATAGGAATTATTTCAAAATGCAACAACAACCTAGTTAATCCTAGCTGACTAATTCAAAATATTTCAACAAAAGCATTCAATTTAAGACACACTTTCACTTATTTGACCAATGTGCATAAACCGTTTACAGACATTGTCTATTGACGACCATAATTTGGTCCAGCTCTAGTTCCTCAGGTCTTCACCTGAAAGGCAGGATCTAGAAGTGACACTGGAGATGCATTCACTTTCTATATTCATGTACATGTTCCATACCTTTCCAATGAATGGGAAAAGCATTATTAATCTCTCAAGTGATAATGGACAGAAAATAGATGCCCTTCTACCTACACTATCAGAATAAAAATCTATGCTTTCTAGCAAACTGAAAGCTCTTCTGGATTTGTTTCTGATATATTATTAGCAATTGTGTTGTTAGCACTATATTTGAATCCATTGAGTAATTTTTTCAAACATACGAAGAATGTGGATACCTTTTTAGTTGTTGGATATTAAACTTTAATGAAAATTTTCTATTTTGGAGCTGGAGTCCTATTATGTCGTTACTCTCTGGTTCTTTTAGAACGTGGATTATTCACATAAAATTCAGTAAATAAGGTTACTGTTCACATTCTTTTTTTGAATAATGGTTAATTAGCTTTTAAGATTTTGATATTCTGTATCCAAGTGAAAATTAATGTTGCTTGTGATTTGTTGGTAAGAGCTGGGTTGTTCCCTTTTTCAATTCAAATTTTGATTTATTTATGAGAGTGGATTCGATATTAATTTGGGTAGAAACTTCTTGCAATTTGCACTAGTGAATGATAGATAGGCTTGAAGAACAAAATGCCATGGTTTAGCTATTTGTTTGGCTGTGAAATGATTATGTATTGACTGCGTGACATAATATAGGCACGGATGACTTTCCTCCTTCAGCTCTCTTTTCGTTTAATTTAATTTTATATTCTGGTAATATAAATGCCTCTGCTTCTGTGATAGAAGAGCTTCAGTTTTAAGTCTCTTTTCTATCTTGACATACCTCCATGGTATTTAGTTCTATATACTGAGTTATAGAGCTAAGATTAATTCTATTGCTTGTCATGGAACATTTATTTAAATGGATATGTAAATATTTTTTCCATGTCCATGAACAATAAATTGTGTGGGTTTCTCTCCTCCAATTAACTATTCTTTTCATTTTTAGTTATTCATTGGTTTCAGAAGATTCATTTTCCTACAGAAATCTATAATTTGAATGGTGAGCCATAGCTTGTCTCCAAGGCATTAAAATCCCACGGACATGCTGAGACCAGGATGAGAATGTTCAATATTTTACTAGTCTGACTTGACCTTATTAATTAATCTGAGGCATGACTCTGTTTCATCAGGGACAACATGGTCTAAAATGACACTAGCCTCCATGTTACTTCGTATTGACAAAATTGTTGATTGTTTTGGTGTCTAATACATTGAATTTGGGATAGCATTTAGTGATATGGATGATTTTGATCTGGGATGCCATGTGTCAAAGTTGACGACAGCTAGAGAAAATTTACAAACACTATTTAGCCCCTAATTAGGAAAAATAGAGTTTCAAATAGTGATTTTTAGGAGAATGCTTAGTTAGAAAGTATGGAAAAGTTTTGGGTTTACGTACAGAATATTTTATTATGTGAATGTATGGTTAAAAATAAGTATGTAGAAAAAAGACTTTGAAAATTGTCAAATAGGGGTTAAGTTTATTTTGCTGTGAATAGTGAGTAGACACACTATTACTCATTATACTAAAAAATCAATAGCCAGAGGATAAAAAGTCACATGACAACATCAAAAGCTCAATATATGTAATTCCCTGACATTAACCATAGCCTAGAAATGGATCACGCACTCCAGGTGTCTAGTAACATAAAATCTCGATTATCAAGCACTTACGAGTTATACCTGTAGTTAATTCTTATGTGGAGCAATATTGCACAGCATTAACTTGTCTCCAACTTCGTACAGATCGCCTTGATCACATTCTACTCCATATCAATATATAACTTTTATACGAGGTGCCCTTGAATAGTTGTTCTAAGCCGTTGATAAAAAAAAATTCAGGATTAGCTGAGCTGTCATTTGGACTGTCTCTAGATTTGCCTGGTACTTTTGGGGGCAATTAAATCTATATTTGAACTTAGAACAATATAAAATACTCATTTTGAACTGACTAATTTTACTTTAAATATTGTTTATATCAGCGAGACGTTTGCTGGATTTCTCAAGTTCCTATCTTTACTCTTGGCTTAATGTGCACACATGAACAGTGGAGTTTGTCAGACTCGGAAACAAAGCCATCACACCAATGTGTTTCCTTATATGGCTATGAAATTTCGACAAATTCATTGATCTGAATATGGACGACCTTTATATGATTGTGAAATCCTTCATCTGCACATGATAAGAAATGGAACGGTTCATTTTATATACTGAACTTTTTGGCTTAATACCTAGATCTATCTACTCGCATTGCTCTTGCAAGTTAAAATAAAAAACTTAAGTATTTACTCTGTTTTATAGGTGATAAATACTCAACAGATTGGGATAAGGCCTGGTCAAGCTTCAAGAAACAAGGAAGAAAGACTTTTTTCTCCCAATTCTCACCCAACAAGTACGTGAGCTGGAATCCTAGGCGTTCTGAGTTCCCACTTTCAGAGGAGGTTGATCCCATTAAAAGAACAGAGAGGTCAAACCTTACGTTATGGACTAGTCCGAGTTTTACTCTAGTTGGAGCTATTGTTATAGTTACTTTCCTTATAATTTACACAATTCTTGCGCCAGTTAAGTAAATCCTATCCCAAAGATTCGTCCCCGTGCATTACGAAATCTCTAAGCTGTATAATCTTTAATTCACTTCAATAAAACGGGAACTGCAATTTTTTAAATCGCCTACATCACAAGTAAATGTGGAAATCCATTGATGTTCATTCTTTTTAGTTTTGCCCCCTTTATTTACTGTTGTTTGTGGTGTCGAATTTCATCCTTGGATCCTTGCTATATGCACTACGTTAATACTTGTCTCGTGAAGGAATACACGGTGCTTGCTGCTGTTGATATATTGTATGAAGGGTTCATTTCAAATGATTTTTGCTTTTTGTAGAAGAGCTTTTTGAGGAAGCTATGAACTGTGAGCGTGTTTGATAGGAATTCTACCTTGCTTCTCCTTCATGTAAAGAGCTTTCTAAGGATGTAATTTTAGGTCATTTTTCTTTAAAAGTTCTTCTAGCCATATCAAACGTTTTTAGAAAATTATCTAAACATGTCAAAAAACAGTTTCTTATTCTCACAAATAGTTTTTGACTTTTCTAAAATCTTGCCGAATAGACTTTACTTTAGATTAGCTTTTTCTAAAAGGTTTTATTAGCACACAAAATACATCCTAAAAATTATCCTAACAGGTTCAGAATTAACTTATTAGTCTTAAAAGTAGTTTTTGACTTTAAAAATTTTGCTATAGGGGCTCGAACTTGTAGTTGATTTTAAGCCCTTGTTTAAGCCCCATTTTTGAATAGTGTAATGATGTGAAATGTGTGGTTAAAAAATAAGGAAAAAATTTAGATTTTCGTGTAATATTATTTTATTGAAAAATGTGGTTGAAATGATGTTAAAATACTCTTTAAAAATATATTTAAAAAAAATGGAGCTCAAACAAGGGCTAAATTTACAAAGAACAAGACTTGGTAACCGGTTTGAGCTCCATTTCAAAAAATAAAATAAAATAAACCACGCTAATGAAGCTCATACATGGGCTTAATTAATTTATTATTGTTATATTGCAATTCTATTCGGGTCCTTACCTTTTCTTTGGTGTTGGTGGAATTAGAACAGTAAATCTAGTGGAATTCAAACGGTGTCAAACTGAAACCTCAATTCATGTTCAATTGTAGTCTCCCCATTGTTCTGTTTTTTGTGCACCAAATTTGTTATGTTCTTTCTTTAGACCTTTCCATATTTAGTTTGTCTTAAACACTGAAGACCAAGTCCCTTTCTGATGTTCCGTACGCTATATTGTGGCATTCAGTGTCCTTATCATGGGGAACATTGGATACGTGTGGATGTGGATATTCAAAAAGATCACCTCTCTATGAGGTAATATGACTTGGTCTTGTCTCAAGACCAATCACAGAGGAGACACTACTTGGATAATTGGTCTGCACGGGTCCTCTAATGAGACGCGATCTTGGTAACTAATTTTGACTTTGATTTTAAGTTGGTCATTCCATCGATATTTCTTATAGAAAATTGACAGTTGATATATACAAAGGGACTAGAGTTTAAACTTGTTAAGCGACTAACATGAAATTCGCTCAAAGGTTGCTTCATTGAAACCTTCCCAAATTTATATTCTAAAGCATCACCTCTCTCATTTATCCTTGTGTGTACCTTTATGCAAGCATGATGTTCCCCATGAATTTCCATAGCTTATAAATCGATCTTCAATCTCCTGGATCACACACTCAGAGCCCTATAACCAGACATAATATTCTCTATTTGGTTTATTTCATACTCATTCCTGAGATCTTGGACTTGCTACATTTATTCATCCATCATAGCTGCTTCTCATCAGCTTCAAGTATATATAACTCAACTGCAAATGGCCAAGAACGAGGAATATGCCAATGCCCCAAAGAAACACAAGGTTAATCTCCCTCCAAATCGAGGCCAGATTAAAATCAAGATATTTCATCAAGCTGTGAAGAAGTTAAGCCAATTGTTCAAAGTACAACACTCGGAACGCGATAAGAAAACTGAGAAAAATGTAGATTAATGCACATTGCCGTAATTTCCCATGCTTTACTATTTGTATTATGGCTTCATCATTGTTTTTACATTCTGCATGGGAAGTGATTAATAGGTCCCAGTAGGGGTCGATCGTACTTGTTCAATTTATGTCTCTCGACTTGGATCTCGATATGCAGACCTTTGTTCAATTTACGTCTCTCGACTTGGATCTCGATTATGTAATAATGCTACTTAGTACTATTGGTGTTACAACACCTGTCCGCTTCAATAAATAAAATACACAATTAAATGAATCACATTATTTCATCTTTAATTGAACCTATCATATAATGACACACATAAACTGGTGGTCTGGCACTATTGGAGCTAGATAGAATTATTCAAAGTTATAATATAAGGAGGGATTCACATAAAAAGGTTGAACCCCAACCTTAAGGGTCTCCACCGACCCTGTTCTGGGCCATCGTGGAGGAGGTAAATCGTAGGATGTGCCTCCCAGGAGCCAGGGTGGAGAGCACATGGATAGACCAAGGCTGTTAACCCATATGGTAACTCCTGCTTGCAACAAAGTCAATTCCACCTTGTGGGGAATCGAACTCTGCACACTACCGCGCTGAGTCCTATCCGCCCTCCCCTTTGCCACTGGGAGATATGCCCTGGGGGCAGGAGGGATTCACATAATTTCGAGGCGTAATTGTCTATATATAATTCCATACCATCAGTCAATATATAAGGGCAAGGCTGGAGTCTGCATGCATTAATGTGAACTTTGGTACATATAATTGAACATGGCCGATTAGAAACAATCACCTAATTAAACAAAAATTAAAATAAATAAATAAAACCGGTGGTCCTAGTACCAAATATATGTCAATTTTTTTTTTACAAAATATACTTCTCGAACTAACATAAAATGGAACTATATGCTTAATGGTTTTTGTATGACTTATAGTGGCACGATGGAAGGTCTTATGCCACGTTCGATACGAAGGACAAAATAGTAATAATGAAGAAAAAGAAATTAAATTATTGTATACTCGAATCATGTCTTGTATTTTCAATCAAACATGCAATTGAAGAAAGGGAAGGGTGGAGAAATCCAACTTTACTTGAAGCTGCTACGTCAAGGGTTCGAATTCTGAAATATGGATTTGACTCTTGGGTAAGTGCAAGTGTACAAACAGCCTTCCACCCTGTACTCTCGGAGGCATATCCTGTGATTTACCTCCCTCAAGATACTCCAGGGAAGGGGTGGTGGAAGACCCTTAAGGTTAGGGTTTAACCTTTGAAGAAGTTAACCTTTCCAATGTTACAAAGGATGAGTGCTTCCACTTTATGATGGGTAAAATTGTAGCTGAAATGGCAGACAAGAGAAACAACTCTGCATTATCTGTAGCCAAATATAGACAAGGTTTAATGGATTTAGGCCTAACTGAGTTTGTGTCAAGAACATGTTCTCAATTGCTGTCAACTTCTGTTGTCTTTCATGAAATTTATGTTTAGAACGTTGAATTAATAAAACTGAACATAACAAAGTAAGAACATGCAAGCAAATTTGTCAACAAAGTACGAACGTACAAGCAAATTTGTCGGTAGTTCTCTACAGCACTCTCTGTCATTGTAGTATATTGAACGTGCCATATGGTCGAGGAATGGTACGACTCTTTCAATATTGTCATATAAGCAACAGGGATTCAACTTCGGCTCATTAGGCATAGCTTTTGCCTCTTGTACAAGAATTTTTTAAGGAAGCTATCTTATTTATTGTGTGAAAACTAATATTCAAAATCACTTCCTATTTCGAAAGTATTTTTAGAGGAAATTACATTGGACCAACTTCCTCTAAAAACTCTTTTAAATAATAGAATTACTTTCATAAAATTAGTCAAACGTGTTAAAACACGACTTTTGGATCTCTTTTGGCTTTTTAAAAATCATGTCAAAAGGACTCGTAAAACATTAACATTGTGTAGAGCATATAATTTGCTAAAAAGCTAAAGAGCATTATTAATCGTAAATACGGCAAACTTGGCAAATCAAAAACTAGAGAAGCAACTGAAACTTTGGATATCATAACACTAACCACATAATTCTTTACATTCAAAGGAGTTCATATCATTGCCTTGCCTATCAAATTTACATCATCAAAATTACGAGAACATTAGCGTCTCCTAAGACTTGAATTCTTGAAACCTCCGCTGAACCCTCTCTGGCATCTTTTTTCATCAAAAGCCAGTTCGGGCTATGGAATATCTTTAAAATCAACATATTATGTCGTTCTTTTCGCCTTCTTGGCACATAGACTCGCCTCCTCGAACTTCACTACATAAGAACCCAAACATGAAACTTTGTTTCGACTGCTTGGAGTGAATTGTAAGTATTATGCCCTAGGTCCAATCGACTTTGGACATAAATACTTTTATATATAATTAATGCAATTAAATGGCAGCTCTATTATTTAATTAATAGACAATTAAATAAATAATAGAGTCCGTAGACTCAAATATTTGTAATTTATTAATCACAAGGAGTTGTGATTGTGAGATACAAATTACATCTGATTGAATCTTAAATCATCCGTGGTCGTAAGTAATAACGAGATACGGATATCGTTATTACGGATAGACCATCACGTGTGACATTTCTTACTTGTGAAGTAAGTAGCTGATCTCACAAGTTAAAGTGTGGTGACACTTAAATGAACACGTGGATGTTTGTTATAGAACAAAACATTGGAGACCCGTCGAGAGATTCCACATGGATAACTATCTGAGTGTCGGTGGTTAATCTCTAACGTTCGGTAGTGAAATTGGTCCTTTGACTTGAGGTCGTCATGGTACCTTATATGAGGACAGTCATACTTTGGCGGTGTTGGATGTTGCTCTGAAAAGGGCCGCTAATACGACATCGTTCGGGTACGTCAATAATCGTATGAAGGTTGTGATTGATCAATATAGGATTCGTCACTCTTAGATAGTAGGAGATTATGATCTGCGTTTCATTCAATTAAGTCAATGATGAAATCCTTGGCCAAGGTGTACTCATAAGTCGAAAAGGAGTTTTCGATTTATATTGACTTGATAGTGGAGTGAAAGATATGATCGATGATCGAGATTGACACAATTCCATATCTCGTAATTGATCGGATCATATTGACGAAGGGATTATAGTTTCACGGTAAACGAACGAATTTAATTTTGTCATACCACGTGACATTTCCCGTCACATGTATTGCCCTGACACATTGCTAGATGTCAATCAGGGACGGCGAATGTGAATTGACGATAAATTAAAAGGGGTGTTTTAATTTATCAATTTTGATTAGATCAAAATAATATTTCACGTCGTTAGGCATCGTGGTCGGGAACCTAATGGGTCACACACAAAAGAGAATTGGAAGATTGCAAATTGCCAATTGATTAATTTAACAATCGTTGGATAAATTAATTAATTGGATTTGTTATTTATATTTTCGAATTAATTAATTGGATTAATTAATTCACGGACCGGGTTTAATTAATTGGATTAATTAATTATTGGGCCGGACCGGGCCGAGCCTATTTGGGTTTATATAAATACATAACTAGGGTTTGAGGTCCATTAAGGTTTTATTATTCTTGCTAGCACAAGAGAAAACCCTAGAGGCTGCAATCATATTCTCTGTGTGGATCACCGTTGGAGGCTGGACAGCTGTGGCGGCAAATCAAGGTTGATGGAACGAAAAGAAAAGCAAAAAGATTGCAGATCTGACAAAAGGTACAATCTTATCACAATTCCTAACCAAACACAATGAGATCTATTGGATGGGAATCGAAATAATTTTATTTTTCGCTGTGCATGTATAAGTAGATTCCCAACATGAATTACCCAAATAGTCATTGAATTTTGCGAAAAGTTTTCATGGGGTCACTGAACTTTAAAAATCACCCCATTCATCACTGAACTTTGTAAAAGATTTCCACGGAGCCACTGAATTTTAAAAATCACCTTATTCATTACTGAACATTGCAAAAAGTTTCCACGGGGTCACTGAATTTAACAAAAAGTTTCTAAGGGATCACTAAATTAGATGATTTTTAAAGTTCAGTGATTTCGTGGAAACTTTTGGCAAAGTTCACTGATGAATTAGATGATTTTTAAAGTTCAGTGACTCTGTGAAAACCTTTTACAAAGTTTAGTGACCATTTGGATAATTCACTCGACTTCTTGCCGCTTTGCATCTTCGGTTCCAATCTTCTTCGAAACTTTTTGCCTTCGTTCTTATTTTCTTCATCATCACCCACGGATTTAATTCTTGCACAACCCTTTTGATCTTTGGCGCCAAGATTTATAGGTTTTGAAGTCCACTCCTCACATTGATCTTGGTCATCAAGACTGTCGCAACTGGTATTCTAACTTGATGAAATCTCAGAATCATGATCCATACCGTCTAGGGGAGACGCCATTAAAAGAGCTTCAATGATTCGAGATCTTCTTGCGCAGAACTCCTCCGGTTTCCCCAATGCAGCCACCGCTATTGATCCCATTGATAAAATCAAAAATATTTTCCATCCCTACATCGTTATCAGAGTACTCTCTCTCGAAAAAAGTTCTCAGATCAATCCCTTTACCCATTCTTGAAAGTCTCCAAATTTTTTCACTTTGAAACTATTTTTAAGAATGTTTAATGTCTGGAGCACTCTCCGTTTTATAACATTATATGAGGATGTTAATTAATATTGTTTCCTTATTTAAACTAGCCGTTATATATTAGGATACTTGTAAAGGTTAACTTTGTTTCCCTTTTTCTGCAAGTTATCTTTTTATTTAACTACCCTAGAAATTGTTTAATCTATTTAAGAGTCAATTTTTATTTTTATTATTATTATTTTTTTTTAGCTAAACAGAAAGATCTAAAAAGATAATGATTAACGTTTCCCAAAAAAATTATATGTTTTAAAGAGACGATAGTGTAAAATTTAAACACTACTATGACTTCACTCTAGGGACTACATTAACTGCCACTCGACTGATGATCACATTTGGATAACGTTGACATAGGGTTTGATCACAAACTATCCAATGTTAAGCCTCATTATACTGGTCAAAACGTTTTAACATTGTAACATAAATTACTCGTTCTCTACTACCGATTTAACTACACTTGTCAACAAAAGGGGCAAAAGTAACAACTTCGGCCCTCACATTCTTTCTCGATTTCACCAAACTTGCATAATTGTAAAAGCATTCCAGATAGAATAGATGTCAACACAAATAAATAAGAAAACTTCGTTACAGCCATTATGTACATTTGCATTGGCAGGTGGAAGCACGGATTGTGGTTCTTGAACGAAATATCAATACTTCGCTTTCCTTTTTTAGTTTTAGCTTCTTTAATACAACTTATAGTCACATTCTATTGATTGACATGAGAGCCATCACGCAAAGGAGAAGAACAACCCATTAAGATGCATTTATATTATGGTACATAATAAAAACATCATACGGGAGATGGCCTAACCTACTGTTCACGAAAATATATTTCGATATAAAATCACCACAAGTATACTATTTGTTAACAAGTAATAGAGTGGATTTTAAATCCAAATATCGTCCCACAAGATTGACTAAATTCTTTTTATATTACTGTGACCTTAACTGAAATAATAAAAATGAGAGTGTTTGTTATGATGCAAATTATAAATAACCTAAATTACTTATGCAATTATAAGTGATTTAATTAACTAAATGCAAGTTTTGTTTAAATGCAAGTTGAATTGTTCTAATGAATAATAAACGTATTAGGATTGCAAATCCCCATGCAACAATCCCTTTTAAACTTAGTTTTACATTTTGACAATACAATTGAATTTTGACGAATCAATGTTCCTATTTTCTTCAACAATCTGCCTCGAACAATGTTGAACCTATTTTCATATATGATTCGACTATATTTTTATGATGGATGCGAATACACAAGAATGCATAAAATTTTATGAACACTTAAAAATTCACATAGAGTATAGTGGTATATTTTTATCCCTTATCTGATCCTACGATGATTTATACCATGTAGAGCCTATTCCACTTCTTTCAAATGCATAAAACAAGTCACCAAATTCACACAATCATGTGTACAGTAATTGTCGAGAAAATAAATTCATATAAACCATTCAAATTCCAGAAACATGTTTTAATGTCAAGAATGTATAATTAAAGATTAAAAAGTCATATCATATGGTTTATCGTTCTTCTGGCACAAATAAATATAGCCTAATATGGGGAAAAGAAGAAAATAAATTGAATAATAAAGATAACACATCTCCAATTTAAATCTTGAATTGAATCCTAGCGTCTTGATATCAATCTCCATGTTCTTGCCTCATTTTCTCCTCTAAAACACTTATCAATGTGTTATAATGCCCTTTCCTTATGGACGTTCTTAGAGTTTTAAAAGACATCTCAAAATTTGTTTTCATAAGAATTTCAATCAAATAAGGAAATCAAATTTTTTTTTGACGCGATTGGCCTGAGCAGTTGCCCAAGCAAAATTCGAGTAGTCGCTAGGGCTAAACTTTAAACCTTGATATTTGTTCTTCATGGTTGGGCGGTCGCCCAGTCTATATAATTGGACAGTCACCCAGTTATATTAACTTTCAGCTCTTGCATTTTAGTCCCCGAACTCATTTTCTAGTCTCTTGACCTCTTTTCTCATTTCTTCTTATTCCAACACTCCATGTCTTCACCAAATTGGATCTTAGCTCTTTCACATCATCGTTTCTACTTCTGGATCATCTTTCGACTATTTGTACTTTGATCCTTGAACTTTTGTTTTCTTTCATTTTGGTCATTTTTCGCTTATTTTTCCTCAATTCCACCACATTCATCAATGTATCTTGTAAAACATAATTTATATAAAATTAAACCATATTCCACATTACCACATATTTATCAACAATTATTCATGTTTTATGATAAAAATAAGTGCGTAAAACGCACTTATCGCCTACATCATTAGTTGCATTGCAAGCAACATTCCTTTAAAATATCTTCGATATTCAGATTGTTGAAAGTTTAAGGTAATATAAGGATTAAAATGTGTGAAAAAGTTTCCAATAAGTGCGTCGATTGGTTACGACCCTTCAAGCGCAAAATGTGCAAAATACAAAGTCATTGACCTTTTGATAAGGTGCAATCTAAACTATCAATCTTGAAAACGTTTGATCTAATGGATTAATTAAATTTGCCAAAAGATGCAAGCGTTATGAAGTAACACATGAAAATCTATAAATAAGAACCTCCTACTTCCATTTTCTTCAATCCAGATCAACTCCATATAATTGATTATTAATTCTTTCTTTCTCCAGATTATATCAAAATAATGTCCAAATTATTTTTGAGTTTCGTGTTCGATATCTTCTACTCTAGAAGAATACAATTAAACGTTGGTTCACTCAACAAAATTAATATTGTGTTAATATTAATTTTGGAAGAAGCGTTGTATCTTGCAAGACAAACTTTCATTTAATCCTATTAGCATCAATATATTTTAAGGAAATTTGTATTAGCATACCTCGTTTCATTTCATCTCTTTCAGATTTCTACATTTTCCTAAATGTCAATAAGTCGTCATTTTGCATACTTTTATGGACGTATCTTGAATCTAATGAGTCAAAACTCTATCTGATTTTTTGCACCAATATGTTATGATTTTATCGTATTTGCATGCAAGTATTTTTGATAAATAAAATATAAATTCATGCACCAATTTATCCAACCTTACGATCATCCCCTGCTTCTTTGTTCCGTATGTAAAACAAGCAAATTACCAATTATCTTAAAAATGAAAAACAGTGGCGTCAATCACAGTGTAAGATGTAACGTGCAAACATTTTCCCAATAGTCCATGATATGTCCAAATCTCACGTGTTCGACGTATTAAACTGAAACCTCAATTCATGTTCAATTGCAGCCCCCTATTGTTCTGTTTTTTGTGCACCAAATTTGTTATGTTCTTTCTTAAGACCTTTCTATAATTATTTTTTCTTGAACACTGAAGACCAATACCCTTTCAGCTCTGCTGTACGCAATATTGTGACTTTTAGTGTCTTTATCATGGGGAACATTGGATATGTGGGGAATGTGGATAGTCAAAAAGATCATGTCTCAATGAGGCCATATGACTTGGTCTTGTCTCAAGACAAAGCACAGAAGAGACACTACTTGGATAATTGGTCGGTATGGATTCTGTTATGAAAAGCGAGAATATGTGATATAAAACTAAGAACAAGAACACAAGATTTACGTGAAAATTCAAGACCAGAAAAAAATCACGAATATAAAAGTAGAATTTCACTGTATCAAAGATAATTATAAGAGGTGTGACTATTCTGAATGATATGATGTTATGAAATCATAATGTAAATCATATATATAATAAAATATGTTCATACCATGATAGACCCTCATTTTTCCTCATAATTTTAGTTTCACCAATATATCGCACTGCAAACTTTTTGGGTTAGGTCAAATAGAATTCACCGTACTCTAATAGTTTCCTTTAATGAAATGTGGTGTTGCTGACTAAACTTCAACTTTGCCTATAAAGTTGGTCATTCTATTGATTCCTTACAGAAAATTGATACGAGTCTAGCTGATAGGGATGAAGTGATTGATATGAGTCTAGCTGATAGGGATGAAGTGACAAGAGTTTAAACCCGTTATGCAACTAACATGAGTTTTGCTAAAAGTTGGTTCATTGAACCATTCCCAAATTTAGATTTTAAAGCATCACCTCTCATTTATCCTTGTTTGTACCTTTATGCAAGCATGATGTTCCCCACGAATTTCCATAGCTTATAAATTGAGCTTCAATCTCCTGGATCACACACTCAGAGCCCTATAACGAGGCATAATATTCTCCTTTTGGCTTATTTCATACTCATTCCTGAGATCTTGGATTTACTACATTTATTCATCAATCACAGCTGCTTCTCATTAGCTCCAAGTATAATAAACTCAACTGCAAATGGCCAAGAATGAGGAACATGCCAAGGCCCCAAAGAAACGAAAGGTAAATCTCCCTCCAAATCGAGGCCAGATTATAATCAAGATATTTCATCAAGCCGTGAAGAAGTTAAGCCAAATGTTTAAAGTACAACACTCGGAACGCGATAAGAAAGCTGAGTAAAATGTACAGTAATGTGCATTGCTGTAAATTGCCTTGCTTTACTATGTGTATTATGGCTTCATCTTTGTTTTTGCATTCTGCATGAACTGTGATTAATAAGTCCCAGTAGGGAACAATCCTACTTGTTCAATTTATGTCTCTCGACTTGAATCTCGATATGCCAGTCCTTGGAAAGCTATAATAAAACAGGAGGATTCACAGATTTTCGAGGCGTAAATGTCTAAATATATGAACTAATTTTACTGGCAAGGGCAAGGCCAGAGTCAGCATGCACTAATGTAAACTTTGGTACACATAATTGAACAAGACCGATTAGAAACAATCACCAAATCAAAAAAAGCAAAAAGAAAAAAAAAAAAAAAAAGAGAACTGTTGGCCATGTTTTACACCTCTAATTGGCCCTAGCACCAAATATATGTCAATTTTTTTCTACAATATATAGTATTCATCAACAAGGCTTCTCAAACTAGGCTGTATTTGAGCTCCATTTTTTGGAAAATTAGTCTCGTAATAGTGACTTTTTTAGAGAATTGTGGTTAAAAAGTAGGAAAATATTTTGGATTTACGTGTATAGAAAAAATGTTGTTAGAAATGGTTTTGAAGAAAACTAATTTTTAGAAGAATGAGTCTCAAACAAGGACTAACATAAATGGAACACTGGGCTTAATCGTTTTTGTATGACTTAGTCGCTCAAAAGTTCTAATGACACGTTCAATACAAAGCACTGGATAATAATGACAAAGAAAAAGAAGTTAAATCATTATATAGTCGAATCATGTCTAGTATTGTCTATCAAACATGTAATTAAGAAGTTAAAGATTCCAATCCTTCCACTTTATGACGGATATAATTTTAGCAGAAATGGCAGACAAGAGAAAGATGAACTCTGCATTATCTGTAGCCAAATATAGACAGTGTTCAATGGACTTGGGCCTATCTGAGTTTTTGTCAAAAACATATTCTTCATTGCTGTCAACTTCGATTGTTTTCATTAAAATTTAATGTTTATTACGTTGAATTAATAAAACCGAACACAATAAAGTAACAACACGCGAGCAAAATTTGTCACGACCGTAGTAGTGAGGAAAAAAAAAAATCACACTTAAACTGTATGAAAATTAAACATAAATCAAAGGTTAAACTATCACCATTTTTAAAATTTCAATTCCAGCAACATTTTATTATTTATCACACAAATTTCCCAATTTATCAGTCATTTATCACAAATTAAATTCCAGTCCACATACATGAAATATTCTTAGATTGACAAATTGTTTCGCACGGGTAGTCACTAACAATTAAAAAAGGGATCAGACGATTGTGTAAAGAACAGACCTCTTGAGACTAAGTCCCAAAAAGGAGTGTTTTATTAACGATGATTTACAATTAGAAATAAACAGAATGCCTCCAAGGGGCGCAAGCACACGAGTACTAAAAGAAATGTTTAAATTTAAGTTAAGAAATTAAAATTACATATTCTCTGTTTGAGAGTGTTTGATTCTGGCCGCTTTTTCTATGTCTTCTCTTCCTTTTTATATTCCCTTGATAATTTCGTCGTGACAAACCGCTTGAAACTGCTTGATTGCTTTATAACTACACACTTTCTTTATGGTGGCTAACTTGTCGTGAAACTGCTGTCATTACACTTTGTCGTTCAACCGCCTTCAACTGGGCTCCTTGAATCGTGGAATGTGATAAGATTACTCAATAACTGCTATTCTGGATAACCATAATATTTTATGTTTACTAAGATCCTGAGCGATTCGAAAGTTTAGGCGAGAACGGGGTCATCGCTCTGGACGACCGTAAGGCACTCCATTCGCTCAGATTCTGGGCCTCTTGCAAGATTGGACGATGATGTTACTGTGTTTGTGGGCTTCCACTGCATTCATCAATAATCCTGTTTGAACCTTTATCCTGACTCCCCAATTGGACTCATTCTTTGGGCTATTTGATTTGGGCTGCACTTTTAGTGTGTCAACAATTACCCACCAATATGGCAGAATTAATACCAATTATTAATCTTTACCATATTCACTTTGTATTTTCCAGCAACATTTGAAATTCTCAAGAATTTCAATCATTATTTCCTTCTATAGCCTGAAAAGGTGTAATGTTACAAACCCTTATAAACCCAAAAGACAAGTCATTTCATCACACCACTAAACCATGTCTCTATATTTCACGCTTCCTCCTCACTATTTTACTATTCATCTTCTTGCTTCTCTACTACGTTTCTCAGACAAATCTTAACAAAACTGTACTTTGCACCCAATGGCGACTTCACAAACTCAATCTGATGATTCTTTTAGTTTCGAAGATTTCCAAAAAATCTTTACTAGGCCGTATGTAAATTCAAACTTCCTTGCACGAGCCAATGCTGACCTCAATGAATTCTATCTGGGTCCATCATTCAATAATGCTGAAGCCGTTGGACAAGTGGCAGTGGGCCAACTATTCCCTTGGACTCAAGACCCTCCGTTCCTGAACTCTCTGCCACTGAGGCCGATTCGCGAAAAAGGTATTCGCACTTGGCCCAAAACTGATGTTATTTTTCGTAGATGGCATGCACGTCTTGTGAATCATGGCCCTACCAAGGTGATTTTTGATCGTGCTAGGGTTTCAGGCTTATTAGAAATCGCTCTTCAACCCCCAATTTTCGACCCAGTGCTTTTTCCGATTGCTTTGAGTTTTTGATCTTCTGAATATAATACCTTCGTTTTCCCTTTTGGTCCCATGTCTATTACTTTAAGGGACGTTGGAGCCCTAGTAAATCTTTCGCCTTTGGGCGATACCATCTTTCCTGGTATCTTGATTTCCAGTGTTAGCTCGAAATTTGACAAGAAACTTACTGAGTCCTATTCAAGCATGCAAGACTTTTATAATCATTCAAGCGTTGAACCTTCCCACACTGAGCGTGTGGCCTTTCTTCAAATTTGGCTCTGTAAATATATTCTCTGCGTGCCAAGTATGAAACCTTCTATAAGCTACTTACCCATAGCGCATGAATTGGCGCATGGTAGGTCTTTGAACTTATGTTCCTTCTTTTTAGCTGCTCTTTATAGAGGCATGGCTTCCCTTCAATCTCAACTGAAGAATGGTGCATCTCCCACTGGCAATGGGCCCCTTTGGTTCACTCAACTGTGGTTGAGAGCATACTTTCCACCACTTGGTGCTCCATCCATTTCCCTTCATTCTGCTAGTTGCTATGGGCTAGCCATTAACCCATTGAAACCTGTAAATATGTCCAGTAGGGACATTTTTCATTCTTTTATACCTTAAATTCGATTCCTTCCTTCATTCCTTTTCCTGCTCACTTGACTCCAGATTATGTGCAACCTCTATCCACCCTAGACAGTGCGAGCGTCTCTCTGCTTGTTTGGGTTCAGTTTTTGATTGGGAGGGAATTGTTCCACGATATTTTAACTAGAACCAATGCCAAGGCTGGGGTTAAAATATATATTCCCCAATTTTTTGCTAGCCAACTTGGTTTTGGCCAAACTTTGCCTGTTCGTCCTTGCTACTCCAAAAATTTAACAGATCGTTTTCACACTATTAATAAGGCAGAAGCACAAGGTGTAGATGCTCGCAACATTCTTTTGACGAGCAAATTTTCATTAGCCCCTTTCAATTCTAGTTGTGTCGTCCATCCTCTTTTTGAACAGCTCTGGCCATCAGTAAAACGCAGATTGTTTGCAACTGATGGTAATCGTGCCTTCCATTTACTGGATCAGCCAGACACTTCATCTACTTCTCCTATTTTGGTCACCCCTGTGTCCATTAGGAATCCTTCCTCCCCTGCTCGCGCTAAACATCCTATCCGTCCATCTGCTTCTCCACCTGCCAAGGCTACTGCAGCTAAAGGTGCCTTTAGCCACAAATGGCCAGCTTCAACATCTCCCATTTTGCGGGATGATAATGATGATGATGATGACGCTCCTCTCATCCTTAGGAGAAAGGTAATTGAATTTGTTTATTCACAAACATATTTTTCTATGTACTAATGGTTTACCTGAATTTCTCAGAAAAGTTCAGCCTCTCCTTCAAATGCTTTGGTTTTGGTAACTCCTGCTTCATCATCTTCTGCTGAAGCTGTTTCGTCCAAATCAGCTGATGAAGAGACTATGCTTAAAGAGAAACCCTAAGTCCTGGAAGCTTCATCACAACCAGCAGAAGAGCCACCTCTTCCCAGAGCACCGACCCCCCAAATGTCGAACCAGAAGGTAATACATATTTTGATGTTTTACCCTTGCTTGTGTTACTGGTTTCTGATTAGTTGCTTCTTGAATTATGCAAAGGCTCCCATGGGCCTGCCCCTTGTGGCAGAGTCTTCTCGCCAGATAAGGAGAAGTCCCCACAGGTGGTGGAGCCAACTGGTGATATGCCTGAACTTCCCAAGATTGCTGATGAGGTAACCTTTTGCTTCACTTTCATTTTCGCTTCGTTTATTGTAGTGAAAGTCCTCAATGTTGCCATTTTTCTTTGCAGGGTGCTGATGACATTGTGCGTTCCATCCAGGACTTGTTCACTTCCTGGGGACAAGTCAAGACGTCTCGCCCTACTTCAACCAATCATCCTTCTGCTTCATCTTCTGCTTTTTCGGAGGAAAATATGAAGTCTCTCAAGTAGTCGGTACTTGAGTATGTGTCTTTTATGGACATGGATATCGTCTAGGCTAGTGCTACTAAACATAAGGATAAGTTTGAGCTATTGAGTGCAAAATTGGCGCAAGCACTTACACTTCCGTCGCTCAATGTTTCTGCTGACTTTAAAGCGACATTGAAGGTTGTTCACTCTGACATCCTCTCTTTACTAGCTAAAAATGTTGAACTGAAGGTCAGGAGTACTCAATATCTTCGTGCTGCATCTAAAAGAGAGTCTTTGCTTCTAGACATTAACAAAGCCGAGGATGAATTGAAAGAAATCTCTTTCGAAGTTATGATCGAAGACTCTTTGATGATAAGCTTGGCTGCAGAGATGAAGGATCTTCAAGCAAAGATGAACGACTGTAGGGCGAGAATGGCTGCTAAAAAGCGTAATGCTTCCCAAGAAATTGAACGAACCAAGTCTTTGGTTGAGTAGTATAAAAAGCTGGAGGTTGATGACGATTTTGTAACTGAATTAAATGTCGCTTCTTCTCAACAGAGCGAAGATTGGGGAAGATTTAGGGAAAGAATACATTCGGCTTGGGGTGAATTATAATTAAGACATCCAATGCCTTAACTTTCCTTTTATAATTTCGCACTAATTGCCATTACTAATTTTGAATGTAATAGCAGCTATCGTCATTAATGAACGACTATTTTGTCTACTTACGCATTAATTGACGTTGTCCTTAATCGTCAACTCCCCAAACATTTAATTGCTTTATGCTAAGATTCATGTACATTCTTTCTTAGTATTCCTGTCTCTTTTCCCAAGACTTTGGGCCATTTGATTTTGATTATTAGGCACGAATGTGACCGTTCATATTCTATCTTTTCACCTTCACGCCTCTATAAATGCGTGTGTATTTCGCACTCATCATTTTCATTTCCATTCTTTTCTTCAAAAACTAATTTGCTGTTATCGTTTGGCATCTCAACAATTGATCCAAAATTTTTGTCTTCCATAGAAATGGATCATTTGATCTGCTCATTTTGCTATCTGTTTTGATGTCACCTTTGGTATGGGAGATATAGGAAATATTCTTTGGCCAGCGAAGGTCTTCCCATCATCTCCATGTTCTTTATAAGGAATTCAATGATGGAAGACGATTTTTGAGGATACCTTTCAAGCCACTTCGCTTACTGAGAGTGATTCTCAGTCTCCTTACCTGTTATTGCAGTAATGCGATTAGGCAGGCGATTTGAGGGTGCTTTTCTTCCTTTTTGCTTGTTGAGAGTACTTCTCGACCTCTCTGCCTGCCTTTGCAGCAGTGCGATCAGGGCGGCGATCAAGGCCGGTTCGCCCTCTTACTTGGCGATCGATCAAGAATTAGTTTGCTCTCAATTGTAGCTCATAGAGTATTTATTATTTTGTATCTCACAATTTGTAATGAATATTTGATAATAAAGAAATTTATTTGAACGTATTTCGTTCTTGCCTTATTTATCTACCATCATTCAACGCAACTATATTGATTACGCTTTTATTTGTTCACTTTTCCATAAGGAAGGAACATACTTTTTTAAATATTTGCCATTAATGAACCTCATGTGCTTGGTGCCATCTAAATCTTCTAAATGATAGGCTTCATTAGGCAACACACTATTTACTTTAAATGGCCCTTACTTGCCATACTTTGGATTCTTGCTATCCAAAGGGAGTATTATTTTCCAAACCAATTCGCTCGGGCTAAATGACTTGGCTATAACTTTTTTATTATAAAACTTAGTCATCCTTTGTTTTTGAACTTACAATCTATCTAGGACGTCCAACTGTAATTCGTCCAACTTCAATAAGTTTTGAACTAGTGATTCGGTATACTCACCATCACTTAACTTATGTTGCAAATACACTCTGATTGATTGCACATTAATTTTCATAGGCAAAACAGCCTCATGTCCATAAGTAAGTTGAAAATGAGTAACTTTGGTACTTGACCGAGGCGACGTCCTATAAGCTCATAAGGCCTTGTTTAGACATTCGTGCCAATTTCTGGCATTTTCATCTATCATTTTTCTTATGATATTTTTTAGAATCTTA
The DNA here is from genome assembly GCF_002742605.1 of Olea europaea var. sylvestris. Lineage (NCBI taxonomy): Eukaryota > Viridiplantae > Streptophyta > Magnoliopsida > Lamiales > Oleaceae > Olea > Olea europaea. Next base: position 32,358,321 of record NC_036247.1, read on the forward strand.
TTAGAAGATTCTGTCTGTCTGTTGGATTGAGCATAATATGGTGTGGAGTTCACTAACTTAACTCCAAACTCGCTCAAGAATTTCTTCACTTGATCTCCATTTAAAGAAGTTCCGTGATCTACCATCAAAGTTTGTGTAATCCCAAATCTGTAAATAATATGATCACAGATAAATTTTATAACACTCTTTTGGGTGATCTCCTTTAAAGGTATCGCTTTTACCCACTTAGTAAAAAAATCAGTTACAACTATAACAAAGGTATATTGCTTAGACGATGGAGGATAAATCTTCCCTATCAGGTCTATCGCCCAACCCTTGAATGGCCAGGGTTTGATAATGGGTGTCATCTCTCTTGTTGGCGCCCTTTGTATTGGACCATGCTTTTGGCACGCTAGACAACTCTTCGCATATTGAACACATGACTCTCCCATCTTGGTCAAAAATATTCATTCCTAATAATTAACCATCTCATCTTTTGGCCAGCTTGATGAGCTCCACATATCCCTTCATGCACTTCAGCCATGATTGTTCTAACTTCTTGCAAACTTACACATTTTAGTAATATATCATCAGAGCGTTTCTTAAACAACTCTTCATCTATCAATGTGTAGTTTAGCAAATGCAACTTCATTTTTCTATTACCTTCTTTATTAGGTTCTTTAAGACCTTTTAATAGCTACCCTCCAATCTATTGCATCTCCATCTTGTATACCATGAATTTCAATCCTTCTTCCCTATCTTTGGACTATGGGTAATATTACTTCATACTCACAAGTAGATTTTCAATTTAAAGCCTTTGAATACCCTGAGGCCATCTGGACCAACTCATTTGTTATGTCATTATATATCCTATTAACACATTGAAGCTCTACTTGGTCGAATTCTTCCAACAATTCTTGGACGATTTCATATTAACTTATAATGGAATCACTTTGGCACTTAAAATCACCGATCAATTGGTGAATTACCAAGTGAGAATCGCCTCTAACAATCACATTCTTTATCTCCATATCTATCATTAATTCTAAACCCACGATTAAGGCTTCATATTCAACTTGATTGTTGGTGCACATCCTATCCAAAGTGAATGCGAACTTGCAACAAATCCTTAAAGGATTTATCAATGCTACTCCTACTCCTGCACCTTTAGAGGTTTTTGACCTATCGAAATATAAAACCCAAGGTTTTAATTCGAATGAATCAATTTCTAATTCAATTTCTTTAAGCGTGTCAAGGCATGGATGATCGGCCAAAAAGTTAGCCAAAGCTTGATTTTTGATTGTTTTTTGGGGTATGTATTGTATTTCGAATTCTGATAACGCTAAAGTCCAAAGGCCTACCCTTTGGGGTAAAATAGGGCGAGAGAACATATACTTAACCAAATTTACTCTAGAAATCAAATAAACCGTTAAAGGCCGTAAATAAGTCCTTAATTTCGTACATATGAAATACAATGCAAGACATAATTTTTCAATGGCAAAGTAATTACATTCACATTTTGTTAACCATCTACTCAAGTAGTAAATCGCCATTTCTTCACCAAATTGGTTTTCTTGCGCGACCATTCCAGCTATTGATTCTTGTTCAGCCGATATATACACTTTTATTGGCCGTCCTTGGATTGGTGACACCAACACTGGTGGATTTGATAAATATGTCTTTAGGCTTTCAAAAGTCTTTTGATACTCTTCTTTCCAAACGAATTCGTCCTGATTTTTCAGCTTTAAAAGCGGCAAAAAAGCTTTAGTTCACCCTACACAGTTAAAAATAAAGCGTCTTAAAAAGTTTACTTGGCCTAGAAACCTTTGCAATTCTTTTTTATTGCTAGGTGGTTTGACCTCTAGAATTGCCTTCACTTTATTTTTATCAAATTCAATCCCCCTTTTGTATACTAAGAAACTAGGGAAGTTTCCTGCATTAACACCAAATGCACATTTTAAGGGATTCAATTTTAGTTTTTATTGCTTCATTCGCTCAAATAAACATCTCAATTGTTTAAAATGGTCCTCTTCTTTAATGGATTTGACCACTATATCATCTATATATACCTTAACAAACTTCCCTATCATATCATGAAAAATCAAGTTCATTGCCCTTTGATAAGTCGCTCCTGTATTTTTCAGGCCTAAACTCATTCAAAACATCCTAGAGATCCAGGGCATCTAAAGGCAGTTTTGTGTATATCTTCCTCAGATATATAAATTTGATTGTATCCTGAATACCAATCCATGAAGGAATATATTACGTGTCCGGCAGTCGAGTCTACTAAAGAATCTATCGTAAGTATTGGATATTTATCTTTGGGTGTGGCTATGTTTAGGTTCCTAAAGTTTATGCACACCCTTAATTTATCATTCTTTTTTAATACTGACACGATATTGGACAACCACCGACATATTTGGCTGTTCTAATAAAGCCTGCTTTTAATAATCACTCTATTTCTTTCTTAATCTCAGGAAGTACATTAGGAGCAAAGCACCTAGGAGGTTGCTTATGAGGTTTAAAATTTGGCTTGGTTGGCAATCTATGTTCCACCAAATCTCTATCTAAACCAGGCATATGTTCATATTTCCAAGCAAAACAATCCTTATATTTCTTTAATAAAGCGATTAATTTATCACTAACCTCTTGATCGAGCATCTGGCTGACGAATGTTGGGCGATCTTTTCCTTCATTGCTAATATTAACTTTAATCAAAGGGTTTTGTGCTTGAGAGTATCCAGGCTTGGTGATCCTCATTACTTCATCATCCATTTCTCATATAGGCACTTCTTCTTCTAAACAATCTACATTGTTGACTTCTCGGCCAATACTTTGTTCCAACTCGAACACTGTCAATTTGTCTCCCAATACTTTCAAGGCTGCTTCTTCTTTCGTCTTGTCTTTACATTCTTTATTGAAAGTCATTAATTTGGCTTTGAAGGCTTGAACATCGGCCATTTGCCTTTGTTGCTTACAACTCATTTAAAACTCTTTGATTACTTTTTTGCCAATTACTGGCTCTTCTAGGACCACTATGTTTGGCCTTATATGAATGATCATTTCAGTGAGTGCATCTACTAAAAACGGCTCTGCGCTCTGTGCAACAATTTGAGTTTCTTCTCCATCTTGGACTATTCTGACAGGTCCGTAATTTTCTTCGTATATGAACATTTCCATTGAGTTTGCTTTTGCGACAAAAGGTCTATGATCTGCCTACACCACTTCTGCTTTACCCTTGTCATTCCAGAAAACCAGGTATTGATGGAGCGATGAAGGTATGCAGCTACTTCTGTGTATCCAATCCCTTCCTAATAACACATTGTAACTAGTAGGACTATCTATTACGAAGAAGACTGTGGTCCTAGAAGTTGTCCCTACAGTTATATCTAATGGCATAACCCCTTTAGTTGAAGTTACTCCTCCATTGAAACTTGTAATGATGACTTCTGCTAGAATCATATCACTTTCTGTCTTTGCAAATTTCCTCATCATCTTAGATGGAATGGTGTTTATAGCTGCTCCATTATCAATAAGTACTTTCGCCACAGGTATACTGTTAACTAAAGCCTTAACGTATAATGACCTCAAGTGTTTAGTTAATTTCATGGCCGGTCTCTTAAAAATAACCTTTTTGACAGCATCTATTTTCACTTCCTGCTTGTTCTCTGTTGAATTATCCTTTTGTGATAAGTCAACGTGCAGTATGTCGCACTGAGCTTCCGCTTCCTGAATTTCCTTTTTATTGTTTTCTAATGTTTCTTCTTCGGTTACCCAACCTATGGAAGGAGTCAATATTCTTGGAGGTGACCCATACTTTTCAGAGCGAGGTACTCTCCTTTTTCTCTTGGGTGTTCCATACAACACATAATAATCGAAAGAACACCCAGATGGTTCTCCCAACAAATCCACTTCACGAACACCTTCTCTATGTAGTTGCTTCAACAGGGTATTGCGCAATACTCCTCTCTTTCTTCTTTCTGCTTCTAGATTAATTTCCTCTTCGATGTCCGTCATACCATCATCATCTTCATCATTGTAGGCCCCTCTAGAAGTTTGGCTTTCTTCACATTCCAGCACACATGCTTCTTCTTCGTTATCCTCCCTTTCTTCTTCTTCTTTCTCTTTATTCTTGAACTCATTGGCTAGTAAATAGTTATTAGCCGTGACAGGAGGTAAAGTACTGAATTGAATAATAAGGGGCTGATCTGGATCTTCTTCATCCCTTCTGTCTCGTTCAAACTTCGATCTCCTAGGAGAACTCTCTGGCAATTCTTCCATCGATTTACCTGTACCAGTCTCTTCACTGTTTTCGAGAACATTTTGATTGGCTACCTTGAGTAGTTTAGGTGCCTAAGGATGTGGCACTCTTGTTGTTGCCTCATCATTCGTCCATAATTTCGTTGAAAATGCCTTTGTTGGGTTCTAGTCATCTCGTTAAAGGGTATCACCCTTCCTGCATTATACTGGAACAAATGCCATACATTTGGTTGGCAAGATTGCGGTCTGAATGTTCTCCCATTATTTATTGACCTGAACTGCCTCTCGAAAGGCAGTCCCCTATAGAATGATGTATCTCGCCCTCTAACAGGCTGAGCATTTGGAAAAAAATTAGGGCGATGGTGATGCTGCCATATCCCTGGTTTCTCTGTATTTGAACTCACTTCTCCTTTACATCTTGCACACAGGACGTCTTTATCCTTTTTAGGCTCCTTCCCTTTGATACGTTCAAAGACACTGGGGTATGGCCCAGGGTCCTCCTCTCCGTCGTCTATAACCAGTTTGAATTTGACAACTTATTTTTGAAACCAGTCATCACCATGTTCACCCCAAGTGGCTGTGGAAAAGAATTTTCATCTACTGTCATCTTCTTCTTATCCTCGAGCATAATTCGTCCTAATTCAATGGCGTCCTGTAACACATGGCGAAAAACAAAATAGTTGTTAGTCAAATGTGACCATGCATTATGCTACTTACAATATTTTTTACCCTTGATTTGTTCAGGGCTTGGCAACTTATGTTTATCGCTCAGCTTTATCTGCTTATCCTTATATAGTTTATCAAATATAAGGTCAGTTTTGGTTACATTGAACGAGAACATTCTAGCCTTTTTGTTTTCATCTTTTATAGGCTCATCCTTGCCCGACGATTTAGGCTTAGCCATTATAGAACAAGTATATGTGTCTCCTTAAACTAATTCGGCCAAACACATTTCGGTTTGATCGTAATACTCGTCATTAATGGTATGAACATCAAAATTTGGGTCTCTATAATAAGTCCCCTTACTAGAATTTTTTATTTGCTCTTCTTCTTTTATTAATCGTTCATACCTAATCATGTTTGCGCTCAATTGGAAAAGATCAGAAAATTCCCTGTCTTGGAATTTCTTTTTAAAATCAAAGCTTAGATAACTTTGAGCGATTTTGACAAACTCCTTTTCGGGTAAAGGTACAAAACATTTACTTCTTGCTGTCTTGAACCTTTAAAGGAAACCTTCTGCCCATTCGTTTGACATTTGACGTAGATTCACCAAATCGATCAAAGTAACTTCAAACCCAGTCTTATAAAACTGAGCATGGAACAATTGCTCCAATTGTTACCATGTTTGAACAGAGTTCACTGGAAAATTGATGAACCAGGAGAAAGCTACTCCTGTTGATGAACTAGGGAACAACCTCATTTCATGGTAGTCGGTTACTTCACCACTTTGCAGCCCTATGTGTTCTAGAGTAGACATCTCCCCTAAACCGGTAAATAATGAGAAATCTGACACTTTATACCCTCTAGGCCATGGATATGCTTGGTCTACCCAATCAGGATATGATTTTGTATAAGTTGGCCTAATAACAGGACGTACCCCAAAAGCCATTTGATCCTGTACTATTTCCATAATTTGATTTCTCAACATGACGTTGGGGTCATATGGAATTCCTACAGGTTCGTTGATCGATTAATTTGCCCGAGGCCTGATGTTTGGTCCTTGGTTGGCAAGAAAGTTGCCATGATTTGGGTCATTGTTACCATTAGCCTAAATATTTATTCCATCATTAACACGTAGGGTATTCTGTCCATTATTTAGGACATTGTCTCTTACATTTAGGTTACCTCCAAGTTAGATGTACCATTACCACTATTCTGATTAGGCATTACACCATCTCCTTAGTTTGAAGTAGACGGACCAAAAGGTGATTCTATCCCTTGATTTGGACTTAGGACTGGGGAATTATGTCCTACAATTGTCTTAGCTTGAAAGTGACTTGCAATAGGCACAACTGGCTGACAAATTTGGCCTACTAATTTATTCATTATTTCATTTAATGTATTCAGTTGTTTGGCCATGTTGTCATAATGTGCATTCCCATTCTGGGTAAATCTTTCCATATTATGAACATTTCGTAAATTTACCTGTTCAACGATATCTTGTGTGAGTTCTCCAAGCAATGCACGCATGGTTCGAGGACTCAACTCTGTTTCATTGGTTCGTAACGACTGTGATTGCTCTGACTCTGTCCTTCTATTCGTGGAGAGCTTTGCTGCTCCTCATATCGTTCGATCCCAGACTGAACTCCTCCCTGACTTGCTGCTTCCTTATCAGATTTGTGAGGCATATTGTTTCACTTTTTGTATCCTCAACACAAAACACCAAGGTCCCACCGGGCGTACCAAACTTTTTCGCGCAGGTAGTCGCTAACAATTAAAAAAGGGATCAGACGATTGTGTAAGGAACAGACCTCTTGAGACAAAGTTCCAAAAAGAGGTGTTTTATTGGCGATAATTTACAATGGGAAATAAACAGAATGCCTCCAAGAGACGCAAGTATATGAGTACTAAAAGAAATGTTTAAATTTAAGCCAAAAAATTAAAATTACATATTCTCTGTTTGAGAGTGTTTGATTCCCGCCTTTTTCTCTATGTCTTCTCTTCCTTTTTATATTCCATTGATGATTTCCTCGTGACAAACCGCTTGGAAACTGCTTGATTGCTTTCTAACTACCCACTTTCTTTATGGTGACTAATTTGTCGTGGAACTACCATTTCTAATTGCTGTCATTACTCTTTGTCGTTCAACCGCCTTCAACTGGGCTCCTTGAATCGTGGAATGTAATAAAATTACTCAATAACTGCTTCAATAACTGTTATTCTAGATAACCATAATATTTTATGTTTACTAAAACCCTAGGCGATTCGAAGGTTTGGACGAGAACGCAGCCATCGCTCTGAACGATTGTAAGGCACTCCATTCGCTCAGATTCTGGGCGTCTTGCAAGATTGGATGATGTTACCGTGTTCGTGGGCTTCCACTGCATTCATCAATAATTTTGTTTGAACATTCATCCTGGACTCCCCAATTGAGCTTCACTCTTTGGGCTATTTGATTTGGGCTGCACTTTTAGTGTGTCAACACAAATCCCCAATTTTCATAAATCATAAACCTTCAACAAAATCTCTAATATTCTCAAATTCTCGAATTCACAAAATTCTCATTTCTCAAATTCACAAAAATCAAAATCCTCATAGCCAACACTACAGGCTCACAAACACGCCCTTAGCTTATAAACATAATTCATAAAATATAAATCATAAATGATAAATTAAAAAATGAACTAAACTCTAAAAGAACAAAAACCTAAATAAAAAATAAAAGAGGGAGAGAGAGGCAGAGAGCGGATTCACAATAGGCTTGAGAATGTGGTGAGATTTATTCACAGAAAAGGGACACGAAATGTAAAATTTAGATCCTTCACTTTTTCACCAACCTTGGCACTTCAATCCATGGAGATGGCCGCGAGTTCTTCCTTTCACTCTTCAAGCCCAACATTTTTTCTTTGACTCAATCTTCTATTTTTCTCTTCCGTGTTCAATGGGTGTATATAAAAGACTGAGCATTTGATTGGGCCTTTAAGAAAAAAAGAGGCCCAATAATTAAAAAAAACCCCAAAATCATAATTAAAAATAAAAAGCCCAAATCCAATCATCTTCAATCTCTTTCTGCCGTAACTATTGTTCTACTCCCAACTGGCGACAGGCGACGGCGACTCCGGCGGAGCCAGCACACGGCGCCGTGCCCCCTTGCCGCGATCTGGCTCCTCCACAGTCAGTAGTTCAACTTCGATAATTCGCGAAAACGTAAACATTATTATTAATCGTAAATACGGCAAACTCAGCAAATCAAAAACTAGAAAAGCAACTGAAACTTTGGATATCATAGCACTAACCACATAATTCTTTACATTCAAAACAGTTAATATCATTGCCTTGCCTATCAAATTTACATCATCAAAATTACAAGAAAATTAGCGTCTCCTAAGACTCGCATTCTTGAAACCTCCGCGGAACCCTCTCTGGCATCTTTTTTCATCAACAGCCAGTTCAGGCTGTGGAATATCCTTAAAATCAACAAATTGGATCGTTCTTTTCGCCTTCTTGGCACGTAGACTCGCCTCCTCGAACTTCCTTTTTGTGGCCTCAAACTTCACTTCATCAGAACCCGAACCTGAAACTTTGTTTCGACTTCTTGCGTCATCTTTCCGCTTTGCTTCAACTTTCCGCTTTGCATCATCAGTTCCAATTTTTCTTTGAAACTTTTTGCCTTCATTCTTATTTTCTTCATCATCAACCACGGATTTAACTCTTCCACAACCCTTTTGATCTTTGGCGCCAAGATTTATAGGTTTTGAAGTCCACTCCTCACATTGATCTTGGTCATCAGGACTGTCGCAACTGGTATTCGAACTCGATGAAATCTCACAATCATGATCCGTACCGTCTGGGGGAGACGCCATTAAAAGAGCTTCAATGATTCGTGATCTTCTGGCTCGGAACTCTTTCGGTTTCTCCAATGCAGCAACCGCGATTGATCCATTGATAAAATCAAAAATATTTTCCATCCCTACATCGTTAACAGAGTACGTCTCTTGAAAAAAAGTTCTCAGATCAATCCCTTTACCCATTCTTGAAAATCTCCGAAATTTTTCACTCTGAAACTATTTTTAATGTCTCATGCGCTCTCCGTTTTATAACAGTATATGAGAATGTTAATCCTTGTAGGAGAGGCATTTTAGTAATTAACGAACCATATTGTTTCCTTAATTTAACTAGCCGTTATATATTAGGATACTTATAAAAGTTAACGTTGTTTCCCTTTTTCTGCAAGTTATCTGTTTATTTAACTAACCTAAAAATTGTAAAATCATATAACAGTTTAATTTACTTCAGAGTCAATTTTTTGTTTTTATTTTTAAAAATTTTAGCTCAATAAGGATGATTCTAAAAGGATAATGATTAACGCTTTCAAAATATAATAATAATAATAATAATAATAATAATAATAATAATAATAATAATATAATGATTAACGCTTTCAAAATATAATAATAATAATAATAATAATAATATATGTTTTAAAAGAGATGATAGTGTAAAAGTTGTGCATGAACACTATTACGTCCTCTCTCTAGGGGATACGTTAACTGCTACTCGACGGATTTGGAGAACGCTGACATAGGGTTTGATCAAAACTGGGGAAGTTAAAACTCATCTATCCAATGGTCGAAATGTATAACATTATAACGGCAAAATTTGAGAAAGTGAATTGAAAATCATCAAATCCTGGAAAGAACAAATGCAGGAGTAGCATATTTGCCACATCGAAGGAAGCTTGCTCTATGGTCACTGTTGGACCACCATGTCATCCATCAGTAGTTCAAGAATATGATCTCAAATATGAGATACATCTCCTTCCAACCAATGAAAGAAGAAGAAACAAATAATCCATCATTTTTATTTAAAGCAATTTGGCCAGAGAATGGGTGTCTTCCTCAACTTTTTAGCATTTAAGAAGGGTTTCTGGTCCTTGTTCTTCGTCATTTCTTTTGGCATGGTATGTGATATAAGGTCCGACGCTGGAAGCTTGAGAGGTTTACTGGCAGTGGTGATAATGAGATTTCCACTTTGCTAAACCAATACTTCGACTTAATATTTGGTGTTAAAATAGCCCTATAAGATCCCCCATTAAAATGATGACACCTTCCATTTAATTTAATTTTTATTTCTGAACTTTATTTCGAAATTCCCACTTAAATTACTACAATATCTTGATTTTACCCACTTATTTAAATTTTGTTCTACTAAATGCTGTCTTATATGTTTTTCAAAGTGGAAATTGTTGGTTATTAGATTTAATTATCAAAATAGGAAATTAATTTTCCTTTGAAGATTAAATCCATTTGAATGAAGATGTTAGATTACCTTGAGATCATTGAATGTTTTAAATCCTCACATATAAAGGGAAGATTATAATCTTAAAGGAGCTTTTAATGGCATATCTTCTCCTTTATTCTCTTTTAGGTGCATCCTTCTTTTTGAGAAATGAAATGTGGTTAACCCTAAAAGCGTATGAAAATGTGCTCATAAAGGGCATATTTATATTACTCAATTAGGGTTTGTAAATTGCACAAATTTTTTTTTTTTTTGGAATTTATTGTAATAGGCCAATTAAATCACATACTCTTATTGGAGCTAAGAGAGGGACCTAATCGGACCCACATGACTCAAGTTCCATTAGATGTTTCTAATTGGGTTAACTCTTGATCAATTGAAATATATTTATTAATCCCGACCCATTCTACTAAAAAATCGAGATTGCACTCTCGAGTCGAATAATAGTTATAAAAGCAAATTATAATTCAATAACTATTTTCTTCGATTATCTTCTCACAAGTCAACCCACATTTGACCGTCAATATATTGAAATTGGCAAAATGACTGTTTTGCACTTCAACATGTATTATCCTCTAAATTCCATTTTCATAAGATAAATTCGTTGTGATCAAATCACAATATAAAGTCCAATGATCACATCATCATACTACTTAGCTCAGGTTCAATTTGCCTATAGAAAATACTTTAGAGTTCGCAAGTATATGATCTCTAATTGTTTCGGCCCAATTTTCAAAACATTGAGATCAATCTTTTAATTAAGACTTCACTCATTGATACTTCAAAGAACTTAAACTAACAATCAAAGGTATATCACTCACTTAAGATTTAGGTGACTTGTTTGATAATTGAGTAGAGTCTCATTTTGAGTGGTCACAAATGAGTCATCTACACGGTCCTGTTCAATGTGCATCAAAATACATTATTGTTCTTATTCCAAAATCTAAACAAATCTGAGAGCCCATTTGGGAGTGATTTTTCACCCAAAAAAAAAATTGATTTTTTGATCATTATTTCACTATTTCAGCCGTCATGTTTGACTTCTTCTCTCACAGGTGGCCTCCACTTTTCTTTTAACGGTCAAAAAATTAATTCTCAAAATTATTACCAAACAGGCCCTTAATAAGAACAATACAATCTTATAAATATAAAGCGTCCAACTTTATATACTGATTGTGAACGATATATTTTTTTATTACATCACGAATTGTGTCTTACTATACTTGAACCATAAAGTATACAATTTGTGACATCCTACACGATCATGGAACCTTAGATGATTGTTTCAAATTGTAACACGCGAATAATCAAACATCAATTCATAATGTTGTTTCACAAAATACTACTCTATAGAAGGGCATCAATCTAACAAAAATGTAATATGCTTATAGTTAATTATATGTACTTTGGTTACTACAATTTTTAGTTGTCTTCAGAAGTCTCGTACAACAGAAGCATTCCCATTTGAATTTCTTGTCAGTTGTCGAATATCAGAAATCCAAATGGTAGTATTTTTGGGTGTACAAGATTTCTGGTGACAATTAGGAATTGAAGCAATTAAAATGCATCTGCATTGCATTTTAAAATACAATTATATTTCCACTTTGAAAAACATATAAAACAGCAGTTGAGGAAATCAATTTAAACACGTTATTAAAATCAAAATACACGTCTTGGTCTAAGTGGGTTATTTGAGATAAGTAGGAGAAAAAAAAAAAACAAAATAAAGATTAATGGATGGTCCTTTCATGTAGACATGTAGGACCGTCCATTATGATAGGGACTCCCAATTCTCTAGTTAGGAAACGTGTTTGTAATTGTTGATGTGACAATGAGTTGACGTGCGGTTTGACATATTGAGTGATTTATCTGGCCACGTTATTTCTATATCATCTACATAGGCAGTAATTGAAACAGATTCTATTCGGTGTGGGACAGAACAAAGTTCAGTAGCTAATGGAATGCTTGAAATTTGTTGAGTAAGTTGACATGGTACAAAGTTTAGTGACCATTGAAACATTTGGCCCCAGTTTGGCCCCTTTTTTTAAATTAAAATGGAAGGAATAGTATTTTTTTTGGAAAATGAGTGGTTGAAAAAGAAGAAAAAAATTTTGATTTATGTGTAATATTATTTTATGAAAGATTATGTGATTGAAAATAGAAGAGAAAAAAATAAAATTTAATTTAATGGGAGCCAAATGGGGGCTTAACTCCAAAATTTAATAGTACACTCTATTAGGCACTATTTGATTGGCAAAACATTTCCATGGAAAATGAAATTTGGGTGACATTTTTCCAACTTTGATGTGTTTGATAGGGACTTTTTTCCCCATGGAATAGAAATTCGTGGATTTCTTGGGAGCTGCACTTTTCTTGCTTTTGTAGTGGGAATTGATTTTCCTGGTTATTGTTGACGTTTTCCCTTTTTTTTTTTGGCAATGGAAATAAATTTTAAAAATTATTGTAAAAAAAAATATTTCCCTTTATTTGACAATTTTTATGTAAAACAAAGCCAAACAAACACCAAAAGATAAATGATTTTCTTGATTTTTCTTTTTTTACAATGGAAACATATTTCATCCCCAATACTAGTAAATTCTATCCCTTTAAAGAAAAAATAAAAGATTTTAGGGTTAGAGAGAGATGCTCTCAATTCTAGTGAGAGAAAGTTCCACTTGAATGCCTTGATTTCTTGAGTTTTTTCTTTGTGTTAGGTTTGATTTTTACTTCTTCTTAGTGAAAATCGAATTTAACATATTTCCTTTCACTTTGGTTTGTTCATATTTGAGTTTTGGTGATAACTTTCTCGCCATAGTTTGTCTTGTTCATGTTTCCAGTTCTTGGACAAAGCTGCTGGTTTCGATTTCTGTTTCTAGCTCTTGGTCTTCAGGTTTTCGTGGTCAGTTTCTTGACTATTTCAGTTTTACAAAGTTGGGTTGTAGTCGGTTGTTTTGTTTAGCTTGGTTCGGCGTTTCCAGTCTGCTCCGAGCTTCCTCCTGGTTGCTATTATTCTAGCCAGACTTGGGTTTGTTTATGCTTACATTCTCGGTCTTGCTATTGTTGGATAACGATCTGTGTGGTTCTTTGGTCAATTTGGTGGAGGCTACTTTGGCTTCTAGGCATCCGATTTTCTCTTGCTTCTTCTCGGTGTTCTTGGTGTTTTCACAGGTTGCATGTTGTATATATTGTGTATGTATTGGTTTTCTCAGACTTTTTGAATTGATCTCTGGCCTTCTCTACACCTTTTCTATCTTCTGCCGTAAGTCAGGGGTTGGTGGCCATTTTTGCAGTATTGGGATTTCTTGGTCAGTGCTTTGGTCACTGTTCTAGTCAAACTTCTTACCCCTTTGTAGTTTCTATTTCTGGCTGTCTCGGTTCTCCAAGTGACCCGGTCCACCTGCTTGGTTTTGGACTTTTGTTTGGGCTGAAATTTTTTTCCCAGATTTCCTTTTCTCAGCTCCTGTTGGCAAGCCTTTTTGCTGGGCCTGTTTTTATTGGACTGTTGGTGTTGCTCGTTATTTGGTCTTTTTTTTATCCTCTTTGTTTCTTTATTAGGCTGCTCTTATTTCCTTTGGCAGACTGGTTCAGGTTCTTTTGGTCTTGGGTGATCCGGTTCTTTTTGGATCATCTTTGGCATGGGAAAAAAGAAAGCTGGAAATTCAAATTTTTCTGGGATGATTCCCCTAAACCCCAGCCTGCTCAACAGTTTGCTATTGTAGGGAGTGTTACTTCCTCTTCGATGATCAATTTGGTGGAGCATAAGAAGGTAAATCTTCCCTCTCTTAGTATCTCTTTAACTCTTGGTGAAGAAGATACAACTTCTGAAAAATCTGAATTTGAATCACATCTGATGAAATTGATGAATCCAAGTAATGCTGCCAATTCTAAGGGTGCGATAGAAAATAAAGCACCATGGGTAAATCTTTTTAAAGATAATAGAAAGATGGACGAAAATACCATGTTAAAAGTTTTTGAAAATCAATTCGAAGAAGTGATCTTGGATATCTCGGATGAAGAAAATATTGAGGACAAGTAGGGATATGGTCTAGTTGGATATTTCGCCGGTCGATTTTCGAGGAAAGTGGTTCTTCTCCAACTATGTGACTCGTGGAAGGTGGATTATAAATATTTTGTGCATGCAAGTGGTTGGTTGGTGTTCAAATTAGAAATGGATGTTGATAGATTAAGTGTATTGCATAGGGGTCCATATTTGGTTTATGGGAGACCTTTAATGCTAAAAGTTATGCCACGTTATTTTGACTTTGATGATAAGGACGTGAGCACTATGCCGGTTTGGGTAAACCTACCGGGGTTGTCTTTAGAGTTTTGGAATACGAATACCTTGGGCAAAATTGTGTCTAAGGTTGGAAAACCCATCTCAACCGACAAGATTATGGCAACGAGAGGCCGACTTTCCTGTGCAAGAACTCTTGTCGAAATTGATGCTTCTATTGAACTTGTGCGGGAGGTTAAGATTAGGCTCCCAAATGGCACGTTGAAGGAACAAGAAATTGTTTATGAACATGAACCAAAAATTTGTGGTTCTTGTAAAGTGTTCGGTCATACTCCTCTTGGATGCAACATTAAACACGCGGGGGGAAGGGGGACAAAGGTAAGGCAAAAATGTGGTGTCTTCCAATGTATTAATTCGGGATACTCATGGGACAAAAAAGCAGGATGGAAATTCAGCCGCTACTTCACAGTCCCCTCCAACCGAGATAGCAAACCGTGGGAAAGTTACTGGGCAGCAATCTGGGGTTTTGGATGAGCAACAAAGGCTGCATCTTAACCAAAATACAAAGCACTTAATTGATGACCAACAAGGCCAAATTCTTGGCCAGGGTAAGGAACCGTTTGTTGAGGTTATTAGCAAGAAAAATCGAGCTGTTTCGGGGGGAAATCTGCTCTTGATGGGTACTCAAAAATCTGGACCAATTTCGTCATCTTATCCAAATGAGGCAGATTCAAGTAATTTGAAAAATGAAAAGCTCAAAGGCAAGGTCGAGGAGAAAAGGAAATCGGGTTCGAAAGTTGACAAGAAGAAGGGTGCATCCCTTGCTTCGACATCATGAAAATTGCTTCTTGGAATATTAGGGGTATGAATTCACCCCTAAAATAAAATGGGATTCAGAAATTTATCATGCAACATTGCATTGATATTATGGGTATTTTAGAGACGAAGTTGATTGATAAAAAATTGAAGAGAATTTTCTGGAATAAATTCGATGGCTTCATGCATATAAACAATTTTTGCACTCATAGAGCCGGACGGATCTTGATTTTGTGGAATCCATCTAAAGGGTTTTTGGATGTGATGGAGGTTCATTCACAAATCATTCATTGTAAAGCTACTTGCAAGGTAACATCTTATACCTTTCTTGCTAGTTTTGTTTATGGATTTCATACATTGGTTAACCGGCGACCACTTTGGAATAACGTTATGGAATTCAACGCTAAAGTTTCGTTGCCTTGGATTATTCTTGGTGACTACAACAATGTTCTCAAATTTGATGAGAAATGTAATGGGACGGACGTTAATCCTTACGAAATTAAGGATTTTGCAAATTGTTGCCTTCATGTGGGTCTTATAGATGTGCGCTGTATTGGTTGTTATTACACGTGGACTAATAACTCGATTTGGAGCAAAATTGATAGGGCAATAGTCAATGATATTTGGGTACGAGATGGGCCATATGTTGATGCAAAATTTCTACCTTCCGAATGACTTTCCGACCACTCCCCTTGCATTGTTTCCTTTTATGACCGTGTTGGGGCGCTAAAAAACCTTTCAAGTTTTTTAACATGTGGACTAAGCATGAGGATTTTCATGATCTTATTCAAACTTATTGGAACTTTAATGTACGGGGGACAAAGCAATTTATTCTTTGTGAGAAGTTGAGCAAACTAAAGGGTGGTTTGAAGGAGCTTAATATTAAGCATTTTGGGCACATTTCGACTAAGGCAAATGAGGCTAAAAATGAATTGGAGGCTGCCCAACTACAACTACATAATCAGCCCATGAATGAGAATCTTCAACTTATGGTTGCTAAATTGAGGAAAAAAGACGATGGCTTATGCGAAGCAGAATGTAGTTTTTATTATCAAAAGGCAAAATGCATCTTCCTTAAGTAAAGTGATAAATGTACAAAGTTTTTTCCTTGATGGTTAAAAGGAACTCAAGGAGGAATTTTATAGCTATTATACTTAAAGAGGATGAGATGTATATCACATCACAAGATCAAGTTGCTACGGGATTTGTAAATTTTTACACTACTTTTCTGGGAAAAAACTGCCCAACACGATCTATTGAGATGGATATTGTTACAAACAGTCCCTTAGTTTCATTGGAACAAGGTAACTCTTTGATTCGGGACATTTCTTATGAGGAGATCAAAGAAGCACTTTTTGGTATTGGAGATGATAAGTCTCTCGGGACGGATGGTTATACTTCTTGTTTTTTCTAGAATGCATGGGGGACTATTGGTAATGAGTTTGTTAGAGCTATCATGGAGTTCTTTTCTTCTAGTTCCATCCTCAAACAAATCAATCACACGGTCATTGCTTTGGTACCTAAATCTGGTCACATACCGCATGTTGGGGATTTTAGGCCTATCTCTTGTTGTAATATTACTTACAAAGTGATCGCTAATACGTTAAAAATTACATTCCGATTAATTTTCCTTACTTAAGTTAAATGTGTCGTCTTAAATAGTATTATGGTAAGTAAGGGTCATTTCCCACAGAGGATTGATTCAATTATGTCAATTGCGCACTAAAAAGTAAAATTAATAATAATATACAAAATAGATTAAATAGGGGGGTTTGGTTTGTTGAACTAAGGAAAACGAAAAATTTAAGACTTGAAATTTGAAATAAACAAATTTGTTCTTGATTGAATGTGAGAAAATGTGATTGGGGGATATTTCGTAGCCACGAGAATGATTTTCATGTCAGTAATCACAAAGATTTTTGTTCTCAAGATTAACAACAATTCGAGAATAATTATAAGCTCAATTACCTAAATCTCTTCTTACATGTTAGTCGAATAAAACAAGCTCTTTACTCAACCCTATTCATTAAACAACCTAGAACAAGCTCTCTAGATTTAATTTAATAAACGCATTACGACAAAAAAGATTAATTGAATTAATGGTAAACTCGTAAACTCGGTTTACTAACTTAAGTGTTAATTCACATACATTCAATTGAAAATTCTTCATAATTTATCGAAATGTAATTGCTACTAGGTTTTAGAATCAATAACTATTACGTATTACTAATCCCAAAATAGCATTCATCGAAATAACTTAATAATTTAGTTGTACACCTAAACAATCAAGAAGAACAAAATAAACATTTAATACAATGGATTAAACACATTAATCAAGAAAATTATAAAGCACAAATTAATTGAAAATCATAACTCAGGTTTGAAATAATCCCTAATCACACATATAATTAGTTACCCATTAAATATTCACAAATAACTAACAATTTCTTCTAAAATATTGATGAAAAAAGTGAAAAGAAAAACGTATTGATAAAGAGAGAAATGGTAGAAAATCCTT
Source organism: Olea europaea var. sylvestris (assembly GCF_002742605.1). NCBI lineage: Eukaryota > Viridiplantae > Streptophyta > Magnoliopsida > Lamiales > Oleaceae > Olea > Olea europaea. The sequence goes on from NC_036247.1 coordinate 32,376,086, forward strand.
CAATATCAATGGGTTATCTTCTCCAAACTAATGCACCATCTCCATGTTCTAATCTTCTCCAAAATGTCTAAAAAAATATAGGTGAAAGGAAAGGGAAAAAGAAAAAAAACAAAAGGCAAGAAGAAGAAGAAGAACCAACTGCTACCCTAGAGTTCCAAGAATGAAAATCTTGTGTTTGGTTGAATGTTTTAATCTAAAACCTAAAGAAAATTGCAGCATTGGTCCCTGAAATTTTGAAAACAATTAAAAATGGCTCGGGTGGCGCCTAGATGTTGGAATAGTGGCACCTGGGCGGGGCCCAGCTCACTGAATTTTTTTTTAATAGAAACATCCTCTTCAACATCTTCATACTTTTTTTATCTTTTTCGTCTTTTCTCGCATAAATACCTTCAAATCATTGTTCAAAGTTGGATTTTTGCCCACACAATAAAAATAACTAAATTAAGTAATAAATCACTAATAAAACTCACAAATATCTAGTTTAATGGCCCGGAATAGTGCAAAAACCAGCGCTTACCAATCGCTAAAATTCTTGTTTCTAGAATGAGGCCTATTTTGGGTAATAGTGTGGACCATGCACAAGTCACTTTTGTGGAAGGTAGAAATATGACGGAAAACATTCATCTTGCCCAAGAACTCATGAGGCAATACAATAGGAAAAGGGTTGCTTCAAGATGCCTACTAAAAATTGATCTTACGAAAGCTTACGATTCGATAAGTTGGAATTTCCTTATAGATGTTCTTGAAGGGTTGCACTTTCCCTCAAGATTTGTAAATTGGGTCATGGAATGTGTTACTTCTACAACATATTCCATAGCTTTGAATGAGAGTATGCATGGTTTCTTCAAAGGAAGGAAAGACCTCCGACAAGGTGATCCCCTCTCTCCCTTTTTGTTCGTGCTTTGTATTGAATACTTCTCAAGAATGCTTAAAGCTACCATGAATGATAATGACTTCAATTATCACCCTAAATGTGGCCCCATAAAATCACTCATTTAGCTTTTGTGGACGACTTGATGCTCTTTGCTAGGGGAGATATCATATCGGTGAAAATTCTTATGGATTGCCTTGCGAATTTGGGTTTGGTATCGGGTTTAAGGATAAACATCCTTAAATCCAATTTGTATACAGCAGGGATTCATAGACAACTACTTGACGATATCTTGCAACAGACAAATGTCCCAAGGGGTAGTATGTCATTTCGGTATTTAACCATTCCCCTTGCGTCGGTAAAACTTAAAGTAAGTTGTTATGCTCATTTTCTTGACAAAATTACAACTTATATTGGTGCATGGAAACACTCTTCATTATCTTATGCGGGCAAGATGGAACTTATAAGGGCGGTCCTCCAAGGAGTTGAATATTTTTGGCTTTCTATCTTCCCTATCCTGGCTACAATTATATCAAGGATTGTTAGCCTTTGTCGGAAGTTCCTTTGGTGATCTAAGAAGTCGTTGGTTGCGTGGAAGGATCTTTGCCTCCCAAAATATGAAGGGGCCTTGGATTGAAGGACTTGAAGAGTTGGGACTTAGCGTTATTTGCTAAATCCCTTTGAAACATTCAACATAAAAAGGACACCCTTTGGATTCAGTGGATTCATCAAGTCTATCTTAAAGAGACATGTATTTGGGAGGTTTTTCCTAGAAAAGCTCACTCTCTACTCTTCAAAAAATTGCTGGAAATCAGAAATTTATTGAGGTAAAGTGGGGCTGTTACCCACAATCTTTCGCATGGACAAAATCGGCAATTTGCCTAGCTGGATAGAGTAAATAACCTAGGTATTCATTCTGATTTTTCTTCAGATCAGCAACCTATTTTCTCCTAAAATAGTGGCTGTTTCAGCAAGTCGATTGGAGCTAACAAGGAACGAAAACATGCAGCAGTGGACAGATTACTAGATAGATTGCTAAGCTGGTCCGTTGAAGGAAAATGTTGCACAAAATTGGCCTATGAATTGCTCCGGCCGAGGGGTTCAAAAAAGGTGTGGGTGGACGATGTTTGGAGATCTTGCATTACTCCAAAGCACATCACTCCTTCTTGCTTTGGTTAGGGGCCCAATCAAAGCTTCTAACTAAAGATAAATTATATTATTTGGATATTGACCGTAATTGTGTTCTCTGTGGGCAAAAGGCGGAGACGGGAACTCACCTATTCTTTGAATGTTCTTTCACATCGACCATATGGGAGAGAATTAGAAAATGGCTCGGCATTAAAAGATCTATGTCTACACTTACTAGCTCTCTTAAGTGGATGAAAAAAGAGGCACGAAGGACTTCATGGAGAAGTGAGGCTAAGAGGATTGCACTTGCTAGCACCGTTTACTATCTTTGGTTAACACGCAATAGGAAGATTTTTGAGGACCTTTCACCTACCGGGGATTGCATTGTGAGACGGATCAAGACACACGTATACAAAGTTATGTTCTCTTTGTATTCGGATGTCTTGATCCATTTTGAATCTTAGCGTTAGGTCATTAATTTTGTGCACTCCACTTTTTCTGATTTAGTCTGGGTATGCCCGGAGTAATTGTTTTGTAATATTGACTTTTGATTTGCCGGGAAATGCTCGATATACTTGTATATGGAACATTTTTTATCAATGATATTTACATTTACCGATAAAAAATTCTATCCCTTTAATTGACAATTTTCATGGAAAACAAAGCTAAACAAACACCAAAAAATACTTTTATTTCAACATTTTTCACGTGGAAAACTATACCAATCAGACACAATAATTTACAATTCTCAGAAAAATAATTTCTAGGTATAATTCCCTAAAATTCGTTTTCTTTCCACCCAAATTTCATCTTTACGATCAAACGAACCCTTAATGTTTTTGAAAAGGGAAAAAATCATAGTTCAGACACTAAGTATACACCCAAGCATATATCAAGTGCATAGTTTGAAGATTCAAAAGTCAGGTGTGTGTGTGTGTGTGTGTGTGTGTGTGTATATATATACAGTCGTTTCCTAAATTTACGCCTAGTTCTCTTCTATATCACTCATTTCAGTACAAAATCGACATCCCAAAATTGAAAAATTCAGCTGGCATTCTGCGTTCTCACCATGAAACCTTATTCCGGCCGCCGACGATAACGACGCAGGTAACAATTATCACTGATTTCGATGATAAATTTCACGATCTCACCCGCGATTGAAACGTCGAGTCACATACTCTGAATTTGTGTTCGATTAATCGAATACAATCACGAGAGACAAGAATAATCTTTGAATTTCAAACTACGATTTATCAATTTATTAATACGGTCATATTTACAGCAGGAGAAATCTAACATTAGTCACAGAAGTTCTGATCATCGCTGAAAATAGATTACAGGTACGTGCTTCGACAAATGACCAGATATCTGACTATGTGACCAATGTGCGTATTGTATGTAATATAATATAAAGACCACATATGAGACATGTGATGAATGAATTAAAGTGTGTCTCAACAATATTGAAATTCATATTCTCCATGATTCATTTTTTGAAGAATGTGACCTGAGTTACTCAGTATATAGAACTACTGCGCATAATCTGAGAGAGACAATTGTGTTACATGATCTGTGACCCATGTGATATTCAGTCATACTCATTCTTACATAACGTACTTCCAAAAATGTGACATGAATGAAAACACTCGTAAAATTAAGTGTATGCTGTATATGTGACTAATGCGCATAACTTGTGTATGTGAATTGTAATTCCTAAACTGTGACTTATGTTTCTACCATGCATTCGACTTTATGGAGAATGTGCATGCCTATTATTTTAGGAGTTCATACAAAAATTCTGTCAATCGTTACACTTTTATCATTAGACCACTAACAAATGTAAATTTAATTTACAGAAATGGTGTACTTGCACGTGTGCCTGTTGCATGCATCTCAAACTTCTTTGGCGTTGGTAGATCGAAATTGCAGATATGTAAACCTTGTGGACACGGTAATGAAGGAATTCGATTTGGATCCTACAAAGATAGCAGTCTCATTGAAGTACACACTGAATGAAGATTTGCCTCCAATTAGAATCAGAAATGACAGTAATGTGCTCTCTTACATCATGCTCAAGGATATGGAGCGAGAACCTACTAAATACCCATTAATCATTGATGTTGCGGAGGCAGAAGTAGATAAACCGTCTATCACACTGCCAGTTAATCCACATGCTATTGGTGAATTATGTACGTTGCAGGATATGGCATCAGACATCTGCGAAGCAGCAATTGAAAATGTAGGTCACATTGATGACAACGAAATCACAGTTGTTTATGTTATAGATGGTAGAGATGTCGAAAAAGGAAGGGTCTTCTGTGATAAAGATATTTTAAAGTTAAGCCCGCCACTTTTTGCCATATAGAATATGTTTGAGTTTATGGTGGAGCGGTCAGACAAGAAAGAATATGTTGTGAGATGCTCACAAGAGGGATGTAGTTGGATATGCAGAGCATCCAAATGGGATAAAATGGAACTGTTTAAAATTCGGAAGATTGGTAGTCACATATGTGCATCAAATGCAGTGCTGGGGTCACAAACTTGGAGGTTGATAGTCATAATCGCTTCAAGTATTGCTTTATGGCACTTGGTGCATCAATACGCGACTGGAAACATTGTAGGCCTGTAATTGTGGTTGACGGTACGTACTTGAGTGGTCACTATGGAGGTACACTTTTCACAGCGTGTACGCAAGATGCAAGTAACGGTGTATTCGTCCTTGCATTTGGGATTGGAGATAATGAGAACGACAAATCTTGGAGATGGTTTTTTGAAAACCTGAAAAAGGCATACAGGAACAGAGAAGGGCTATGTTTTGTATCGGATCGACATAATAATATAAATAATGCAATATTAATGTGTATCCGGGAACCTATCATAGTATATGTTCGTACCATTTGCTGTAGAACTTGAAGTCATATTTTGGAAAATCTAGACAAAACATTACACAAGCTTTCAATTTAGCTGTTAAAGCTTACACATTGGAAGAGTTTGAATATCATATGCGGCAACTAGACACAATGAATAAGAAGATTAGTGCTTACATGGTATTGCAGTACTTCAATATAAGTTTCCACAAAACATTGGAATGGTTACATATTGTAGTTATATGATATTACTCAATGCAATACATGTTTGCAGGCTGAGGTTGGGCCTGAAAAGTGATCACGAATCCATATGCCAGAAAATAGGTATTCAACAATGACATTGAACATCGTGGAATCAGTCAATGCAGTCACAAAGGCAGCAAAAAATTATCCAATCGTATCCTTACTGGAGTCATTACGACAAACTACGTAAAACTGATTTTGTAAACACAAAGACAACGCGCATGGGACTTTCACAAAATTGACAAGCAAATACAAGAACGAGATCAGAAAAATGAGTATAGATTTAAAGACCCCGAGGGTAGTTTTAATTTTGACGATAATAACTACTCATGCGACAGCTGCATGAACTAATGTGACTTGAAATTCACATCTGTGATAACATATGTTTGTATGCATTATATATGTGACCTCAACTCAATGCATGTGACATTTCTATACAATCCTGTGACATTAAACTGTGCAACTACATATAACCTTTCCATATAATTCTATGACATTAAATTGTGCAACTGTGACTTACTTAGATATATAATTTGTGACATACGCCTGAAGACTGTGACTACTGGGTAGATACTTGTTTGAACTAACGTAATTTGTCCATTTGATTATATTCTCCCAGGTTTTTCCTTCCAACCAGTCAGTGTTTTCTGTTAGCAGTGATAAGATAACTTTCGTTGTTGATATTGAAAAACAGACATGCACAAGCAGGATGCTGCAAGTTGATTTGTTACGATGTCCACACGCATTGGCTGTAATTGCAAATACAAAAAGGGATCCATATACTTTCTATTCTTATTATTACACACGTGATGCATACTTGAACGCATACGAAGACTTGATATATCCTGTTGGAAATCCAAGTGAATGGACATTGCCCAAAGAACTGCTACATGAAACTGTCTTAGCTCCTAACCAGAAATGGAGTTGTGGAAGGCCAACTGAGAAGAGGAAGAGATCATCTAGAGAAGGGAAACCAACAGTGAAATGTGGGCACTGTGGAGGACATGGTCACAATCGTAGGAGATGCTCCAGTCTTGTCCCATTGAACTAATATTAGTCAATGCAATACATTCAAATATCGCTGAATATATGTGACCATTGTACTTTAGAAACATTCATTTGTAATGCCAGATTGACGAAATATGCAATCCATTGTTTTTTCAAGTGTGCAAAATCTTATTTGAGTCTGAGTATTTGTTTGTTCATACAATCATTCAGACATAGTCAAAAGTTATGTAATCTAGTTGGTTGTGAATCCTTATTCCTCACATAGCAGGACATGTGACCTAATGTCAAACATATAACGCTTTATTGCATTGTGTGGTCATTACTAATTCAGAACTGTGACCTGATGAATCAGACACATGCGCGTGATCAAACTTCAAAGACGTGACCAATGGTATGGAAAAAAATTGAGATATGATTTCGTAACAACTCTGTGACCAAAATATGATGAACATGTGACCTCAGTCCTATGTAAATGTGACCAATAATAAATACATGTAATCACCTAACTGTTTTGGGACATAATGTGATGACATGTGACACAAAATAGAGTTATCTGTGACCAATAACACAAAAGGATTAAATTTGGCTCCAAAAAAAAAAGTTATGTGCCACTGAATTAAGTTATCTGTGACATTCCCTAACAATAAAAGATCATGTACAGTAACTGCTTGTGATTACTTAATCGGTGATCCAATGCAAAGCAACTCATGATCTGTGACCAATCTTCAAATGTGACCATCCATGTGCATATAAACCCAAAATAACCTGTGACCAAATATAACTGTTCACGAAAGCAATTCACGTAGAAGACAATTACTAGATTTTATAACTTGAAAAGTGATGCTGTCATATATTTCACACGTAAAATTTCGTGTACATAGCAACAAGACAATCCACTTGAGAAACAACGACAAGAATACAAAAAGCCATGTGTGTACAGATCACAAAAGCTACCAACTAAAACTTCATCTTCCTAACACATATGATGTCATTCTATAACCATGCCATCTTCCATTAATCCCTGCTTCGCATGCTTCACGTACATCTCTCGATATTTGTAGAGTAGTGCAACAATACCCATCCTATACTTGTTAATGTCGAATCTATGCGGTATGGAACATCGTCCGTCACGGAGGATGTATAAAGCGTACAAAATCACAAATATCCCGCAATGATGACTGCAAAATAACAGTAAAAAATTAATGTTATGATTGAAAAATTATCAGGTTAAGCACACATAATATGTCATAAGAATTACCCATTTGTCTACTGAGGTAGCGTACTGTCGATGTACACCTTCAATTCCTTGGAGCCAGGTCTGTCGTAATCAGGGTCCTTTTTCGAAATTCCCAAAGCATTCATAAGTGCTGGCAAGATTTTCACATATGGTTCAATGCCTTCTAGAACCTTCCAGTCACGATATGTTTTACCTGCTGAATTGTAGCACACCTAGCATCCAGTGGGCCTTTTGTGGGCAACATTGACATGAACACATGGTCAACATCAGCCCAAAATGTGCTTAAAGGTAGGCTGTGACTAGTTATGACATTAACAAGGCTCAATTCCGACATCAGAACCTCAGGATCCTTCATAAAAGTAGGGTATATGTCTTTTATTTTATGTTGAAACCAAGAGTTTGTTGTTGTGGCTCTAAAATGTAAATTCTTGCCATGTTTTGCAAGCTGGCGAATGTCGTAGAAGCACGTATCCATGTACAGTAATAAAAGGAAAAAATGACATTAAAGAAAAGGAAAGTCTATGAAAATGTGATCAACATGTGAATATGTGACCAATATATGGAAGTGTGACCAACAATGACATGTAAGTCAAGAAGTTAAAATATGTGGCCACTCTGTGGATATGTGAGAGTATAATGTGGTTTTATTGTACCGTGCTACTCAAAGACGATTCTGTGTGTATAAGATTGTAGAACCATGACTTGTGACCAATTGGGAATGAACCAATGACGAATGCAGGTTTGATTTTGTCGCCCTCGTCGTTAAATTTTTTCCTGCAAACATGAAATTGAATATTGAGTGTTGCGCTACCATGAATTGTTAAGTTACATTCTCAGATATAAACAAATTATACGTACTTGTTTTTGGGTTTTAAACCCCTCTGGAACCAACTCATGAACGTAGATCTGTCAACTTCTTCAACGTCGCCTTTGAAATACTCAAAAACTATGACATGATTATCATGTTTGAATAATTTACCTTCTCCAACAACGAACGAAGACTGCAGTATCCTTGCAAGCCTCAAAACCCGTTTGACTGGTAATTCAGAACGACCATCAGGAGACGTGAATCTCTGTATATTGTTGTAAAAGCTTGTTATGTTTCATATCAGACATAGAAACTACATGTGAATAAGTTTTGAATGATCTGTGACTTGTTAAAGCTTTCTATTATTGGCATGCAGTTGATTTGTGACAAGTACAGAATGAATAATGGCTTTGTGAATACCTCTACCTGAACACTTTTGGTTGCCGTCAACACGTCAGATATAATGGAATCTACCTGTTTCTGAACGTTTTCAGAATGTATGTCATCAAGTTGCATATATCCGATCCCCAAATCGAACGATGGTGGTTGAAGACTATAGGGAGTACCAATGTCTTCACTTGGGTCTATCTTACCTTTCCCTTTCCTGTCAACATTTGGTTGTACTGTTTGCACCTGTATCTTGGAGAAGAAGAATCCTTGGCATGTCAATGTGACCATAGTGTGTATAATGAAATGTGTAAATATCATGTAAGTACCTCGTCAGTCTTATCAGAGCCTCTAGTAACATGAGTTCCCCTGTCTCCAACTCCGTGAATTTCTATGCCTCGATCTTTTGCTTTTTCACTAAACCGTCTCATGATCTCTTCCATTGAAGAAGATATCATTGCTGACACAGTTTCAGACAGAAACTGCATGTTAGTTCGAATCTCCATCAAGTCAGTTTTTAAGACACCTTGCATTTGGATAATGGAGTTCATTTTTGTAGAGTGCACATCATTGAAGCATGACATCTGTAACTTGATGTCAGCGAGTTCCCTATTCAACAATTTATTGTCCAACCGCAGTTTGCATATTTGCATCCTCAGATCATCATATGCCTGACATGACACCATAACAACACAAGTGTAACCAGTTGTATGAAAAAAAAAGGGGTTATATGTAACTTAGGAAAATATGTTCTGTGATGAAAATGAAGTGGATATGTGACCTATATAACGGTGATCTGTGACCAATGATTTCAAAAAGGTAATATGTGACCTAAGACATTGATCTGTGTTCGCTGATTTCAAAAAAATAATTACATCCACTTACATTAACCCATTGCGGCATGTGAGGGTGTGGTTCATCTGGAGAATTAGTGGCAGCTGACAGTACTTCATCAATTGGAGATTTTTCATGGGGGGTATGTCTTGACGTCGTGGTGGAGGATCAACGAAATCATCATCGTCCTTCGACACATTAGGTTGTCCCATACTGCTATCCGTTAAGAGGATCACTGACTTTCCACTAGCACTAGCATTGCCGGCTGATTTCTTTGTCCTCTTTTTCCTGCGGCTCTCACTTAATAATTTCGGTTGAATCGGCTTCTGGTACTGGACATTATTCATATATGGCATGGCCATTTCTGTTTCCGATGGTTCCAGGTCACAAATCACAATCTGCAAAAGTGTATATTAGTAAAAGTGTAATCATAACAGTTCAATATACTGGTAACAAGGCTTACTGATGTATTACATCAACATTTGCGAAGCAGTCAGCTCCTTCCAACTTAGCAGCAAAAGGTTGTTCATCTGCCATCCAACTCATGATTCGGGGATGTGTCTTTGATGTTCGTGTGACAATAATTCCATCTGGACTTGGAAAAGTCTCATAAATCCATACTTGAAAGGCTACCAACATACCTCGTAGCCTGTAATGTGGAGTTCTCCTACTCAACCCATCTTTCAGTGAACCCAAGGTAATGTCAAATAATAATTTACCCCATGGGAATCTGTTCATTGCATCGAAGTCCTCAGCTAGGGCAAACAAGTAGTTGTCAACAACTTTCTTGTAATCTCTAGGAAAGAGATAGGCAGTGAGAAAATACAAAGCACCAATCCTAGCAACTCATCATCCGGTAGAGCTTCGACAAGATCCAAGTCCGGCATTTGACACGCAGAGATGAATGTGGATTTGATGTATTCATGTGTTACATTATCTACTTGAGAAAAGTATTTTCCCTTCAGTTTTGATGTTCTACTGTCATACATTTTTGTATCACACTGTCCATGACATTTCAGGCCTGTGACTAAACTAAACTCGAAGATGGAGAACCTCACATACCTTCCAGCCACATAAAACCACATTTCTTCGTTGTTCGGCTGACGAACCTGTCTCAGAAGGAAGAAGTGAATCAGTTGTGGTTGTATAGTGATCTCGTCGCACTCTAGAAAATGAGCAAAACAGGTTCCCATCAATATACGTTTCTGTTATCGGCTTAAGCTCGTCTGAATGGTATTCAAGACACCTTTACGAACTGAGGTTGTAATTTTCCCAGGAAACCACCTGTCTTTTGGTATTATGAATTCCCAGGCCTGTATTGAAATTGCAAACAATGTTAAACACTTGTACTGAAAGAAATCACACACAGATGATATGTTACAACACAAAGATATTCAATTAATAACATGCTCTGCCTAACAGGTCACATATGCATACACATGTCCACTCGGGTCAGTAAGTTGAATAGGGTCATAGATCTTCATTGTTAGAACAATCAAGTCACGTATTCAGTCAGCTCAGGTCACAGATCTATTCTTTGTTAGTACTTCCAATGCACATACATTTGAGTCAGGTCACATGTCACATTGTTAGTACCTTTGACTCCACCCAATGTATAAGACATCAAAATTAAAAGTACAAATTGAATCACATACGCATGCCGCATTGTCACATCACAGATTAGTTTTCAATAAAATGAACAAGGTCACATATTAGATCAATTCATCGTTAGCACCTCCGAGTCACATACAATGAGCTTAGGTCACAGATCATCTACCATGGTCAGTAAGTTCAATAGGGTCACAAATCTTCATTGTTAGAACAGTCAAGTCACATATTCGGTCAGCCCAGGTCACATATCTATTCTTTGTTAGTACTTCAAATGCACATACATTCGAGTCAGGTCACAGGTCACATTGTTAGTACCTTTGACTCCACCCAACATATAAGACATCAAAATTAAAAGCACAAATTCAATCCCATACACATGCCGCATTGTCACATCACAGATTAGTTTTCAATAAAATGAATAAGGTCACAGATTAGATCAATTCATCGTTAGCACCTTCGAGTCACATACAATGAGCTTAGGTCACAAATCATCTACCATGGTCACATACACTGAGTTCGGGTCATGAAGGAATTTCGATACACATAATCTTTACACCCAAAACCCTAGGTCATGTCAAATACCAAAATTACTTCAACCGACTACATTTCACAGAATGTCCAAATATCAAGTATGTTTTTTCATTGTTCAATAAAAAAAATCAAAAAAAATTGAGGAAATAACCTTGTTCGATCGGCCTTCTCGCTCGGTTACAGACGCCGAATGTGTTGGGGATTCCATTGCGCTGTCCTGTGACCTCCTTTTGCTTCTTCTTCTTGTTGTGTCTTTGAGATTAATAACCCCTTCTGTGACCTTAGATTTCTCCATTAGATTGCGTTTTTCCATTATAGCGAAAGGGATGTATTGCACACGGTGATTCTTGCACAAATTGAATTCGACAATGGTGAGATTGTAGGGTAACTAATTGGCGAAATCTGGACTCTGGATGGATAAGTTCGAACAAGCGAGTGTTTGAGATGCCGGAAAATCATGGGAGAACAAAGAGAGGGTTTGGAGATTACGTGAAATCATGGGGGGCAGAGAGAGAGAGAGGATGATTGATATGGTAGTTAAGAAAATTGTAATTTGAATTACGATAATTAAGGAAACGCATCATCAGTTAATATACGCATCTACTAATTATTAAATGATAAAAATAAATATTTCACATTTAATAATTACATAAAAATTCTGACATGTGCATAAAAAAGTTTTCCACATGATGTTTGCATCCCAATCTTTATACACCTGGGACGGTGTAATTTCCACTTTTGAAAATGAACAAACGCAGCCCTAAGTTCCCGCATCAATTTGGAATCTGTAAAAAGATTCCCATTCACCCGTTAATTAACGAAAAGCTTAAAGGTCACTCGGCAACAGTTCCTCCCCATCTTCACCGGGAAAGTAAGATCCCCTCCAACTGCGCCGCGAAAACTTCCCCCACCACCACCAATGGCGGCCTTGATCCGCGCTCTCAGATCCTCCTCCTCTTCTTCCTATTATACTAATTATTTTATTCGAAGGTCTCTATCCACGGCCGCGTCAACGACCGCCCCACCCCTAAAATCCGAACCCTTCACTCCCTTCATGGATACCAAGGGCAAACATGTTCAGTGGGTTTTCCTGGGATGCCCTGGTGTCGGAAAGGGTACCTTCGCCAGCCGTCTCTCCACCCTCCTCGGTGTTCCCCACATCGCCACTGGAGATCTCGTCCGGGAAGAGCTCTCTGCCTCTGGCCCACTTTCCAAACAGGTATGACGCCCCTTAGGCCTTAACCCGTGTGCTCGTGTGTGCCTATATATGGTGTAAATATCTACATTGCCAGCACATGTTAAAGATAACTTCTGGGATGCCGTTGCAATGGGGAATTGAGATATTTCTTTGTTTGTTGTTAGGTCAGGAGTTTGTCTTATAACTTACAATTGAAGTTATGGTCTTTTTCTATATATATATATACGCGTGGTTTTCAGGTTTGAACTGATTTCCATATTTTTATGATCTGTCCGTATTAGAAATTGAAAGTTGAAACCTGAAGAGTGTTTCATGGAAAATTTAGTGCTGTAATGTAATAATTGGCAATGTCTTATTTATAACAGAAGGGTCCTTCTGAACACCACAAGGGCTGTCCCAGGTTGTATGCCTTCTTAGACAAGCCTCTTTCTTGCGTACTTGTACATTTTTGCAATTTTCTTGATTCTGTGTAGTAATTTTTCCCAATGGTTATTACATTGACAAACATGTACTGATTATGATGCATTTTGGGCCCATCTTTTATATATTTAAACTTGGTGTTGTATGTTGTTGATTCATCTTCTTGTTTCTCTTTTGCAGCTTACAGAGATCGTGAACCAAGGGGAATTGGTATCTGATGAGATAATTATAAGCTTATTGTCAAAGAGGCTTGAGACAGGAGAAGCTAAAGGTGAATCAGGATTTATACTAGATGGATTTCCCCGAACTGTCAGGCAAGCAGTAAGTAATTTCTTCGTGTATATTAGCTTTTCTCAGACTCACTATTTTAATGTTCCTCAAAATATGTCGTGTCAGATATGATATACTAGACATTAAGCTTTCTATAACAAGGTATCGTTTTCAGAAGAGAATTGCTGCTGATTTTGAGAACAGAATTTAGAGTCGCGTTAATGATTTACTTTCAAATCCTCCATATCTCGGGCTTGGTTGGGCTCCTTTTTTTATTTTAGAAGGAACTTCTTAATACATTGTGTATGATCTGGTTCCCAGAGTTGAGAAAAGAGAAGAAAAGATAGAAAAAGATGTCAATGATTTATGTTGTTTTGATTTCTTGTCAGTAACAATTAATGACTTAGCTCACGGTTGTTGGACCATGATCTTGTTTCCTAGGTCTCCAAGCACTTCATTTATTTAGGTCTTGTTTGATAAAGATTTTTTTGAGAAGTGAATCTTTAAAAAGGGTTTATTTATTTATTTTTATTTTTTATTTTTTTGGTGAATGTGTAGTTAAAAAGTAGGGAAAAGTTATGGGGAAACATGAAAAATGATTTTTATTTTTTTGGAGAATGTGTGGTTGAAAATTAGTTTGGGAAAGAAGTGATCATTAGAAAATCAAAATCAAACAAGGACTTAAAGTTTGTTGTGTATTCCGTGCTTTGAGCAAAGGTACTTCTGGACATCCACTGGTATCATGTTAATATGATCAGGGTTCCATTTTCTTTCATGCTTCGTGTTCATTTTAAAAAAAATTGCTATTAAACAGTTCTCCAAACATGCACTTGTCGATAGAAAATGGGAAGTCATTGCATCTCCCCATTGCATGAAGTTCACATGCAATTCTCAATAGCTTCTTTCTTCTACCTGCAGGAAATATTGGATGATGTAACAGACATTGACCTGGTGGTAAATCTCAAGCTTCCAGAAAGAGTACTGGTCGAGAAATGCCTTGGACGAAGGATCTGCAGCCAATGCGGGAAGAACTTCAATGTAGCAAATATCAATGTCAAGGGTGAAAATGGAAATCCAGATATTAGCATGGATCCACTTCTTCCGCCTCCTCAGTGTGTTGCGAAGCTCATTACTCGTTCTGATGATACTGAAGCTATTGTTAGAGAAAGACTCCGTGTATATTATGAGAAGGTACCTCACCATTCTCCCTCTCTCATGCTTTTCTTTGCTCTTCAAATGGGACTGACAGGGGTGAAGGGGGTATAAAAATAAAAGATACTTCTCTAAGTTATCTTAAATTATATGATCTCGCTGTAGAAAAAGTTGGGTGAAGGAGGATTTGACCTAACCTAGGATAGACAACATACACTAAACTGCATTTTGTGAAGTTTAAAAATCAAACTCATCCTAACGACATTGGGGAAATCTTAATTACATTCTCTCTTCAAGTTGAATTATGTGCCCAAGTTACTTGGTCATCATTTACATCATTCATTTGAAAACTTCAATTATATTTTAATCACTTTTAAGTTTCACCTGCATTTCCTTTTTTGCTGTGGGTTCTATGAATCACATTGATTGAGCAAGTGCTGGTAATCAAGCTACTATTCTCTGGGGAAGCATTTTAACTGCCAGCATCTTGACCTAGCCAATGTAAAGATGCCTTGTTCATGTAATAACTTGTATTGATTTTCCCCCCATTCAATTGGCTGCCTTGGGACTGTTTAGACAAGGTATTTGGCTTCTGGAAACGACCATGTTATGTTAAGAGCTTAAGACACTAGCATAATGATAGAATTGATGTTATGATTCCTTAATTCAATATAGCTAAATTACTGCAGTAATCTTTGTTGCCCCAGTGCTCACATATTCCCATCGAACAGCTGCTTGCTGGCAATAAATTAGTAATTCTTACAAAAATTATTTGTCATAGGGAAAAAGTTGTTTCTAGTGTACTGCAATTTTTTTGGGGTGAACTGATCGTTGAAGCGTGATTAAAAATCAAGAAGTCAAGCATTTAAAAATACGATTGTGTTGGTCTTTGGAAATATCTCTACTTTCTGGTTAAGCTTATGCACTTCCATTCCTTTTGGTGTTCAGAGTCAGCCAGTGGAGGAATTTTACCGTAGTCAAGGGAAGTTGATGGAATTTAATTTGCCTGGTGGTCTCCCGGAGTCATGGCCAAAGTTGCTGGAAGCACTTAACCTTGATGAGTACGAGGATAAGCAGTCCGCTGCAGCGTAGATTTCCATCAATTTCTTTGCGTGGATTCACTGCATGCCAATTTTTTTGCGGAAAACATCGAGCATTTATATATTTGACTTTAGTACTTCAATTCATTTTTCTCTACTGAAGAAAAATAACAAAACCATGGAGTTACACAGAGCGATTGACCCTGGTGCGTATGCTATCAGTACTTTTTCTTTTTGCTAAGAGTATTATTGTAATATTTACCCGTGAGGGTTAAAGAACGAGACTGTTCATTTTTTTTTTATTTAAACAGTGTCACTGGTAAATTCAAGTAAAAGTTAAATAATATGTTCCAAGTTTCCCAAAAGCATTGGATCCAATGCCTAGTGGATGTTTATTTTAAGCTTACCTTCCAAAAGTATGCTAAATTCAGATGTAAAAGGTTGTTCTATTGTGATTTATGCTTCTGCAAGCATGTCCTTCAGACTTGGTAAGGGCAGATTTTCATGTATCCAATGAACTGCAGCAGTAGTCACAACGGTTTGAAGTGCATTCTGTTATCTGCCAAACTGATTTTAGGGAAGTAAAGACCAATTTTCCAAGTGTAGATAGGGATGACTAGTCATTAAGGGCTTGTTTGCCAGGTTTTTAAAAAGTTAAATGTTGTTTTAGAGATTTAGATGCTGTTTGTGGATTTGTTTGGATTTGGATAATTTTTTAGAAGCATTTCTTCATGTTAGAAAAGTTTTCGAGGAAGTTGATACATGTTGACTTCTTAAGAAAGATATTATAAAAAAAAAAAAAAAAAAAAAAAAAAAAAAAAAAAAAAAAAAAGCTGTATTATTATTTCTTCTTCTTTTTTTAAAATTTCGTAAATTATAATGAGATTGGCTTTTGTTGAGAGTTAAAAAATGGTATTTTTTTTTTTCTCTATATAGGGTTTCTCGATTTTTTATTTATTATTATTATTAGAACTTGAAAATGGTAATTATATTGACACCATATTTTTCGTTTGTATCACTTTAGAATTGTTCTAATGGTCCTCTGACTTTGTTTATTGTAGCTATTATGTCCTCGACCCTTTTTTTTTCTTTTTTTTTTTTTAAATCATATTCTTATTATCAAGGTTGCATTAATTAGCACATTTGGTCTTTGATGCAATTTCGTCCAAAAATGTCACTAGGAGGACATAAAAAGATTTATCTGTCTATCGGATTTTTAAACGAGCAAAAAAATAACTAATACAAAAGTTTAATAGCATATTTGCTCCTTCATTTCTAGTCCAAAACAGATTAGTTTAATAATAATAAAGAACAATTTTGGTCTTTTTATTCAATATCCAACTCTTTTTGAAACCAGTAATAGTGTTCCAAGTTTTTAAATTAATGTTCTCGAATTAGTATTATTTCTCCTGGGATGTGTAGCGTTGTTATTGTGCAACGAGATTAACATCCGATTTCAGAAATCTACTATTCTAGGACTGGGCTCAGTGTATTTAGTTCTCCAAATCTGGAATGTGCTGGAAGAAAAAGATAAAAGGTACCTTAAAAAGAATAAATTTCTTTGTGTAAGAAGGATATGTTTCTTGAATGTTCTTTATATTTAATATTGTTCGAATAAATCTTTCCAAGAACGAGTGGAGAATTCAGTTTTACTGTTACAAGTGGCTTGTTTTCTTATAACTTAATGTTGTTTCAATGAGTAATCCTCGAGTCCCTATATGGGAAGATGCCCAACATGGTACAATACAAACGAAATCATCACCTTGCATCTTTTCATTTCTTAACAAGTGATAGTTTGTCAAGGTATCAAAAATTTAGTAGGCGCTGGCGCAAGCTGAAGGATGGCTAAATAGGGACAACAGGTGTCCACTTGACTGACAAAGACTCTAATTGACTCATTAATAATAATGATGCTAAGACTCTATTTTCCTTTGCACTTAGAAATCGAGGAGAATGGAATCAATTCTTATATGTCGACGAAGTTAGAAATTGGGTGGATTTCAAAGGCATTATCTTCATAGTTGCATTGCCGAGGTGGCAACAGTTAGAAATTGGGTGGATTTCAAAGGCATTATCTTCATAGTTGCATTGCCGAGGTGGCAACAGCTCTCCCGATGACTTGTAAACGGCCAAAATCAGGATATTCACTACCCCCACATAGGGCTGGGCAAATCTCCCGAACCGAACCGACCGAACCGAACCCGAACCGAACCGATCCGAACCCGACGGTTCTTGTCAAATTAAATACCCGAACGGGTATCTGAATTGAGAACCGACGGGTACGGTTCGGTTCTCGGTTCTAGACCAAGAACCGAAGAACCGAATAAGAGCCGAATCTTTCTAATTTTTTTTATATTGAGTAAATCAAATTATTTTAATTTTAATTTTTTCTAAACAAATTAACAAATTAATGATTTCTAAATCCAAATTTTTGGCCTAATAAGTTGTTTCATTTCTAATTTTTTAATTTTTGACCCAATTACCCATTTTATTGTTTCATTTCTTACCCAAACAAGATCAAATCCACTAAATAACCCTAAACACCTACAATAAAGTGCATAACGTTGTCTCGACTCTCGCACTCACTCTCATATTCCAAAACCTATACAATCGTCGACCAACACTCTGACCTCCGATCGAAGCCGTGACTTTCCCCGACTGAAGCCACAATCGTTGGCTGACATTCTGACCTCCGATCGAAGCCGTGACTTTCCCCGACTGAAGCTTTGATCATAGCGATCATTTGAACAAGGTAGTTTACTAATCTCTGACATTCCAAAACTATTGAATGTATCATTAGTCATATTTATATAACGTTGTTATAAATGTTAAAAAATTTAATTATAGTACAGAACCGAACGGAACCGAACCGATCCGAACCGAACCGAATGGAACCGAACCCGAACGGTTCCATAATTATATTTGGACCCGACGGTTCCATTTACTAGATACCCGAAAAGTTTGGTTCGGTTCGGTTCTAAAGAGAACCGAACCGAACCGACCCACGCCCACCCCTACCCCCACATGAACAGCAACAACACACAACAGTGTACATCGAGAATTCCTCGAGCTCTATCACCAATTGGACAGCAGCAACACGCATCATCAAAAAAAAATTCCTCAAACGGCACTTTGAAATTGTAGAAGTTTGGGGAAAAATCATTTCTTTCGAAGAAATGATGTAGCAAATTTGAAAGATCAGAAACCATGTTTTTTCGTAATGATGATTGAAAATGAGACTTCCATTTGAATTTGGGGATGGCGAGTAGGGTAGGTGAGTTGGGGTTGGGGTTTGTGCAGCGAAAGAGACAAATATTTCTTTTCAATTTTTTTTCTTAATTTGTTTGGTTTTTTTTATAATATGAGATTAACTAATTTATTATTTTGCCCTTACTAAATTTTGTCAAAATCAATTATTTTGGTCAACTAACGGTCAAACATCCATTTTGGACTCCATTTTGTCAAAATAATTTTGTAGCGATTCGAACTTCGTGCCCAAATCATCATATCAAACATATTGTCTATTTTAAGAGGAAATATTCCCTCTTACCTTGCACGACTTTTTGTTGCATCCCACAAATTTGAATCCAAGACTTTTGCTTTATGAGAAACTTAAGTTAAATTCTAGTATAATCTTAATTGAAAACAAATTCTAATCATTTTGTGAGCTGTTTTGTTGATGCAGAGTTCGAGCGATACCACCAAGTATTCTACTTATAAGAACTTCTCACCTCAACAATTGTCTTACGCAATGAATAATTTTTCTTTTTCTTTCAGGGGATGTTATAATCATCACTCGTGCCCGGATGGTGTTCAAATATTTCCTTAGGCAATGAAAACTGCAGTCTCTAGTGAAGAACTAAAAACAAATTAGAAGAGGATTAATTAAGATATTCTAATCATCTGCTACTGACAGATTTATAGCATATTGAGGGAAAAAAAAAAAAAAAAGGTCAAAAAATGTTTTATCTTTCTTCAAAAACGCCTTATGATGTTGTCTATGCTGTGGTTGGTGGCCATTTCCTAGTTATCGACGACAAAGTTGGTGACAACTACTTTTCTTCATTCAATGTATCTATTGCTAGAGATACATGAAATTGAGGATGTGCCTAAGAAAATCCTATTTGTTGATTTATTAATGCATTATGTAAATCAACGAAGCGCCTTCAAAGAGAGAAAAAGTGGAAGAGAAAGAAAGAGAGAGCCATATAAAAGGTACCAAAAATGCCGTATTAGCACTTGTTATATAATCAATCATACTTTGGACGAAGTCCATGGTTCTCGACAATATCAATTTTTTCACATGTTACAAATGAAACAAATGCTACGTCGAAATTGGCATGAAAGTTTCGGGCCAGGAAATAGAATGAACAAATTTTCGATTTAAAATTTTGAAAAATCAAAAGAAGATTTCTTTTTATATTTTTTGTAAAAATTACTTAGGTGCTCAGTGCCTTAAAATTGTCGGATTTTTAAATTTAATCAAACGAGCAATACAAGTCAAATTATTAAATCCATATGGACCACCATAATTATTTTTATCTTGCTGTTTAATTATTTATGTCTCAACAAAAAATATTATTGACTATGCCACTATGGTCAAGTAGAAAAAGGAGTTGCAGCGAGCGCTAAGATATCAAAGGCAATTGCACGTGAGTGAAATTTCAACTACCAGTCCCAGCCCCGCTCAGAAAATGGTTTACCAATTTATTATTATTTTTTTTATTTTTTATTTTTTTTAAACATACAAAGGTAGAATATTATTATTATTATTATTATTATTATTATTATTATTATTATTATTATTATTATTATTATTATAGAAAAAGGAGTTGAAGCGAGCGCTAAGATATCAAAGGCAATTGCACGTGAGTGAAATTTCAACTACCAGTCCCAGCCCCGCTCAGAAAATGGTTTACCAATTTATTATTATTTTTTTTATTTTTTATTTTTTTTAAACATACAAAGGTAGAATATTATTATTATTATTATTATTATTATTATTATTATTATTATTATTATTATTATTATTATTAATTTTTTAAAACATACAAAAGTAGAAGAAATCTGAATAGATAAGATTATTCTCCAGCCCACCTGCCAATAGGAGGGCGCCACTTGGCTCCCCTATTTGAACAGGGCCGAGGACCATGACCCGAATAGATAACATAGCATTGGGATTTGGGTTCTAAATTTAATTAATATTAACCAGTCACTAATTAATATCAGATCCCAATTAATTTTCCAACTTTATTAACAACTCCACAGATTTCTACGAGGACAATAGTAATATCACTTGAAGTAGATGTGATCCATACTCGATAAATCCCAACATAATAAGTTCGATCATTTACCAAACAAGTTACAAATAATTTAATATTAATTAAGAGATTGACGTATGCTAATTTTAAAGTGGTCCATACTCAATATAACCCTCTAAATAAACTTGATCACTTACCAAATAAGACATAAATATTTGCCATTTGTAAAGAGATTGACAGACGAATTTTAAAGTGGTCCATATTCGATATTAGCCTTTCCAAATAAGCTCGACCAATTACCAAACAAGTCATAATTGATTGACACTATATCTTCATGCATAAGGATACTAGATTACCTAGTAGAAAAGATTGAAAAATCATCACAAAATATAAGCCCCATTTGACGGTCTTTCTTTGGTCGACTAGTAAATTACCTCTTTGCCCAAGGATTGCGAATATGCTTGAAGTCGGAAATGGCCGGTTGGGTTGGTCCAACCAAGAAAGGCATGGGAGTCTTTGGGCATTTAATTTCCTCTGCAGTATTGGGCTTTGGCGGTATTTATCATGCACTTCAAGAAACTGATACGGATTAATTTTAAAGTGGTCCATACTCATTAAACTCGACCAATACTGGCTCAATAATACATTTTACTTAAGAGTGTATTTGACTCGTTTTATTTTTTATGAAAAATGTCATTTTTCCATCTAAATTCTTACTGTTAGGATATGCTTGATCAAGTTTTTTTTCCATGAAAATATTTTCTAACTTCTGGTTATGTGACCATATTTTTATATTTTCCTTGTTTGCAAGGAAAATATTTTCTTTTAGTAGGTGTTGTTTTTATTTTTCAAGTAATTCACTTTTTATTTGTTGGATAATTCTAAGCGTATATAATTTAGTTTATCAAATATTTTACTTACTCTCATAAGCACATGAACCTTGCGTGAATAAAATAATCCCAACATGTGGTCCCCACACCCCTATTGTGAGTGTATGTAAAGTATTAAGTAAAAAAAATTATGTAGATCTAACATGATCCTTATCAATCTCTCTCTCTCTTATATATCCCCTCCCTCTCATCTATTCACTAGTAAAAAATAAATAAAAAAAATATTTTTAGGTTAAAAACTAAATCAATATAACATATTTAATTAAAAATTTCTATAAAAATAAGTTATAAGCAATTAAATTACATAAAATTTATTTTATTTCCATACAAATTTCTTGTTTGCAATAAGATGTACCCCAAGTTGAATGGAAAAATGGATAAAAAGTAAAAGTCAATTCAAATCAAACTGTCAAAGAAGATGAGACAGTTTGTTGGGGCGAAAATTTAGGCCTCAAAGTTTGTCTTTACAGCTCCATCGCGTTTAATGCAAATACCAAATACTAGAAAAAAAGCTATCAACGATACTATAAATTCCTTAACCTCTGCAAAACTTTTGCAGGATCCAGCTAGCTAATCCAGAAAGATATGCCTGCAAGAATAAGGGGGCCAACAAGAGTAAAACTGTCTCTATGATTTTATTTTTTACTTCTTTAACTGTTGTATACTTCTACAAATTTAGGGAATTTCACATTTCCAAGAAACACCCAACAATATCTTTCTCTCTTTGGGTTCTTGTTTTATCTGCATAAATTTCATCTTATTTTTCTGGGCAATTTTTGAAATCAAGATTTGCATTTGACACTTCTCAACTTTTACTATGAAGGTCCAGTTGAATGGCTTAAGATAAAAATAAAGGGCTAAACGAATGTTCAGAAAATTACAGTGTTTGATTGGTCTCATAATTATCCGGGTTTGTATAATTTGTTATTGTTTGGATCATTGGATGGATTCAATATAATAATTATATTTATTACTACTGCAAGTACAAGTACAGTAAGGAATTTATTATAATTTGGGTTGCGTTTATATTTTTCTTCTTCAATTGTTGTTTATAGGATTTGTCGATAAAGGGTCTCAGAGATGTATAAATCGAGAATTAAGGTAGTCGAGGCTTTCCAATATATATGTCCACGAGACTAGATTAATTAAGCAGTGGATTAGTGCATGTCTCTAAATCATCTGTCTAATTCTTGATTTTCTGTCTGGTTGTAGGGATCTAAAACTCAGATGCTAAACTATGTTGAAGAAAACTCTGATAATCAGTTGTTATAATTAAAAAGATGGAAATTAATGAAGCAGGGAAAATAGTAATAGCTAGACCAGTTGCATCAAGACCAGCTTTTTCCGGTTTTAGATCTTTCACGGAGCTTCTTTGCACCACTTCATCTCCTAATGCGTTGTCCAAAACTGCAGTTGCAGCGATTAAACCGAGGACAGTGCGGTTTAAGCCAGCAGGGAATCAAAATTTAGTCGAGATGGATTCTTTTGAGGTGATCATTTTTCTTTCACAAGTTTTTCAGTTGGTGGTGTATATGTGTTTTTCTTATTGTTTCAATACCTGATTATTCCAGGCTGAGTTATCCGGTTCTGAAGATTCGAGTGCATCTGATGACATCCTTAAATCAAAAATCACGGCAAATGTGATATACAAACCAATTGCGAAGCTTGTATCGAAGACAACCATTTCTGTCTTGGCTAATTTGGTTAGTATAAATACTGTCTGTTTATATTCGTAATAGTCAGTGATAATTTATTATTTGGAAATGGCTTCATTCCCTCAGCAAGAATCGTGAATCTGTCTTCCATGGATATAGAATGGCTTTGTGCTGCATTTGTACTCGAAATGTCATTAAGATTAAAATCTGGGTTTTTTTTTTTTTACTTTTGCCTTTTCCAGGGGAGGGACAACCTTGCTTGTCTACAGAAAATACCCGAAGTTGAAGCTCAATCAAATAACCAAGGGAACAGCCCATTGGACCTCACATCAGAATCTTGTCAGAATTTCACTTCACAATCTGAAGCGAAGGGAACTGCTACACAAGAAAACTCTCGAGCTGGTAAGAATTCCGTATTACTCACAACTGATGGGGATCGTCCTTCATATGATGGGTATAATTGGAGGAAATATGGTCAAAAAATTGATCGTTTTGGAGTGAATCTATATGCTACAGAGATTAAAAAGAAGTTGAAATATCATTCATTAATACCGTTTAGCTCAATCCAGTCGCAACAATTTGAGCAAGCTAACTTATTAACGTTGATACAATTTTATTGCGCCAAGGTCTAGTTTATCACAAACAAGTGAAGAAAAAATACAATCCAGTACATAACATAAAAATGTTCCGTTGCAGTAGTTTTTCAGATCAATTTCACTTGGCCTGCAAAAAAGGAAATTTGATGTGCTAAATATCTCGATTTGAATGAAAATACTGTAAAGAAGTAACTTTACCGAGTGAACGAAATTACCAGATACCAGCTTGTATAAAGTTCGACCAGTGCTTTAGGATTGCACTTAGTGTTCTTGTATGCATCAATTTTGTTAATCTCCTGTATAAGCCTTAATTATTAACAAATGTACCAAATAATCTCATGTTTTAGTAGTTTCATCGACCGTAGGATTGTCCTGAATTACCTGTATGTATGCTGCTAACTTTGGCCTACCAGATGTGATGTCATATTTCCACACTTCTTGTAAAAAGATGTGAAACCTTTCAATGAATGGAACATAAACAGTGTCCACCTGGATCAAAACAAGATTTATTTGCTTAAGCTTGGGACCCGTTTGGCATTACTTTTAAGAAGCCAAAAGTTACTTTTGGACCTATTTGGTAAATTTTATAAAAATACTTCTTCCAGTTATAATAGCTTTTAAGAAAGTCGACCCAATATGATTGTCTTTGAAAGCTCTTCTACTTTATACAACGACAAATGATAAATCAGAATATTCATTCTTGCTTACCTGACTGAAGTGACCAAGGAAGAATGGCCCATCATCGAATTTACCGAGTGCAGTTTCTAAATAGTCGAATTCACCGCCTAATTGAACAATTCTATTCAGATCTACTTTATACTCAAGGAAGTGAAATTGCAGTAGTAAAAATGTAAAACTCAATTAGCTCACCAGCTTCTTTCACTGGATCTCCTCTGAACGAAGTGAACACATTGTTTATGAATGTTCCACAATTGGCTACCAGCTCTTTTGCAAAGTTCTGTTTGGCAGGAACCTGTAGCATTTATCGTATACCATAATAATTTATAATCCCTTCTACCACTTTCGAGTGCAGAGATAAAAATCACATTGACATCTTACATCAGGTAACAGAGCCGGTCCTTCAAAGTTACTGTCGAGGTATTTAATCAAATCCAAGCTCTCTCCAATGACCTTTCCATTGTGCTCCAGTGATGGAACCTACAGAATAAACAAGGCTTGTTTGGGTGTACGTGCTTTAAGAAGAAGTTACTATCTCATAAGTAAAATAAGTCCCATGAATCTGTCTAGATAGCAAGGGGAAGAAACCATTGTTACCTTATTTTCAGGATACAACTTCTCCTTGTACCAACCGGGCTTGTTTCGAAGGTGAATGGCAATTAACTTGATCTTGTCATGTAAACCCTGAATAGAGAAATGTTTTACAAAAATATTGCAACTAGTTGGCGTTCGATCAAATCCATGCTAGAAAAACTCAGTTTGAAAATTATAATCCAAGTTCTCACCGATTGTTTACCAAGAGTTAACCATGACATATCATTGGCTTAAACTCATGAACCCCATATCGAATGATATAACAGGTTAAGTGATAATTAGACAAATCGTTTTCCAGGTTATAGGAAAACTATAGATCAAGATAAGAAAAGTGAATCTCGTGAATACTTTAAATGTTACAAGTAACACACTACCATGACAACAAATATTGGCACTAGAAATCAAAGTAAACAATACCAAAATGGCAAACCGGAAAAAGAATTATATAATAAACTCGACCAAATAGAGTGATCAGTCACAGACCTTATAATTCCTGACAATCCACACGCGTTGGCAAAATGGACACTCATAGTTGAGATACAACCTTCAAATACAAAATTCGGTATCATATTCTTGGACCATGTACCAAAAATTGAACCACGTCGCAAAAATGAGAAAAAAAAACTTTATACTATAACATATTCAAACCTGCATTTTCACTACCTGTTTAAAAGCTTAAACTATTAAAGAAGGCCACATTTGTTCTTCTAAGCTTTCCTAAATAGATGGTAACTTTTATATCACGTTGTACTAGCTCATCTAAAAGTTAACAACTTTGAGTTCTTAGCCAGGACAGGCATATTGATTGGAAAGAAAGAAAAACAGAGGGAGGGGGTACCTAGTGGTTCCATCAAAGAGTGGTGGTGATTCAGAAGTCGAATCCAAGACTGGTGGAAGAACCTCTTCAACGTTGCTGTGTATTTACACCATCAAATTCAATAAATATATAATTAAGTAATACTACTGGGCATATACAGTGATGGATTGTTAACTCACTAGGCAGCCATTGATGTTCTTGATCAAGCTCAAGTTTGCAGGTAGTTGACTCAACAGATTGAGTACTTATGATTTGTAAATCGTTTATTATTGCTTGCTATTGGGATCCAAGATACCTTTTGTTTAATATATTATATACAAAGTGGTGAAATGTTACATTTGTCAGAGTTTATATAGTAATGTCCGTTATTTAGCACCACAGGTGATAAATATTAGTTTAAGTGACATTCAAGTATCATTAGTTGATAGATAATTTTAAAAGGGACATGAATCCCATTTAAGAGTATAGGCTGATGTTACGTAGAATTATTCAAGTTTATTTTATTGTAATCAAGGATAGTGATTAGAGATTTGGTGCTTTTGGTGTTTCAAGAGTTCTGTTTTCACTCGCTGCCCCTTGCCTACCTCCGCCTCATCATGCTGCTGGAGCAGACTCGGCAATCTCATGAGAGAAGTGAAGAATTCTCTTTTCGACCATGACTCCCTACTCTAGTCGTTGCTTTTCTTTTAGCTACTTCAAAAGTTAAACAAAAAGATTCATAATCTTTGTTCAATCTGTTTGAAATCACAGATTCTTATCAGTTTTCGATTCATTTTCATTGGATAGGAGATTTCCATTTCGAGTAATACCATCCATCTAGACTGATGATTCTCATTCATGTAGATGACATTTAAGTGACATTAATTGATACACCATCTTAATCGTCCCTTGCATTTTAAATTAACATATAGATATCATTATTCAAGTGTGCAAGTTCTTTACTTAGAACTTGCTTGTTAGCTATTCCTGCAAAGCTCCAAGAATTAATTAATTCAACTCCTGGCTTAATAATGTTGCAATAAATTAAGGTAGTAGACTTTCCATCTTTATTTTATTTGTAAACTGTACATTACAGCTATTATTATATGTATTAAAAAACGTCAATTTGAATCAAGTGGTAAATAAAGGATATACTCTGATTTGTCAAAGAATAAAAATACACGTAAACTAGTATGTATAGTCAAGAGCGATGGGCCAATCAGGGACAAGTCAAAACATGGTGTTTTACGCATCAATTATCGTTTTTGCAACGTTAGTCTTAGCGCCTCAGTAGAAATATATAAATTCACGATAGATATGAGCTGAAAGGCAAAATTGAACAAGAAAAATCTACAAAAGATGGAGACAGTTTGGTTCTTTATCTATCCTTTACTTCTTTTTTCAGTCAGATTTCTTTATTAAACTCAGCAACACCCCAGCACTAAGAGATGTAGCCAAAAATCCAAGGGAAACCTCAGTAGACACATGGAATCCTGGAGGCCAGTTAAATTAAAAGCATAAATTTTGCATGAAGATCAAAATCAAATAAACATGTGAAAGAACCAGCTGCATTGAGTAACACTTACCAAAGAAATCAAGAATCATCTTGAAACCGATAAATCCCAGAATACCACCGATTGTGGGCTGATAAAAGTCAAAGAAATCACACATAGAAATTGACAAGCAGGAAAATCAGGCTACTCTCAATTAACATAAGAACTCAGTGAGAATAATTATCGAAATACTCCAGGAAATGCACGAAACTGTTGTTCCTCTTGCCGTTAGCACCAACCTTACCGGTGAAAGCCCTCTCAAAGAGAGCCATCCTTTGGTGCATACAAATTGGCTGGAAAGGTGGGAATGAAGTGGGCAGTAGGAGTTGTTCTAATATATCATAGCAATTCTAATTTGGGTTATCCGGGTGAATGAAATGTTACAGTATTTTACTCCATAATCCGAGCAGGGTGCTTGAACTGGTTCTCTATGCACCAGGATCATATGGATTGTAGCGCTAAGACTGAGATATTTTAAAATTGGATAACCCATAATAGAATTGCTAAGAAAAAGTAAAACAAATCATACCACCTGCTTTATTTCAACTTCCCGTTTTCAGCTCATGTGGATGCACCAGAGGATGGGCACTTGGAGAGGTTCACTAACATTTAAACTTTCGTAGTTTGACTAGTTCGGGGAGAATTAAGAACTTCGAATCAAGTTAGATTATAATAAGAGTTGTAATTTTAATAGCCCGTACTAAATTATGGCATTTTAGCTTAAGATAATATTTGCATGAGATTATTTTTAGATAAACTGATGTTAAAGTGATGATATTCTTAGTTAGCTTGCTACTTTAGTTGGCTTGTGACCCATTGCGGATATAAGTTTGTCAAGGGCTCGCGGTAGGCATGTTATGGCAAGCATATTAAGGTCAATTAATACAAGCAAATCTCACCTGCAAATACTCCAAATCAGCCATACTCTCAGAAATGAGTGTATAATATTACCTTAAACCCAAAAAAGCAAGATTGTTAATCTTCTATACCCAAAAAATAGATGCATCTTTCTATGGAGCAATTAGATTGTGCACTTGTTATTTAAATAAAATTCCATTGATCCAGATAGCAGTCAGGTGGAAGTAGAAAGAATATTCGTCACACAAATCTGAAATGTAAAATAAAAAGGTTCATGGTCCAGGGAAACTCATTATCATTGTTCCAGAACACAACTCAAGAATATGTTTCGTCAGTAGTAGTTTTTATTTTGTCATAAATTAATTTTGGAGCAGAAAGTAACAGATAACATCAAATCCACATTGATATCTACTCTTATGGACTGAAATGTAACCGGCTCTAAGCAAAAACTGTAGAGGACAAAAAAGAACAATAGAAGGATAAGAATGTACCTAAAATTGCGAAGTGATTAGATGTGAAAACTACAAAAGGATCTCACATCACACAAAAAACTGCAGGTATAGAATCCACCTGAAAAAGAAATTAAATAGCCAGTGAATGTAAAATGTCAATGCCTGAGTTCTTTAGAAACCTACAGCAAATGCAATATCACTGAGTTCAATAACTGCAACTGTGAGAAGCAAAGATGTAGCCTGCCCAAAATGTTTGATTCCTGTTAGAAACCAAGTTAATATCAATCCAAGACAGAGATCTTCATTAAAAATGGACAAAAAAGAACAATAGAAGGATAAGAATGTACCAAAAATTGCGAAGTGATTAGATGTGAAAACTACAAAAGGATCTCACATCACACAAAAAACTGCAGGTATAGAATCCACCTGAAAAAGAAATTAAATAGCCAGTGAATGTAAAATGTCAATGCCTGAGTTCTTTAGAAACCTACAGCAAATGCAATATCACTGAGTTCAATAACTGCAACTGTGAGAAGCAAAGATGTAGCCTGCCCAAAATGTTTGATTCCTGTTAGAAACCAAGTTAATATCAATCCAAGACAGAGATCTTCATTAAAATATGTGGTGCTACATATGAATTTAGATCTGATACAGGTACATTCATATTAGAGATGTAAAATAGATTGGTTCAGCCGATGAACCACCGACCAGGCCAACCTAGCTTTTTACATGACTAGACCAAAGTGTTAAAAAAGTCATCAATCTGGGTTGGTTTACATGGCCATATACATGTTTAATTCAGGTCCTTCCCAAGAGTTAGACATCAGTGAGAACATGTTGAGCATAAGCCAAAGCAGTTTTTGACAGATAAAATCTTGGGGTGCTCTAACACTTAGTTATACTGCAATCCTAGAGACAGTATTGCTCAACAACTCATGGCAATATTAACTGTCCTTCCATATAAAACTTACCTTCCATGCATAATTCTGAACAGTTATAAATCGATTGCCATCATAGTTAGCTGCAAAATTAAGAATATAAAAGTTGAGATGTCTAAAATTTAAACAGGGAAATCAAAAAATACACCCCCCATCCCCCATCCCCCACCAAAAAAAATAAAAAATAAAAAAAATGAGGAAAAAAAGAAAAAATAAAGGAAAAAAAAATAAGAGTTGTTGGGTCAATAGCCCGTGCAAGTTAAATTATTAAAATTCAATTACTAGACGTGGGGTTTTAACTTCCAATCACATGAAGAAAACTCCAAGAGAAAAAAAGAAAAAATTGATTGAAAAATAACGAGATGGTGGGATGCTGAAAAGGAAACTATGAACTGAAGTCCAACCAATTTTTCTTAGAAGGTTTCTATTGACAAGTTTGTTGAGAGAGCATTGTATTGATGCAAGTCCAAGATTGTAATGGTTTCATATATTTTTGCCTTTCTTTCACTTTTCAAGAGCTACATAATGTAATATACTATGGATATCATAGTGCAACCACAAACAGAAACTTCCAAAAGTAATTATAGGAGTCATATCACATCCAGAATAACCTCTTCAAAACTGACATGTACTGCCAGTATCAATTGAACTCAAAAACTTCCAAACCAGCAAACAAGTATGGAAAAGAGTACCACTCTAGGTTGCGGCGTGTTAAGTGTGTTATTAAGTGTGTGGGTGAGAGGGAGGGAGGGAGAGAAAGAGAGAGAGTTACAAGTGACAGGGATGAATTTCTGACATGTCTTTATTATGAACTTATCAGACAGATCAGCATCTTCATCTTCTTCAGCAAATAACTAAAAAATAATAACAATAATAATAATAAAAATAAAAATAAAAATTATAACCATTATGCACAAAACATCAACTTAACTATTCTCAATTTTCTTCAGAGAATAACTAAGATAAAGAATACAACCATATTATAACATCCCCGAAACATTAACAAAGCACACTCAAAAAGAAAAGGAAACAAGAGTTAGGCAACCATAGAAAGAACAAAATAAGATATTTTGATGCAATGACAGAACGAATCAAGGTAAAAGATTCATGACCCTAACTTGTAATTCCTACAGATTTTTCCATTTACATATGAAGTAGTTTGGGGATGATCAAACATCCGGAAGAAATCTGAATTTAAAAGGCATAAATATCAACTAAACTATTTAACTTTTTGGTTTTGGCACAAAGCAATGAGTATATATGACAAATGGTAGAAAAGTTACCATCACAGCAGTACAGAAAGATCGAACCATTTTCCTTAATAAGATTGATGATTAGGAAGCTACTAATTAAAGAACCACACAACTCAAAAATCCATTTACTCTAGCATTATATTTATTTTTCAGAAGGTTTTTTTTAAGTGCATGCATTGCAGTCAAATCCCTCCAAAATCGCAATTTGTACAAACAGAATACAATCATGCAACTTTTACATTAGATGAGACCAGCTTAAAAACTAGACCAACAAGTTG
The DNA here is from genome assembly GCF_002742605.1 of Olea europaea var. sylvestris. Classification (NCBI taxonomy): domain Eukaryota; kingdom Viridiplantae; phylum Streptophyta; class Magnoliopsida; order Lamiales; family Oleaceae; genus Olea; species Olea europaea. The sequence goes on from NC_036247.1 coordinate 32,407,493, forward strand.
GAAGTAAATATTTTCTTTGCTCGTCTGAATTTAAATAATGCTTGATCATCCACAAATTTAGCAAACTGAATCACCAATGAACTCTCAGAATGTAGCCGAGTATTGAAGAGCAAAAGATGCCAACAAAAGAAACAGAACCAGTAACAGCTTCAATTTATTACATGTGCTCTGAAGAGGAATAGCACCCTGAATAATGAGTAGAGTAGTATCACTGCCAGGAGTAGGTTAACTGCCTCAAACCTCTAAACATATCATGAGAAAACAATTGCTTGAACATGTGCAATTGAAGGAAGCAAAGGTGAAATGTTTGAATGTGTGCAAGGATATGATAATCAATTCATTTTTATATCTATCTATACGAGCATGCATATACACGCATGGCATAGTACAGAAGTTACCTGAAGAGTCACGGCGCCAAGAAGTATCAACGTCAATAAGATTATTGCACCAGCAATTCCATAAGAGAGCACCCAATTCTGTTCTCTCGTCATGACATGGATTTCCACCAAGGAATGAGATAAATGATAGTTAAAACATCAGCATATATTTCTTAAAATAAAATGAGATTTACAGCACAAAATGCAGAAATTATACGCTGTATTAAGCTTGATGCTACACCTGATATGTAGGTGGCACTTTGAAATACTTGAATATTAGAACAAAGACAAAAAGATTGACCACTGATAAACTCTACTCCAGTAGGCACCTGAAAATAAAATAAAAAATAAAATTAACATAATCACACACATCAGACCAGAACTGAAGATGGAATATCAGATTTCATTTGAGTACATTAATCAACTTGGAAACCCAAAGTAATAGGAACAACCAAACATGAAACATAAATATAAACTCATCAACAACTAATTCTACATTTATTCGGCTCTCACCTTAGCAAGGTGATAAAAAAATCCCATCTTCAAACTCAAGAAAGATTACATTTTCAAATGTCACAGAAATACATTTACCCCTTGTTTGGGCTCCCATTTTAATGAGATTATAGGAAAAATGTATTTTGGAATAGTAATTTTTTTGGAGAATGTATGGTTAAAGCATAAATATAAACTCATCAACAACTAATTCTACATTTATTCGGCTCTCACCTTAGCAAGGTGATAAAAAAATCCCATCTTCAAACTCAAGAAAGATTACATTTTCAAATGTCACAGAAATACATTTAGCCCTTGTTTGGGCTCCCATTTTAATGAGATTATAGGAAAAATGTATTTTGGAATAGTAATTTTTTTGGAGAATGTATGGTTAAAAAGTTTGGGGATTACGTGTAATATTATTTTATTGAAGAATATGTGGTTGAAAATGAAGAAAGAGATAAATGTATTAAATTATAATGGAGCCCAAATAGGGGCTTAGACAAAGAACTAGTGATCCCAAGGGATAAACGATAAATTTCGGCAAAACAAAAATCAGAGCTGCAAGTAAGATTTTGGATTTTCCCATAAGTGTTTCAAGGACACTAGAATCTTCTTTTACTAAGAAAAGGACATTAAAATTTTTATTAATGCAAATAAACCAAATGATTCCCTCTACTAATATCTTCTTATGTAGAAGCAAACCAGCACATGATGTATTTATCACACTGACCTCACTAGAGCTTAACTGTTCAAACTTCTATCTGCTTTTAAGGAATAGTAATGGGTCAGAACTACTGCTTAAATAACTTGTATGAAGCCACAGAAACACAACTTCATATAAAAATATAGTATGCTGGTGGGCGGTTCATGTTCATACCCAGCAAAAAACTTGTATGCCTTGCCAACTCCATCTTTGAATCCCAATCCAACCCAAATGCAACAGCTGAGAACACCTACAGCGTTGATTAACTATATTGACTTCAATTTAGGGCATTCACCAATAGAAAGTGAAAATCAAGATATAATTATAAATATGAGATCAAAGTACTTACGAATAAGGCTACAGTTCTCAGTGATGAGACATATCTACACTTTTCGGAGTTTTCTCTTCTGAATTACTGATGGAAGAGATGTTGTCTGAGCAATCATGTCATCGACACCATCATGTGATGGAGAAATCGATGTCTTTCTCTCTGCAAAATTAGTCCACCTATCACGACACTCTTTACATACAAGATGGCAGCATTTGCCCTCATTTCTCATAAAGTACATAATTCTTGATCTTCAAAAGCCACATTTCCGATAATTTTCAAAAACAATTATCTTTGTCACCAATAAGTTTGACAAAGAAAACATTGAGCAAAACATGCGCTAGTGTTTGGCCATGACAGAAAGATGATAAGTGAATCTCCAAACTAATATGTAAGGGACGCATTTTAAATTTTACAAGTTATTACCTTTTAATTATTTTGATGTTCAACTACACTAGCAAAAATAAAATTTGAGGTTTGATTATATAGATGCTAAAAAGTGAAGTAATCAATGGTTATGTCTTCCTTTTTGAATTCCACGGTATCAATATTGACAGAATAAATGAGCAGAGAACCCAATGCAAGAAAATTATAAGCAATCATGAAGAAAGTTACTACCACAGACCGAATATGTAGAAGGCAATGGAAAATTAACCATTCAATTTATAAATCAGTAAAGCAGTAAATGCAGTGGAAATCAAACATTCAATTTATGAATCTATACAGTGCTCCAATCACACAAAGTTTATAGAATTACCCTGAAATTTAAAATCTACATACATGTCCATACCGGGATCACTATGAGCAAGCCAAAGGGGTTAACTTACCAATATAGTCTGTTACGCCTCTTCCAATGAGGCTCTAAGCTTTATATGGTACTTGTTACGCCTCTTCCAATGAGGCTCTAAGCATTGCCATATGGCAGCTGCATCGCAAGAGAACTCAGGCCCACACTCCACATCATTCTACGCACGTAGCAATTTGGTCGAGCCCCCATGGCCGAGCCACCATGGCCGAACCCCCGTGGTCGAGCCACCATGAATGAGGCGAAGAAGATAGAAACATCTTAGGGAAGACCTTCATACAAGATCTCGTAACAAGTGGGTGATGTGACAACTCACTACATGGACGGCTCAACTCAATCAGCAAGTCAAGTCTAATCTTACATGTCAGGCCTAAGACTGCTAATGGTCATAACATTAAATGCACTTGAGCCTAAGTCTGACTGATTGATGTCTATGACAAGAGGCCCTAGCCGCCAAGATGAGGTCACGTGTCTCTTCATTTAACGGCTCTTACTCACCCTCTTCTACTATAAAAATTCACACTTGGCGTCAGTTAAAAGGTAATGCAAATTTAGACTTTTATAATGTAACTTTGTTCTTTGCATTCTCTACTCCCTGAAACCGACCCCCTTTATTTTATATTGGGACTCACGTTAAGGGCCCTCCCCCACTGAATACACCTCTTCGCCGACTGACTTGACCGTCGAAGTACGCGCAGCCGACTCCACCCCCACCAGAGAGGGCCATGTGTGTCTAACGATTTGTCTTAGTGTGCAAGTATACGACTTGTTTGGAAGTGAGAGGTTTCGGATCTGTTGGCATCTGGAGATATATTTTCGAGGTCAACACAGTCCTCCAATAAAACTCGCTTTCCAAAATTAAATGAATGAACGTCCAATTCTCTAATTCTATATTATTACCTGAAGCAGACGATTCTTGCTCCTGCTAAGTTTTTCTTGGCAGGCTATTATTTGAATCACTATACTTCCGATCACGACTGCAAACACCTATAAATATCACTTCCACAAAATGTAAAAACAGAGAGCCTTAAAATATTTTTTTAAAAAAATACTATCGTACCTGGATAAAGGGGGTAAGAGCGACGAAGAGAGAATTGAACTCGAGCATTTTTGTGGCACGAAATTGTAGAGGTTTTGTGCAAATTAAAGTGGTAAGTGAATGGAATTCGAACTGTATTATTACGGAGTGTGGAAGCCAATTTCATGGCTTAGATTTGTTGGACCGTAAACTGGGGTATTTGGCTTGGACTGGTTAGGAGGAGACGACGGGTCTAAATACGTTCGGGAGGAAATAGTGGAAGATGGCCGGTTCGGCTACAAATCTCAGTTATCCACCTCATTTGATCGTCAATGCAGTCAAACTTTTTTTTTTTTTTTCCCGATAATTATTTACATTACAGAATAATTTTAATAAAGGTCCTCAATTTTAGCTTATTTTTACACTTATGTCTTCAACTCTTTCATTATATCTCTCTCATTAACTTTCAATTAATTAGCGATTTTTGTTCAAACATACTGCTAAGCAGCAAATGTTTTGTAAAATTTTGGTATTTGTTGTTTATATTGTTAATTAACAATACGAGAGATAGATTACTATTTTCTCTCCTAACTAATTTTTCAAACGAAAATAATCATAAAAAAAGACATGCAAATTAATATGAGGTCGAGGATAAAAATGCGATGAAAGAAAGTTAGGGGTAAAAGTGTAAATGAGCAAAGATTAAAACATTCATTACAAATAAAATATTATGTAGATAACAAAAATGGAGATCTGAAATCTTTGTTATATTTTTCCGAATAATCATATCTAGCACCAGTGGTGTAGTTGCCACCTAAACAAGTATTTGACACTAACATTATTCTAATTTCCCCACCGATGATCTTGAAAGCCAATGAAGTCTTCTAATTACTACAATTATCATTCTTGAACATAATGGAAGTAATCAAAAGCATATAACAGAACAAGAAAATTCTTGCAATTACTTTTCCCATATTTATAAATTTGGAAGAAACTGATCATAGTAAGAAATAAAGGATTGCATAAAACTATGAATTAGCAGATGTAGGAACACCTCCTCCGGATCTAATCGAAAAACTCGAACTGCGAGAAGGTGTTCTATTCATAGAACACGGATCAAGAAAGATGACCACGACTGTGATATCATCGTGGAAATGTCTCCTTACACCTCTATCGATCTTCTTCAAGTCTGAGTATCTCATTTCTCTTTTCTTCGCTGCCACACAAAGAGCAGCTTTAACAAGTCTCCGAGCAATCCCCTGCAAAATAAGCAAAAAGTTCGAGTTAATAATCTGAACCTAAAATTATGTCCACTTTTTAGAAATGTTTGACTAATAAGCAACTTTTAAGCTCACCCTATTATAGTATTATGAATTTGTGATGGGCCAATGGGAGTCATTTAGCTTTGTTATACACTAGCTCCCTCTTTATATCTAGTTTGACGAGTATTTTCTTTCATTTTTCCTATTTTTTCCATTGAGAGGTTGAAATTGCAGTCACTAGTGGAACCAATTTGAAAATCTGATCTATTACATTGTTAGGGAAAGCTTACTTGACGGGGATAGCTGTGGACAATATCGACAGCTTCCTGGTTGCTAAGATGCTCCCATAAACCATCAGAAGCAAATATGAGAAACTGATCCTTGGGATTGAGCTTGTGTATAAATATCGATGGCTCTGCACTTAGGATTGGTTTATAGAAGGGTTTGGATAGCCTAAATCTTGCCAATAGTGGTTCTTTATTGAACTCCGACTTCTTAAGATAGGCATCGCCAATAGATCTTGAGACCTGTTAAGACAAGATAATAAATCACATCGATAGACAATGTAACATAATGTTCACCTGCCATATAAATCATCTTTGGAGATTGCTGGATCAAAATAATTTATAATATCCAATTTGAAGCAAAATATTTGCTTAAAGAAGTAACCCATAAGAGAGATTCAAGAGATTACCTGTATAATACCCTTCACGCGCCAAACTTTGTGCTTTGGAACCACGATCTGTGGATCATCGGGATGCAATAATCTTAGTTCGGCCCGAACAGACTCAAGATTAGCATTGTGCTCTGTTGATAATTGAATAGCCGTAACTCCTTTAACAGCTTTATCTACCCTGCCTAACACAACACGGGAATCTCCAGCATTGGCAATATAAAGAAGTCCATTGCATATTACCCCGACCAAACAACATGTTCCCACTGACGCAATTTGAGGTTTATCGAGCCATTGCTGTCTCACTAGAGAAAGAAATTCCTCCTCAGTTGCCAAGAAAGCCTTTTTAACAACATCAGCAGATATCTCTTGATGCTCAGAGGCAATTTCTGTTTCAGATAAACCAATTAGTTCACAAAAAACTAAAGGATCTATAATGCTAGAAGTCTACAACCATTCATTCAATTTTTTTCTGTAACATTAACTTTTTTCCCCTCAATAAAGCTTCATTACATAAGGATATCCATGCAGAATCAAGTATAATTTGCACCTAGCATTAGATAAAGACCAAAAACGATGCAGCTGTTGTTATAAGTTATTTTTTGGTAATAATATGGAAAGCTCGTATAGATAGTTAATAGATGGTAAAGCGACACAATTTAACATAGCTAGCAAAACAAGGTGGCTATCGTTATCAGTTACTTTCTGTTTGTTGCTACATTTAATTGGTAGATAGAATGAGCACAGAACTTAAGATATGTTCTAAGTTAGCACGTGTTCCTTAAGTGATTTTCTATTGTATGAAAAACAAGCCATACATTATGTAATTCTGCAAAAGCTCTTGCTCACTTACTTAAGTGTAGGGCATTGATTTCTGGTCGTCGACTAGCTAATTATAGAATACAATTAGTGATTCAACTCGATCAAGTTAGTGAAGTGCGCGGAACATTTACAGCTTAAAACTAGAGACTTCGAGGAAAAATATATCGACGAATTAGGCACCCGAGGGAGAAGAAAACATACTCTTGAGATTGGGGAATAGTTTTTCGTTTACAAATCTTGATGTCTCTGGTCCACCATGTCCATCATAGACTCCGACGAAAGTACCATATGGCCCTGAACTAAGCGAACTCAATGGCCCTGATTCAAGCTGGCTCTGATCCTCCAACAAATTATTGGCTTGGATCACTGCCATTGAAAACTCTCCATTGACATGAGGTCCCAAATCCTTATACCAAAACAATCCATCAACCCTTCCATTCGGATCACCCCATCGACGGCTGCCGTCTCTTCCCCACCTACGTCCATCACCCTCCACCAAAGGTTTCCAACAAGGCTTAACCATTTTTACACCACCACTTACAATCTACATATCCAAATGATCTAAAATCAATCTATAATAAAATAAACCCAACACAAATCCACACTAGTACCATCATCATCATCCAAAACAACCAGCAAACAATATATTCATGAAGCCCAACACTAACGTTTGCTCAATTCTTATAACTATGCACAAAGAGCCAAAAGGGTATGGGCAATTGCTCCCGGAAACTGTGTCCCCAAGACAAGAAAGCAATAGTTATTTAGGTGAGTTCAGAGAATATGGAGGGGTGTCGGATTTGCATACCTTGAACCTGGGTCAAATTTATTTGGACCTTCCATGGGCGTGTCACCTTTCGACAGCAGCCTTAGCTGTAAAAACCCATATAAGATTGATTGTGACAGAGTTTGTTCCTGGATCAGGGGATCACAGAGGGGCAAATGGATAACAAAAAGAAAACTGGGTCTTGGAATTTTCTTGAAAGAAATAAAATCTTTTTAGATTGGTGTCAGAATGAGATCTCAGATTATTATTATCATTATGAATTTATGATCATGGAGAGTTGAAAGGAAGGAAATAAAAATTGGGAAAGATGTTTTTTCTTCTTCCTTTTTTTTTTTTTTTTTCAATTGAAATTACCGGTTTCTTCTTTGACAATTTCTTTGTTTTTAATTCACAATCTCCTCATTTCTCTCTCCTTTAATGTCTGTTTTTTTTCTTCTCTTTTGTTTCATTTGTTTACTCTTGTGGCCAACGGTTTTACTTGCATGGCCAAGATTTGTGTTTGTTGACATTAGCAAACCACCATTTTAGGCAATTTTTGCTCATCTCATTTTTCTTAAGGCTATCTACGGGGTGTATTCAATTGAGATTTTAAAAAACTTTTGGAGACTTTTTTAAGTGGGTAACTTTTGTGGACTTTGTGAAATTTTAAGTAATTTCTATGAATTTGGTAGGAATTAGTAAAAGTTTTTCCTGGATTTGAGGAGACTTTTACTAAAGACTTTTGAGGATTTTTTTTTTTTAGGGAAATATGCTTTTCACAGTGTTAAATGTGAGATATTGGGGAATATTTATGAGAATTCACAACATTCACTTAAAAACGAATCTTTGAAATTAGAGAGAGAGATAGAGATCAACTAGTGAAAATTTACCATAACCTGATTTGAAGAAAACTCATAGCAAAGATTCAAAGAAATACTTAATTGGAAGAGATAGAGGAAAAACCTAGAGGGAAATAAGAATAGCATACTCTTTTTAGAAATCTCTCTATGGATGAGAGATTTTGGGAGAAAAATCCTATTTATATTTTCTATTAAAAAGTCTCTGAAAGTCCAAGAATTTTTAAATTCCCTGAAAGTCCCTCTAAATTGAATACCTCAAAACTTGTAGAGACTTCTAAAAAGTTTCAATTGAATACCCCGTTACTTCTGGAGACTTTTTAAAAGTCTATAAAAGTCTCTATTGAATACACCCAAACTTTTAAAGAGTGTCTAAAAGTTTCAATTGAATACACTCAAACTTTTTAAATCTCTAAAAGTCTTTAAAAGTCTCGATTAAATACACCCCCTGTATATGTTCGACCAGTTTATTTAAGTCAGAAAAAAAAAAGAAGAAGCTGAAATAGCCTATATTAATTACACGGTTTAAGGATTAAGGTTGATTATATTCAATTTCATTAAAATTTGTTTAACACAAAGATAAATTGAAAAAATAAAAATAAAATCATAGAGGTCAAACGTATCTTAAGAAGATGCTTTGCCGTACTCAAAAAGCATGTAGACACATGTAAAGATATGCTGTCGAGAAAAATAGCTTTTAAACACAATATAAATTGTTTAAAATTAGATGGACCGAGACACACAAGTCTGAGAACATTCGATCCAATAATCATTAAAACCCTAGTTAAAATATTGGAATTATTATTATTATTATTATTATTATTATTATTATTATTATTCAATTGCCTCAATTGTAGTCTTGCAGATCAAATGTTAGAATCTAAGACGAATCTCGTTGTCCACCTTGAAATATTCCTCATTTGACATATCGAAAGGCTTCGTCATTTTACGTTTATGGAGAAAGAGAAATCTATGATATGACTTATAATTGATTATTTTAAGTGTTCTAAGAATCAAGAAGTAGAATATGCAGTTAAGCTAAAAAAAATTATTAAGCATAATGTAGATGGAGATTATCATGTTCGTTGTTTTAGAATATGAGGTCTAAATTTTGATAAGTTGCTTACAACTAAAAATAATTGGTTTGTAGTTAGAAAGTAATTATTTGAAAATCATTTTTTCACACTCATTTTCGACACGTTTTCCCATAAATTTTCCTCTACTTCTTAACAACACATTCTCCATAAATGACTTTAACACAAGCGCTATTATTTCAGATAGATAAAGGTGATTGTTAAACCATGTGTATGTTGGTGATAATAAGAGTTTTGAAATTTTATTTTAAATACCAATCTTGTTAAGAAGAGTAGTTCAACGAGAAGGAATTATAACCTTGGTATGCCTTGCCAGATGAATACTGATTTGAGAACACCAATAGTGAACTTGATTGTTTTTTATTTTGAAATTAAGACAATAGAATCATTCATTTGAGAGTTTTAAGATGCCGTATCACATTGAATTTCAAAGTCCCATATTAGAAGATCAACGTAATTAAGAGGAATAGTCTAATTCGTTATATTTGATTATTATTTTCATATTTAAATGACATAAGATTTTAATCCTTTTGAGAGTCGACGTCTCTTAAAAAATGTTAATTAACTTGTGTAGAACAAACTTAAGAAATCTTCAAAGTTCAAAGCGATTCTTTATCATATTTTTGAATTTTAATCAAAACATTCTTATAATTTTCTCAGAAGATGTTTTGGTCTAAATTAAACAAAATCTCAGTTTTATGATTAAAAAAAAATAGGTGAAATTGATGATCAGTTGAGTCTGTATCAAGAATGTGCAGAGACCCTTGACATAGAGGAAGTGATTGAAAGTGAATTTATTATTATTATTATTTTAAATAATGTATTCACTGGATCAAGTACACCAATTGAACTCACCACTGCAACTGCAATTTTATGGGGTAGATTGAATTGATGATGGTCCCCCAAGAACTTGAAAATTTCCAGGAATTTTCACATTAGAGTGTGACACTGAAATTCAATTATTCATACTCTTTTTAGTAAAGTTGGTGGATGAACGAGAGTACTATCTTTTAGTTAGGTCAACAATTTTTGATGTCGGGTAAGTAGAATTCAAATTCACGTGAAGTTTTGACGATATATCACGAAAATAGAAATTCAAAAAATTCACATGTCATCTTTTGACCGAAAATAGAAATTCAAGAAAAATTATTTCAAGGTTTGTTTGACGTAACTTATTTCAAAATCTCTCTCTCTCTCTCTCTTTTTTTTTTTTTTTTTTTTGTCAAATTCATTTTTAACTGAACACTCTCCCAATAAAAATATAATTTCACGCATAGATTCATAAATTTTTCGTACTTCTTAATTACACATTAATAATTTTTCCTTTCAAATTATCTCTCCTAAACAATCACTTGGTAGCTTTTGGTCTACCAAACATTACAAATCAGTTGGCTCCCAGTTTGATGGCACCTAACTTTTTTAACTTTTTGGTATCCCATTTTTCTTAAAGGTTGAACCACAACTTTGAGGGCCCCCACCGCCCCGTCCCTAGAGCTTTGTGAAGAAAGTAAATTACGGGATGTGCCCCAAGAAGTCAGGGAATAAGAGCTGCATGTACACTGCGCCTACAAGGAGTTTAATTCCATGTCTCAGGAATCGAACCCCCACACTGCAACTACCAGTGAGATTTGAGATAATCTCACTCCTATCCTTTGCATCACTGGGACTATCCCATTTTTCTTCGTTTGTCGTTGAGTTGCCTTTGTCATGTTGACCAGGACTAATGCCATGGAGTTTGCTGAACAATTCTCTTGATCTTCATCATTTTGGTTAACCTCCTCTTCACTAGAAGATTTCGAAACACAAAATTCCAATTAGAATTCTTGAACAAAAATATAGAGAAGTTAAGAACTTCTAAGAACACGACAGAAACTGGAAAATTTTCAAAAACACATGATTAAGGAGACAATGTAAGACACAGCACGTTTAACAATGAGTTCTATGAAATTACATTAACTACTGACATCCCTTATGTCTTTGAATCATTATAATCTTGATAGTTCGCCTGATTGATCAGATATGGTACTTTTTACAGAATTTTGCTGGAAATTCTTCCTGACAGCAGGGGAATTTAGATTTTCAGGTGAGTTGGTTTCACTAGAAGAACTCAAAATCTCTTCGAATAAATGAAATTCATGGCTTTGGTTGGATATACTAATTTGTGGACCGTTGCATTTCAGAATTTTTGAGCTTATGGGGGACTTGATATTCTTTATTGACTCTATAATGTAAAATTTTTTAGAGGTTCTGATTTGGAAATTTCAACCATTTCTATTTTGAATTTCTTTACTGCTCGAAGAAGATGCTGCATGTGCAGATGAGAAAGAGGAATCCTCGCTCATATCGTTTAAAATTGATGTCTCTTCTTCTTGTAAAACATTCGAGATGATGTTGGATTGAAGCTTTTTTCTCAAGAAATTTTTGCTTCTTCTCAGCTCTCTTTCTTGATTTTCTCTCTACTGCTAATGGATTTTCCACCTTCGTCTTTTTCTTTGCCCTCACTCATCGGTTTAATTGCAAAGATGTAATTTGAGTGGAAAGAAAACAAATTTTAAGGAATTGAATTGCCTAAAAATCGTTTTACTGGGAATTGTCAATTATTATGTTTGATTAATATAATTTCCACGTGAAAAATGTTGAAATAAAAGTGTATTTTGGTCTTTGTTTGATTTCATTTTACATGAAAATTGTCAATTAAAAGGATATAATTTATTGGTATTGGGGATAGAATTTGTTTACATTGCCACAAAAAAAGCAAGAAAATCATTTATCTTTTAGTGTTTGTTTGGTTTTATTTTACATGAA
>NC_036247.1:32422679-32437221 GCF_002742605.1 Olea europaea var. sylvestris
TGGAAAAAAAAAAAAAAAAAATTCTTTAGTGGAGCCCGAGTTGGGCTTGTCCTCAAAAAATGGGGTTTGGCCCAAACTTTTTTCAGATCAAGACTTTTTTTAAGTGAAGTCACTGGTTGGAACCGACGAACTCACTTGCCACCGCTGTCATACATGGTCATAGTCACTTACCATACAATTTATAGGTCAAAAAATCACACTAAATTACAAATAATGCAATGAATAAGTCACAAATTATTTGTTAGTTACAACCAGCAACCCTTCAATTGATTCTAGCTCCCACGTGCCGCACCAGCAAACCTTTATCAATAAGAAGTGGTCACATAACCTAGAAATGACGACATTGAAGCATTCTCCGATGAGGCGGAGATGATGTGTGGTCGAAGATGGGATAATTCGTTTGTGAAATGGTTGTGGAACAATACCTTTCTATATGCCTGGTGACGTTCGATATTCCGACTGCTCCGCCAAGTGTTTATGACCTGAAAAATGAAGGTTGGGCTTCCTCCCCCATTTTACCTCCGACGTGAGAATTAGTTTTTAGACTTGCAATTAAAAATCAGATGGCTAAAAAGAGTCCGAGTGCTTTACCTGTGTCACATCCAGGGAATTTATAGATATTGGGAGCTGGATAACCGCTGGACGGTGTGGTGTCACGTGTCCCACGTTGGCATTTCCACTACCCCCACGTTTTGAGTGGGGGGTCTTTATCTTCCCGCCTGGAGGTTATACCCGTGTTAATTGCCATGGAATCTAGTCAATTTATTAGAGGTTTTATGGCTAAGTGTTTGGGTTGGCTACTCCGTGCCTGTTGAAGATCTCGTGTAGTGGTAGAGCGCTTCCGGGGGGTAATGGTAGAGCCCTCCCCGGGGGTATTGGTAGAGCGCCCTTAGGGGGGGTTGACAGCCTTGCGTGGTGATAGAGCGCTCCCCGGGGGTAATGGTAGAGCGCTCCCCGGGGGTATTGGTAGAGCGCCCCTAGGGGGGGTTGACGATATTGCGTCGGAGTGTAGTGATCCATCTTGCTTGTACGTCGAGAATGGCCTCTTCTACCAACCTATATCATTAGCCCCCTATCCCTTGTCGATGTTTTCGGCGAGGGGTAGCAATTCTCTTTATCCGGGTTGATTTAAAATATTATTATTTTTTAAATACATATAAATGATAAATGAGTAGTTCGTATTAGCAAGTCGAGCAATGCAATCGAAATCAAGTAGCAATTTTACTGTATACATGGCACCCCATCAATGGTCCTAATGTTGGAGGGAATTTTCCCCCGCCAAAAAGTTTAAATTCTTGTGTTTATAAAAGGAGGTGATTTATACTTCAAATAATCACTTTCATTTTTCCTCAACATCCTAGGCTTTCTTCCCTCTAAGGTAATTTTCTCTCCTTTTTAATCCCAAATCTTTCTTTGAATTTCTCTTCATCTTTTTTGTTGCCATGTATAAAACAATTATTTCTTCTTCTTCCAATGAGAGTAGCGATGAGGGGCCGATCAATGCAAAAAAAAAAAAAAATTTGGCCCCCTGGTCGAACGATTGGTCCGGCGTGGCCGATCGACCAGCCCAACCCCCCGTCGCCTATTAGGGTGGTCGGTCGGGATTTTGACCAGTCGAAGTCCTTCGGGTTCTCTTCCTTCGTCTGATGGGTTTCCCTTTGAGCTTGATAGCCAAAACCTTTCAGTTGATTCTCAAGCTTTTATTTCAAATTCCCCCAAGGGACATGTTGGGTCTACCAAATCTCCAAATCAAAACTTAGAAATCGAGCTAGATCCGACTGGCGAGATCGTCCCCCTTGAAATTCCAAAAAGTTTTAGCTTTTATAATTCTTTGCTTAAGTTAGAGAAATGTCTTGCTAGGTATGATCGGGTCGACGATTACATCTATAGAGCCCCCGAGCCCAAAGAGAGGCTCTCCGGGTCCGACCCCCGCGAGATAGCGGTGTATAAGGATATCTTGGATGGTGGTTTCCGGTTACCCATCCATCATTTCTTTGTATCGATTTTCATTGAGTTTCATATTACTCCTAGTCAAATAAACCCCAATGCTTGGAGAAAAGCACTCTACTTCTTGTATGTTTGCCTTAGAAGGCAAGTTCCGCTCTCCATTGACCTCTTTAGGTGTGTCTTTGAGATGCACGTGTTAACTCAGTGTAATGCATTCGTCTTTTTTACCGCTAGGGTTCCGTTGTTGTTTCCTAAGTTCAGGAATTCAAATAGTGGTTGGAAATCTCGGTTTTTCTTTGCCCGACCTTCAGCAGGTCGGTTTCCTTTCAATACCAATTGGCGGCACCCTTAAACTCGCCTTTTTAATAGTCAAGTAGATGCTTCCTCTACTCTAAAAGCTCAAATTCAACAGCTGGTTGATACACCCCCTCTTGCACCTAATTTAGGATCGGTTCTGACCATGAGGAACATGTTGATAGTGGGGATGAGTCGTCCTACTGGTAGGCTGCTTACATTGATTTTTGTTATTTTTGACTTGAACATATTTCTTGTTTGTGCTTTTTGGAACTGATATATTTGGGTATGTGCATGCAGATATGGACGAGGTGTTGAGGACCCTGCCGGGCGGTGACGAGGGTCTCTCTCCCATTGACGGTAAACTCTTGAGCTCCTCCTTCTTTGTTTTGCATTCTCGAGTTCTTTTGTTTTGCTGTTTGACCAGCTTTATCTTACATGTACAGGGATGGAATTTGACCTGGAGGGGACCTTAGACTCCATGCCCAAGCAAGAGCATGGAAGTGATCTTAAGCCCTGCCCCGCCCCCTTAAAGAGGAAAAAGATGTTGGCCCAAGGGGGAAGTCCTCAGGTAGCAAAAGAGACTCCCCATCCCTCAGACGAGCCTATCGAGGTTGCTCCTACTCCTAGGCTGGGCTCTTCCAGTCGTACGCCAGGGGAGCGTGAGGGATCTCTTCCTATTTTCGCGTTTTCTCCCACCCGGGGTTATCGGGAGATAGAGGTACTTAAGTCTTTAGTGACACCCGCGCGGACTAGGTCGATCGCAAGACGTAGCGCAGACGATATTGAGAGGGCTGCGGCGGTCTATCTCCAAAGGGTATGTTTCTAATTTTATGCGTATGTATATACACACATTTTTTTTTGCATGGTTATACCACTCGACTCTCATATTGTCTTCTCATCCTTTAGGTGGTGGCCCTTCAGACCGGGCTTGTCAAATCGAGTCGTCGCCAGGCCTTAGAGCTGAAGACTCTTGCAGAGGAAAAGAAAAATGAGGCTCATCACTACAAGAAGAAAGTATCTTCCTTGAAGATATCTCTTGAGGCATCGGAGGCTCGAGCCCGCGAGCAGGAGACAGAGAACGACCATTTGCGGTCTGAGTTGGCTCGTGCTCAGGAGGAGGCGGTTGAGAGGTATAAGGCCTCTGCTGGGTACACCAGGGACTTGGAGGCGTCTGTTGAGCAGTACAAGTCATCGTCTGATTATGCCGGGGCTTTGCGCTCGTACGGGGGGGAAGGCGATGGCAGCGTCCATCAAATTGACCAAGGAGTGGATATCGACCGAGCATTCTTCCATTAAGCCCTCAAGTTTTGACAAGTTCCTTGCACAGCGCAAGGGGAAGGAGAGTGGGGCGCAGTCATCTAGGTCACTTGGTCCTTCGGCGCGGGGCGGCAGCGATGGTGTTTCCCCTTAGCAGTAACACCTTTTGTCAGTTCTTCCTCCGTTTTTTGTGTTGTCTTTTATTTCTATATGTAGCATCGTTTTCTACTTGTTCGGGGTGTGGGTAAGACTACATTACATGCTTTTTGTATGAATGTTATGTTATCGACGGCCAATAATGTTGAAGCTTGTTTCTCCTAGCGTTATTTCTTGCGTTCAGCTGTTTGATAGCATGGGTGAATGTCATTTATCTCGCGTGCGCTAGGCCTTAGCTAATTTTTTGACTTTTCAAAGCTCTTCGCCTAGGCCCTTGGGCCATGTCGACCATCGGGAGCGTGGTTTAGCGGTTTAGGGTTTTAACCAATTTTTTTGTTTCGACAGCTCTCCGCCTAGCCTCTTGGGCTGTGTCAATCGTCAGGGGATATGGTCTAGCGATTTAGGGCCTTAACCAAATTTTTGGTTTCAATGGCTTTCCGCCTAGCCTTTTGGGCTGTGTCGACCGTCAGGGGGCATGGTCTAACAGTTTAGGGCCTTAACCAAATTTTTTATTTTAATGGCTCTCCGCCTAGCTTCTTGGGATGTGTCGACCATCAGGGAACATGGCCTAGCGGTTTAGGGTCTTAACCAAATTTTTGATTTCAATGGCTCTTCGTCTAGCCTCTTGGGCTGTGTCGATCGTCAGGGGGCATGGTCTAGCGGTTTAGGGCCTTAACCAAATTTTTGGTTTAAATGGCTCTCCGCCTAGCCTTTTGGACTATGTCGACCACATGTCTTCATGGGATGAGCATGGAGATTCAAGATTCCTGTGAGCATAAAAAATTCTTGGATTTGTGAGCTCAGTAGGCGCATCGGGACGTCCCAGCTAGGCTGGCCCTTCCGTAGCGCCCTCATCATCTGCCACTGCCAAGGTTTTTCATTGAATAAGATTAAATATTACAACTAAGGGCGCCTTCGTGAGACGTTACATGGAGAGAATAAACGATGCAACCTATTCTACTGTATTTACAAAAGCGTAGCATGTGCACATATTTCAAAATCTACTGGTAATACTTTTTGAGGCGTTCTGCATTCCACGACCTACTTAGTGGCCTTCATTTCATATCTTTCAAGTTGTAAGGTCCCTTTCCCAGCCTGCGGCTTACTTCGTATGGGCCTTCCCAGTTTGGACCAAGCTTTGGTGGGGGTGTCCTGCCGCTGCTGCATCTCTTAGTACGAGATCCCCTGGTTGGAAGACTCTTGGCTTTACTCTCCGATTGAAATACTCTGGACCTCCTTCCTACTGGTAGGGCTTTTCATTTCTAGGATTGCCTGAATTTTGTCCGGATTCACTTCGATGCCTCTTTGTGTGATCATGAAGCCTAGGAATTTTCCTCCTGCAGTACCAAAAACACACTTTTCTGGATTGAACCTCAATTTGTTTTATCGGGCAACGTCAAACACTCTTTGTAAACAGGCCACATGGTCATCAGCCTTAGCGCTCTTACCCACCATATCGTCAACATAAGCCTCTACAACATCTCCGATCAAACCGTGAAAGACTTTGTTCACCATTCTCTGATAAGTCGCCCGACGTTTTTCAAATCGAAAGGCATGGCCGTGTAACAGTACGTGCCAAAGTCTGTGATAAATGACGTCTTTTCTTAGTCAGACTCGGCCATTGAAATCTGATTATATCCAAAAAATGCATCCAGAAAGCCGAGCCTTTCATAACCCGATGTAGCGTCTACCAGGTGATCTATCCTGAGGAGCGGGTATGAGTCTTTTGGGCATACCTTGTTCAACCCAGTATAATCTACACACATGCGCCATTTTCCGTTCGACTTTCTCACAAGTACGATGTTTGGCAACCACTCGGGGTATTGCACCTCTCGAATGAAACCCGCCTGTAGCAATTTTTCTACTTCTGCTCTGGCTGCAACCTGCCTCTTTGGGGCAAGATTTCTTTTTTTCTGCTTCACTGGCTTAGCCCTCGGTAGGACACTGAGGCGGTGCTGCGTGACGGTCGGGCTAATCCCTGGGATGTCCTTCGGGCCCCAAGCGAACATGTCCAAGTTACCAGCTAGACACTTGGACAATTTTTCCTTCTCTTCGGATTCCAAACCTGTTCCGACACTAAACTCCCATCCCTCGGCTATAAAGATTTTTTTCAATCATATCGAGCGGCTCGATCCGCCCCCTTGGGAGTTCCACATCCAGCATCATGATTGGTGGTGAGCATTTGGCCTGTATACTATCCACATAGCATTTTATTGATGTGTGCTAGTCCCCTCGCATGCTCCCGACACCTCTGCTAGTTGGGAATTTCATAATTTGATGGTAGGTCGATGGGACAGCGCCAGCTGCGTTTAGCAATGGCCGACCGTAGATGGCGTTGTAGGCCATGGGGGTCTTGACAACCAAGAAATTAGTCACAATCACCACTGTCGCTGGGTATGTGCCTAGCGTAACTGGGAGCTCTACAGTTCCTTTCGGTATCACTTGTTGCCCCTCCAAAGCCTTGTAGAGGGGTAGTCACCATCTTCAGCTTCTCTGGGGGAATTTTTAGACCCAAGAAGGCATCCCAGGTGAGGACATTTGCTGCACTTCTTCCATCGACAAGCACCCTCTTTACGTCAAAATCTGCTATATCGCCCACTATCACTAAGGCATCATCGTGGGGATGCGTTATACCGATCAAGTCCTCTTCGTCGAAAGTAATGCTCTGGTTGAACTTTGCCTTTTTTTGGATAGAGCAGACCCCTGCGGAACGCGCATAGCTCTTCCTAGCTGAATTCGAGTCGCCACCCGATGCTACTCCCCCAATGATCATGTTTATCACTCCTGCCCTTGGTGGGGGTATTCCTTCGAGCCTTTGTCTGCCCTTGTCATTTTTTACATACTTGGCCAATAGTCCTCGCCTTAGCAAGAGCTCGATTTCTTCCTTCAATTGTAGACATTCTTCTATATCGTGTCAGTGATCTTTGTGAAAATGGCAGTACTTACTTTGATTTCTCTTGCTGGAGGAAGTCAGCATCGGTTTAGGCCATTCGAGCTCTTTCATGTGCTGTATCTCCATTAATAACTTCGTACGTGGGATGTTCAAAGGGGTGGGTGCCTTGGCCTCTTCTTGCTTCTGCTTGACCGACCAGTCTTGGGCATAATCCTTGTTCATTCGTTCATTCTTCGGCTTATTCTTATCAGTGTGCCTTCGCTCATCATATGCTTTTCGCTTATGTGCTTCTGTCTCCCATCCGTCACTAAGATTTTTGGTCACTTTCTCCGCTTCCTCCGCATCGACATACTTATCTCCCTTCTTCAATAGGTCATGCATTGACTCTGGAGGTTTTTTGGAGAGTGACATTTTAAAGGCTCGATTTCGCGTTCCGTTCATTAGGGCAGTAACCACTGCGGACATTTGCATGTCTTTTATGCCAAGAGTAGCCCGGCTAAACCTAGCCAAGTATTCCTACAATGACTCGTCTTTCTCCTGTACGACCTGCATCAACCTAATGGTTGTATTCCTCTTCCTCTTGCTGCTTAGGAAGTAAGCCACAAAGCTCCTGGAGAGCTCATCAAACGTCTTGATAGACCGTGGGGCCAAGGTTGCTACCCAGTTCCTGGCCTCCCTCCTGAGTGTGGGGGGGAAGGATCGGCACATCACAGCGTCCGGGGCGGCATAAAGTCTCATCAAGTCTACAAAGGTCCACAGGTGGTCAAGCGGAACTATGACTCCGTCATATGCTTCTATCATGGGTTGCTTGAAGCCTTTAGGCAAGGGGACCGCCATGATCTCAGGGCGAACGGGACTTCCTCCAACACCATCTGCCTCCGTCTATCATTTCTCTTGGACAGTGCATCATCTATCTTCTGGGCCATGATTTCTTCCATCTTTTGTTCCAGGTCCACCATGGCTTGTGGGGGCTACTGAGCTACGACCACTGGGGCCCCCGCGCCTCCCCGTCCCCTACAAAGGGATGGGTGGAACAATCGCGAGCGGCGCTTGAGGCGGTTGCTGGTTCGTCGCTTCCGTTGGACTCGATGGAGGGATCGTGTCTCTTTGCGACTGGTTTTGCAAGAGCGCCATCATTGTTGCCATTTGAGTCTCCAAAGCGCTGAACTGACTCTGCATTACATACTGCGGAGGCGGTTGTGGCTCCTGACCCCTTGCAACTGACTCGACTCCATCTTCGCCGTATTTCCAACCAAACGAGTATCACTCTTTGTTCGTCTTCTCGACATAGCTTTTTAGTTCAAATGATTTCCCACAGACAGCGCCAATGAAATGGCTGTGGAACAATACCTTTCTATCTGCCTGGTGACGTTCGATATTCCGACTGCTCCGCCAAGTGTTTGTGACATGAAAAATGAAGGCGAGGCTTCCTCCCCCGTTTTACCTCTGGCGTGAGAATTAGTTTTTAGACTTGCAATTGAAAATCAGATGGCTAACAAGAGTCCGAGAGCTTTACCTGTGTCACATCCGGGGTATTTATAGATATTGGGAGCTGGATAACCGCTGGACGGTTGTGGTGTCACGTGTCCCACGTTGGCATTCCCACTACCCCCACGTTTTGAGTGGGGGGTCTTTATCTTCCCGCTTGGAGGTTGTACCCGTGTTAATTGCCATGGAACCTAGTCAATTTATTAGAGGTTTTATGGCTAAGTGTTTGGGTTGGCTATTCCATGCCCGTTGAAGACCTCGCGTAGTGGTTGAGCGCTCCCCGGGGATATTGGTAGAGCGCCCTTAGGGAGGGTTGACAGTCTTGCGTAGTGGTAGAGCGCTCCTTGGGGGTAATGGTAGAGCGCCCCTAAGGGGGTTGACGGTCTTGCGTCGAAGTATAGTGATCCATCTTACTTGTACGTCGAGGGTGGTCTCTTCTACCAACCTATATCAGTTTAGGGGAAGAATTGAATTGGAGATTGGTAGGTTTGGGTGAGTTGTGGTGATGGGATTGGTAGGTTTGGGCGGGTTGTGATGGGATGGGTGTATACCTAATATATACCTGATTTTTAAACTCAAAACTTGAAATGTAGGGTGGAACAATTTTCACATATTGATCACCTTTAAGTTTTGAATCAAGACTTACAAAATCTGAAGTATTGTTCGATCGAATTCTCTTATTATATTCAATTTATCCCTCTCGAATTCTCATTGAGCCCATTTAACTAGTTCAATTCCATATTTCTATGCGAATCAAATTTAGTTAAACAAAATAATAGTTCTAAGAATTCGTTTATGACTGCAGTAATTAATATAGGTATCTTTACATGTTATATTAATTTATCGAATTTTAATATGTGGTCTAAACAAAGAATCCACATTTTTACGTAATTATTGTTCACGAAATCATTGAATAATTGGTTATAAAATTCAAAGCATTGAGAACATGATTAAAAACCACACATATAATCATAACGAAAAATAATCTCAAATAAAATAAATAAAGGGTCTCAAATGGGTTATATTGTTCGCCCTAAAATTAGATTTAACTACTTATAGTAATGAAAGAAAAACAAGAAGTTATTATGGAAGAGATCATAGAGTTTTGAATAAGAATATAGAATGAGAAATCAATCTTGCACCAGGATCTTCTCCCTCTTCCAATTTATACTTCAAAACTGGATTGCTTGATGTTTTTCTCCCTTGAATTCGGTCTTTCAATCTCCAATTGCATGTATTTTCCTCCTAATGAGTAGATTCATTCCTTTGATCTTTTGCCCCTTGAATTCTCTCTAAATTCTCCATTGTTTTCTATGTGTTTTTATGCATAAAAAAGGCTCCCTCTGTGTATGGGACGTTTTCGTTCTTATATGGCTCCAATTTAGGTCAAAAATATCATCCAATATCATTCCAAGTTGAATTTTAATCATATAAAGAAACTTGGGATTCGATCAAACTTTTGTGCTATGTTATCGAATAGTACACTATCATGCTACCGCATAGATCACTTTCTGGACTCCAAATTCTTCTCTGCATGCATAGATGCAACCGCATGGTTTTATAACTGTGCGACCACATAGTTATAAGTTTTTCTCATTGAACAACTTTTAGTATTTTGGTCATATATTCCTCTTCCGATATCCAATTGAGGTGATTCAAAGTGCATTGGAAAGATAACTTAAATAGATACAATTCTTATAGGAGTAGTATTTCTCCAATTCGAACTTTTTCTAACCAAAAAATGGGTATCAAATTGAGGCTAAAAATTCGGAGCATAATTTTTTCAACTGGATGTTAATTTGTGAAAATACTTCGACTCTATTTCACTCCTTTGATTTCTTTCCTCATTCGATTGACTCCTAAAACTCTCGAATTTTCATCGTAAATTTTGACACAACTTTTGAGTATTTACATTTTAATCTCCAAATTTTGAATTTTGCTATTTTTCCAAGTTTTCCTCTTGTTTCTTCCAATTTCTTGTACTATCATTGAATTTTACTTATTCAACACCAAATACAACAATTTAGATCATAATTCATTCGAAAAGCAACTAAATTTCATCTTTTTAAGGTTTTGAATAAGTGTATAATATTATAGGGATTTAAGTAAGTTTCTCCTTTTGTTATTTTTATGAAAACTCTATTTAGAAAAAAAGGAACGTGTGGGTGGGTGGCCCGACTCGTGGACTTGTTTAACAGTTGATTGGAAGTTGATACATGCTCACGTTCTACGTTTTCCAGACTCCAAGCTATATTTTGTTGTGGGCTTATATGGTATGTGTTAAGATTTGAGATTCATCTTAATAAGGTCAATCTTTTTAAGAAGAGTGACCCAAAATCTATTTAAATTGATCAATATTTCGTTATTTAACCGATGTGGGATTTATTCCCTTACATGCCCCCGCGAGATGGTGACTCTTTTTGAGCAGACCAATCTTGAAATTCGTGTGCTCATTTTTTAGACTTAATCGGATCGAATAGCTCGTCCGAGTTTACTAGTCTCTGATACCATGTTAAGATTTGGGGTCCATCTTAATAAGGTCAACATTTACCTTATTAAGAGGAGCGGCCCAAGATCTATTTAAGTTGATCAATATTTCGGTATTTAACCGATATGAGATTTATTCTCTTAACAGTATGCAACGAAACAGAAACAGTTATAATAATAATAATAATAATAATAATAATAATAATAATAATAATAATAATAATCTAATTTTGATTGTGTTTAAAATTGTGAGTATTAATTAATTCATTTATCCTTGATGTGTCTCTCTTAACAAAATTTACAAGATGTTTGGTACGTTAACTTGAATTGTCATGTTTAAATACTATAATCACGTTTAATTTTTGGTCTCATTAAAAAATTTAACTTCTAGACTGTCTTTGGCGTTTTAACTAGGGATTGACCAATCAGTTATGAGTTTCATATCGTAAAAGTTATGACACAAGTATGAACTTAAGTTGATTGTATGTGAATTTTTCGCTCGAGGAACTCAAAAATGCATTTTTGTCTATCAAATTTCGACATTACAATAAATAAAGATTTCAACTTTTTTTTTTTTTTATAACTTAGTTTCTGTTTGGTATAGCTTAAAAACTTAATAAAAATCTATATCTGAATCAACAATTAATTTTAACTATACATTTTATGAGACTTGCAACTTTTTTAACTATGAGGGTGTTTGATACTCATTTTTAAGGAAATTTGAATTTTAGAATGGTAAATTGATGAAGAATGTGTGGATGAAAATTTTTTATTTACGTGTAATATTTTTTAATGAAGAATGTATGATTGAAAAGAAGAGAGAGAAAAATGCGTTTTGAGAAAAATGAGAATTAAACGGGACCTATATATTTATCTTTTTTTTTTTTATCAAAATTAATTAATTCCTGGTTTTTAATTACACCAAACAAGGGTTAATATTATTTATCTAGTCATGTTTGGTTTAATTAGATAAAAATCAAAATTTTAATAAATTTTGAGAAAAATTGATGGACTATGTGATTGAAATGTTGTGAATCCCTTGAAATATTTGATTAAATTTATTATTGACTTTGATTTAAATTTTGATCAATTTTTTAATTGAACCAACACGAGTCGAATTTACTTTACTCAACATGTCAAAAAGGATCACACTAATAACTAGGGGTGGACATAATTCCATATGGTTCTAGTTCCAAAAGAATAGAACTGAACCATGAACCAATGATTTTTTTTTTTTATAATGGAACCAAATGGTTTTTTTATAGATATGAAACCAAACCGTTCGATTCTTGTTTGGTTTGGTTCTAATTTCATTTCTTAAATTTTTATATTTGTATCATATAAATTAGTAATGTATACTTAAATAAGAATTTAAACATCAAACATTTAGAAAGTTCAAATTTCAATCATCGAGATCAAAAAAATTATAACTAACAAACAAAATATATTCATAATTTGAATACACAAATCAATTTTCATTTTCATTCAAAAAATTGTTTAATAACTAATAGCAATGATTCATTAAATTAATTGTAGTAGTTTTGAAGGTACACCCCTACAATAAAGAATAAATTATCAAAATTTTTACAGTCCACTTCTATAATCGTTTAATATTTTATGAATATTTATTAAATTTTCCTTTATTTGTGAAGAACACAAATAACTCATCAAACAATTAAAGTAAAAAAAAGAGTTTAGAGACTTTTTAGGTAACTGACCAATTTTATATTTCGATCTTAAATGACACTCCACTAACTTGATGAAATGAGGTACCAGTATGCTACAACGTTGTGTAAATTAAAAATGAGTGAAGGAGAAATAATTCAATTGAATACAAAATTATGGTGTAGACAACTAATGAGTTGGTTATCTCTAATGGCCCAAAATTGATTAATAAACTGTATCCAATCAATGAGCTATCTCCAATGAATATAAAATTAAGGTCTCCACTAATTATTATATATAAAATTAAATATTAAGTTTGGTTCTGATTTTTGAACTAGAACTGAATCAGAACCATAACCAAATGGTTTTTGGTTCAAAGAACCAAAATCATTAATTTTTTTGATAGAACCAAACAGAATCGCTTCATTTGGTTTGGTTCTAGTTTGGTCTGGTCTTGTCTGGACATTTTGTCCACCCCTACTAATAACCTGCATAAATGCATGAATTTAGAAGACATTAGTATTTTTGTACCTCCCAAACTCTTCCAAATCAATTTTTGTATTATGTTTATCTGTAATATATAATCTATAATTATATATTAAATATAACATCGAGTGAGAATCATTTTTGGACGATTTTAACCCTATCACAATTCAATTATTTGAGAATTAATTATTAGATGATTTAAACCCTACTACAATTTAATTATTATAATAACACATTATTTTTTGTTTTTCAACATGTAATAAATACTACAATCCATATCATGTATGAATTTCGTGTTATTAATTTTCAATTAATTAACATTCACATTAATTTAGTTCGTTTGAGACTCATCAAAGCTTTCTAACAAATTGATATCAAATATTGCTTTTATGGTATTTATAAAGTATTTTAAAATAACGTACAGTGTACGTTCAACTCTGATTAGTAATGAACAAAAGAGTCAATCTATAAAATTTATCTCTATATTTAGACCGAAAATTGTTTTAGGACATATTTACTCGTATGCTCTCCTGTCTCTATTGGTACAGGTACCACAAAATATCAAATTTGCATTTATGCCTCTCTAATAATCCCTAACCTGAACCACATATACACATTCTTGTGATCATGAATGAGTGGTTTTCAATTCTTCTCCAAATCCTTCACCATAACCGCCCATTCTTCTACTTCAGTCGAGGCAATCACATTTGACACTCATCTGGACAGTAAACTTGAGACGTCAAGAAAAAATAATAACTTTATGTTGCACTAATTAATTAATTTCAAGATTTTACAAGATGGGCTTTAATGATCAATTAATAATGTACATGAATATTTACAGTACGATTTACCGCTGTCACCTCAACCATCAATCTTGACGAGACGATAAATGATGATTATCTTTCGTCAAAGGTGTTATGCACTTCTTTGTATAAGTCATCATTATTTACCCATGCTTGACTCAAGTTCATCACATTTGACACTCATCTCAAAAGTAGATTTGAGATGTCGAGGGAGAAATAGTACCTATATTTTGCATTAATTTATCAATTTCAAGATTTTACAAGACGAACTTTAAATCAATTAATCATGTATAGAGCGTTCACGGTACAATCTATCATCGCCATCACCGATCTTGACAAGATCCTCTAGCAACCGGTCGATCTCGCTGAGAACGTCATTGGTTGGAAGTCTGCTCCGGCAACAAGGACACGTGTTTCTCTTCTTCAACCAAGGCAATATACACATCCAATGAAACAAATGATTGCATGGCAATTCACACACGTCTCTTCCTTTGATCATCTCTTCTTTGCATATTACGCACTCCCTGCCGCCGCCACTCACCTCCACCGAAGGCAAAGCAACCACCGCCGCCACGGACGTCGCCACCTCCCTGCCATCCTTCCCTTCATCACCACCACCACTATCACGACCCATTACATTAACAAAATTCCTACATTTAACCACCTTCTCTATGTACTCCATCAGAACTTCACCATTGGATGCTCCAAAGCTAGTCAATTTCAACATTGTATCAGCCACATAATTACACAGAACCCCCCGCCAGAATGATGGAGGCGATTCAAGAGCTTCCGGTTCATTCTGATGCAACTCGCAGAGAAGAAGTAAAAGAAGAACCGCATCGAGGTCCCGGAGTTTCATTCCGGTGGCGGCGTAGGGTGGCGCGGTGGTATTACTCCTCATGAAGTGGTTCAAAACGGAGAGATTAAGCAATAGATAATGGGCGATTAAAAGGGACTTCTTGTGAAGGGAGATAGATTGCAAGTACTGAAGAGTGAAGGAGAAGATGGTTGGGGAGGAGAGGAGAGAGCAGAGGCGGCGGCGGTGACGGTGGAAGAGGGCGGC
>NC_036247.1:32438630-32440615 GCF_002742605.1 Olea europaea var. sylvestris
CACCTAAAGTATGGCAGTCACGTCCCTAGCCTTTTAATATCATATTGGCGGTATCTTCACCTAAATAAATATATATGCGCCAATTTGACAAGGCTCTGAAAAGTTAAAAAGTTACTCCTAAAAAAAAAAAATAATAATAAATTTGTAAAAGTGTTTTATCTATTACCGTATATGAGTTTTTAACGAGAAGTCATTACCGTATACAAAAAAGGAAACGAAAGTAAAACCCTGCCAAGCAAACTCTCTATAATCGTTAAATAGCCAAACGACATGCATGAAAAATCGGGTATCCCAAAGAAATTTATCCTAAGATTTTTGAACAGTTAAAAACTGCTCATGGACTAAAAGATAACTTCTAAATATGTTTAGATAATTTTCTGAAAAATATTTTGTCTCAAAGAAAATTTTATTAATAAAAAGAAATAAAACCAAAAACAAAAGTCCAATCCTAATTATCATGCATCAATGTATTATTGTAAACGGGGGCATGCAAAGGGGTGAAGTGATGGAGTAGAATGGAAGGGAGTGGGTGGTGGATTTGGGATTTTTGTCCACAAGTTTGTGTCCAATTTACACTCCTTTTCTTTTCATTATCTCTTCTTTAATATGTCTAAAACAACAAACAACAAAGGATAAACAAAACAAGTTAGCACATTCTTTGACTCAATATAACTTTTGGCCCTACAAAATAGTAGATTTAATAATGGAAAAGGTGCAAATGATCCCTACAATACTCTGCAGTTATCAAGGGCTTGTCGCCTTCTTCACTAACATTACACCGCCTTTCCCTCTGGCCACCATCTCAACACCAAAGTGAAATGCATGTCATTAGTCCATCTTCGACCCTACATTAAAATTTACATCATTTTATAACAAAATTTGCACCAAATTAAAAATAATCACCAAGCATTACACCAAATGTACGATGTTTAATCATTTTCTGCTCTTTTTTATTCTAAATAATTTATTTATTTGAAAAATATTTATTTATTTATTTTATAAATACATAAATTACTAAATAAATAATTACGTTAAATTATCTAAAATATTAAAATAATAATAATGAAAAATTATTGTATTAAAAAAATATAACATAAATGACCCAAATACCCTCCATCAATTAATTTGGCAAATGGAAAGAAATGGCAAATATGACATGCACCATTTGCACCAAAATGGTTTACTATGCATCAAAATGGTGCAAACTTTGATGCTACATTGGAGAGCTTTTGCACCAAATTTTGGTCAAATTTGGTATTTTGGGCTACCATTGGAGATGGCTTTACATTTTCCAATTTGGGTGCATTTGGAACACTATATTGATTTTAAAGTGTACACTTAGAAAAGATTGTATTATTGCTGTTGACACATAAAAATTCAGCCCAGATCGAATAGCCCAGAGAGTAAAGCCCAATTGGAGGATCCCCAAATCAGATAGCCCAAAGAACGAAATCCAATTGAACGAATCAAGGTGAATGCCCAAATAAGGGGTCCAATAGTGCGGTAACGCCATCGCCCAAGTTTGCAAGTCGCTCAGAATCTGAACGAATAGAGTGGCATACGGTCGCCCAGAGTCTCGCCCAAATCTTCAAGTCGCCTAACGTATCAACAAACATAACGCATTATGATTATCAAGAAATGCAGTTAATGAGGCAGTTGCTAAAGTAACCTTATCACGTTTCACGACTCAAGGGGTTCAATCGAAAGCGGTTGAACGATGCAAGATAATGGCAGCAGTTAAAAGGACAGTTTCATGACAAAATGGCCACTACAAAGAAAGTGGGTAGTTATAGGGCGATCAAACAGTTTTTTAGAGCAGTTAATCACAAAGGGATTGCCTATGAAGTATAAAAGGGAGAAAGAACTTAGAAGTAAAGGACCGAATCAAAAACTCTCGAACAAAGAATATGTAATTTTCATTCCTTTAGCTTTTAGACTTAAACACTTCCTTTTCTGTAACTCGTGTGCTTGCGCCCCTTGGAGGC
>NC_036247.1:32446402-32518570 GCF_002742605.1 Olea europaea var. sylvestris
TAACAAGACTTTATGAAACATTTAACGGCCATCGCCTTAGGCCCAACTATTCAAAGGGCCCAAATTTTTTTTATTTGTTTGTTCAAAAATCCACCAATCTCCCTTAATTTAGTTGTTCGGCAACAGCGAAACACCGGGGAAGAAAGCAAAACCAAGACGGACGGCTTGAGCCCTGAGTCGGTGGATATAGGATACTGTGAAGGACTTGGGATAATTCTGAACTGTGGAGATTAGGGGGCATTAATGGACGTTTAGTCAGTGAATACTAATTATGCTGTGAATTATTTGGTTTCAGAAATCAGAACTGAACATATTGTTGAATAATTCTAGTAGGAAATTATGGTTCATTGGGGCTGTGGCTGATGATAATACTTAGACTAGTGATGGCAATTTATCCCGTCCCATCCCATTCCGGTGTCGCCCCGCTCCGAATGAGGCAAAAAAACCCGCCCCGTGAAGAAAAAGTATAAAAAAAAATTAAAAATAATTTTATTTCTAAATAATTCATCCGTTAAAAACTCATTTTAAATTTGTATTTTATTATCTAATAATAACATAATTCGAAACTTTCAAAATGTAAAAAATAAAAATAAAAATAAAAAATTAAACGGGGCAAAAAGTTGCTCCGTTCCCGCCCTACCCCGTCTAGGGGGGGCGGGCGGGGTTTTTGCCAAATGGGGCGGGGCGGGGTAAGGGTGCCCTGCCCCGAACCCGCCCCGTTGCCATCACTAACTTAGACAGGGGCGGACCCACATCGAGTCATGTGGGGTCAAATGACCCCACAGTTTTTTGGATTTTTTTTCTGAAAACTTAATCTTCTGTCTCAAAATGTCTATATCCTAAATCTATATCCATATCCATTATTTAGTCCATAGATATATCGTATAATCCACCAATTTTTTCCTAAAGTGCAAACACCGAACATGAACAACAAACAACTGATTTTTCCTTTTTGTTCATGATACGTTTTTCGAAAAAAAAAATTTGACCCCACAGTTCGAACTGTCTGGATCCGCCCCTGTACTTAGAATAAACTTTTGTCTTTGTTTTCTTCTATTGAAACTAATTGGGATTTGCATCTGTTGCTACCCATTACTTCTTTCAATCCTTCTTCCGTTGAAGGTGTGTGCTCCAACCTCCAAGTCCAGGTGAGGTGAGCTCTGAATTTGTTTGATGTTCCTTCATTATATATTTTTAAATAGTATCCCAGTGCTGAATTTTAACCCTGTAACTTATGTTGGAAAATTACACCGATAATTGTGCATATTATATTCACAATAAACATATCGTTTATTTGCATAAAATCGAAACGTATTCCAACTTACTGAAATTGAATTTAATAAGGCAAATGAGAATTTACCGATTTCGAAGAATATGAATGTGGAACCTTCTCTTTCGATTCTTGAACAATTGAACCTTGCAATATAAATATATAAATTAGGTTAATCATTTTCTGAAATCAAATCATAATAAAAGGAAATCAGAAAATAAGGATGAAGATGCAAGTGATGAATTTTTTGCCGAGGTAAGTGTTGGACACTTTGTCCTTAAAATGAATTTGCCCCACATCGGTGCTAACGACTTTCAGGCAATCATCTCCCAAGAAACAACGACCACGTCGAGCAATAGGAGCACTCCAAATGACTTCAATCAGGGAACTCGAACGGAATTCCCTCTCTACCATGACCATGACCATGACTTTGATGCAAATGTTTTATGCAAAACTAAAGTGTAAATTGAAATGAAATGATATGGTATCTATGACTTTTCTTGAATTAATAAAATTCAAACACATGAGGTCTATATATATAGTAATTGGAAAGGTATGTCAAAATACACAACTATACCAAGAGACACATCTCTTGGAATTCAAAATTATTGGACATTAATCATACTCATACCAAGAGTCGTGATCTTTCATACGAAAAGCCACATTTTTTCCTCCATATATTTCTAGAATATTCCACAATATTCTATACGACTTTTTTAATAATTTTCAATATTTAAGCGGTTTACATTTGGCTTAATTTCTCATTCATCAAATAACAAATTCCACTTAAATAATCATTTAAAATTGGTCACAACCAATTTCCGATAAAAAAAATTCCAACAATCCCCCACATGAATGAAAATTAATGCAAATGTCTATGCAGACACTAGTAGAGAGAGAGCGGGAAAACACTACATCAGGTAAGGTAGCTTCTGGTTTTGAACCTTCTCTAGTGAAATACCATCAAATTTACTAGCTAATTGGTGAACGCGATGTTCTTGAACCATCAGCCGTTAGCATAAACCAAAACAACAATACTCACACAATATCTCCCATAAACCGTTCATGGTTCTCATGACTTGGTTCATTTTGGCCATAAACCCATCTTGGTTCTGTAAGTATTTAAAAATTTCAAGTCTTGAATAATTCTCATTGAAGCGGCCCCACTTCACACTTACATAGGTGATCTCCTATTAAGAGTATTCTGCCCTACTCTACCTAACTTAATCAAGATATAGGAATCATTAAAAGTTTATCTTAACCTCTAATCACTTTGCAGAAAGCACTTTGGTATTATAGGAATGGGTTAGGAAATTAGTTTCCTAAGTGCTTCATAGAATCCCCATGACTTAGTTGTCCCTTTGAACCAAAATCTTGGGATCTCCAGTCAACATGGTAGGGTTACCGTTAAAAAGATCTTACTCATAGGCTTAATCTCATTCCCTTAGATGTGCAGTATACTTGATCTCTTGGTAAACATATATAAATGGATCCACAAGTTTACACCAATGAGATCAACTGCTAATAGTATTATGTCTACGACATACCTGTCTAGATTTACCATTATATGTGACTTAGTATCTTTTCAAATTTAGCTAACCAACGATCGATTCATTTGATAGATACACATTATTACCAACTAAGAAATCCTCTCATAAAACTACATGCTTCTCATTAGCTTTATTTAAAGCTTTATCAATTCCAAACAACAATATTGGAGGATTTCTAACCAACCGTTACACTAGTCAATCATATTTACTAGTGAATTTCATACATGGGTATTCAATATCATTATTAAAGCATTGCAATACATTCGAACTTTATGAATATTCTCAAATATTCCAATTGGTCTTGTATATCCAAACAACCGTCATGATCGGCTTTCATCCCATTTCATCCACTTTAGACTTAGTGTATATCATCACATCACAATATCTTTTCAATACTGCAGGATATCTTGTGAAATGTAATCCACAGGCCATGGTATATTTCAAATACCTAAGGACCCCTATCAATGCCACCCAATAATCATGGCCTGGATTACTCGTGAATCTTCAAGTTTATTCGCAGCAAAAACATTATCCGGTCGAGTGCATTTTGTAATATACATTAGATTGCTAATTACTTGTGAATATCTCAGTTGTGACACGCTTTCACCCTTATTTTGACCAAGTGTAGACTTGTGTCAATACTTCAAACTTTTTAAATATTTTCTCAACAAATGAGATTTGGAAAGTACAATTCCTTCCGATATTCTAGAGATCTTTATCTCTAGTATTACATTTGCCACGCCCAAGTCTTTCATGTCGTAATGCTTTGTAAGCATTTTCATGGCGTTTAGCACCACTTCGTGACTATTGGCCATCATCAACATATTGATTACATACAAATACATAGGCATCTGGTGTATTTTCCACACATACACACTTGTCACATTCATTTATTTTGAACTCATTTGACAACATCGTTTTGTCAAACTTTTGGTGTCAGGAGCTTGTTTCAGTCCATATAAGGGCTCAACATGTTTACAAACTTTGTGGCTTTCGCTTGGAGACACCTTTAGGTTGCTCTATGTATATCTCTTCTTCTAACTCACTGTTTAGGAATCTCGTTTTCACATCCATTTGGTGAATCTCAAGGTTATGTATTGCCGCAGTTGCTTTTAGTAACCTTATCGAAGTAATTCTGGTCATGGCCGAGTAGGTAAAGAAGTCAAATCCTTCTTCCTGCCCGTATCCTTTAGCAACTAATCTAGCCTTATATTTGTCAATGGATCCATTAGGTTTTAATCCATTTACACCCTAAGGCTTATTTTCGGGAGGTACATCTACCAATACCCATGTATGAATTTGCATTATGGAATCTATCTCACTATTGATAGCTTCCTTCTAATGTGATACTTCCAAAATAGACATTGTTTCTTCAAAAGTTTTTGGGTAATTTTCTACCATAGATGTGAGAAAATTCGGACCAAATGAAGTGGACGTTCTAGCCCTCTTACTACGCCTTGGTTCTTCCTCATTTGAAGACCCAGTTGAAGTTTCATATGTTCTTACATTTTCCTTGTCATTGCAAAGAAACATATTCTCAAAGAATATCGCATTCATTGACTCAATTATGGTACTCACGTGTACATCTGATACTACCATTATTGGCGTATTCAATAAATATGCAATGTTGTGACCAATCTTTGTTTGTTTAGACTTATGAATCTCAACCTCTGCCAAACACCCCCATACTTTTAAGTGTTGGTAGGAAAGAGGACGACGTTTCCATAACTCATATGGAGTCTCTTCTATTTTCTTGAGAGGTACAGAAAAGCATATCTTTACAATAATTTGCCCCCCCTCCCCCCCTACAATTCCTAAATTAGGAATATATGTACAAGTAGTAGTATTGCATCCACATATCTTGAACTTTTTACATAAGTTTTCAAGTATTTATGATAACCCCCACATTTTTGAGTTATTTTTTAATTTTGAGTTTATCAACTCTTTCATAGTTCAATCATTTATCACTTAGATAACCTCCGGATCGAGTGCTTCTTGAAAGTCCGAGTACTTTCAAAATAGTGGTCGTTGATTCACATAAATGAAAATCATTTTCCATTCGAAATTGTACATCAATCAACCATATTAATTTGACCATCCAAAGTAATCAAGGTCGTCACATAGACCAACAATGCTTTTAAAGCATATACCAATTTAATTGGTTTCACAATTGAAGTCAAATTCAACAATGAAGAAGACTAGATATCTTCAAATATATGTAACTTTCTCATTTGTGATAATTTCACAAATAATATTATTTACGTCGAATTGTAAGGTACATCTCACCTTATTCACCATATTCACATTTGAATGAATTAATCAACCATAAGTTGACAAGTTGTGTTCTCAAAGTCACAACGTTACAAAAGGACATACCTCTTTGAATTAATCTTAGAATATTTCATAATATTCTTTACAATTTTTTTTTCTCCATAAGATAGTTTTATCCTTTACAAATGAATGTTAATTTACAATCATTATTTTCAAGGATATCCGGCATCACTGTCAATTATAGACATCATTTGTGCTCTATGAAATATTTTCATATCCTAATAATTGGGCAAGCAATTTTCATTTTAAAATAATTAGGACAAAACCACGTTTTGTCGCACTCTTATGTAACTATAATTTTACATACGTCATCTCATTTAATTTCATAGAATTAATTGAGACTATCATCATTAACCAATGTTTGTATAATTTTGAAACTAAAATTCATGGACATATATCGGATTTACAACTTCATACCGTATATGTCACTTATCGAATTGACGCATACTGTATATGCAACTTACCGTATATGGAAGCTTACCAACTTACCGTATTTGGCAGCCTACCATATATGACAGCTTATCGTATTTGGCAGCTTACATACTTACCGTATTTAACAGCCTACTGTATATGGAAACCTACCGTATTTGGCAGCTATGAAATGAACAGACATAATTTTCCATACTCACGGAACATCAAGAGACTATTATCCACATCACAACTCTGGATTTGAATGTTTCACAGTAACACTAGAAAAATTAGGCAACATCCTAATGCAAAAGTGGCCTCGTGATACATACCCACATGTAAGACAGATTTTAATTCTCTTACTCATTAATCACTAATTATTTGAATCTCTCGTCAATGGACTTCTTTTGCAAATTATATATATTAAGCAATAATCATCACATGCATAGGATAAACTACACATGGAAAGATGAAGGAAACTGAAATCGAATTTGAACAGTCATCATGGCCAACTTAAATGTTCTCGTTTCACTTTTGAAACTTCCACCAATTAACCGAAAAAGAAAACTGAATTCTTTATTCTGAATTGACATGATCAATATCAATAAATATGGCTTTGGTAATTTCCAATAGCAAATTCATTAGAAACGGACTTAAAGCAGAAACATTTGTTATGGATTTTCAGTTCTCTTCTTCATTCCACACACAGGTTTATTACCTTTTGAACAACATATATCCAACATTTTCTAAATCCAATTTCAAATCTAAATTATTTTGCATGCAATTATTCCAACCATGCAAAGACTTATGCAAATATACGATTGGCACATGGAGTGTAATTAGGAATAGACGGCAGCCATGCATTTTATAATTTATTTACATCTTTCCATGGACTTCCAATGCAATTATTTACTTTCCATCATATTATAAATAAATGGATGGCATAATACAATAGTCGGTAGTTACAACATGATTAAGTTCATAACTTAATGATTTTTTCGGAACTCAACAGGCATCGGTTCACATGCGAAATTAGAATTGGAGGAGACAACATGTAAGATGCATTATAATAAACTGTTTTCATCCCAAATAAATTTTATTTATTTGAATACGTAACTTATCAAATTCCCGAACGTAAAACAAAAGGATGTGCACTTAGAGACTTATGGACAGAATATTTAGTTTTGCACAAGACCCAATCAAAATTCCTCATTCACAAAACACTCATTGAGTTAAAGGTCCCAGCACATTGTTCAGAGATATAACCGGCCAACCGGTCCAGATTACAACAATTTAAAATGATGCCGTGCACAGTGCTAGTCGAACATGCATAAGTTCCAATACGTGATACGGATATATATATCTCAATTTCTAACAGAATATTTTATGCACAACAACACAAAATTCATCTTAAAATTGTTGAAAAATTACACCGATAATTGTGCATATTATATTCACAATAAACATATCGTTTATTTGCATGAAATCGAAACATATTGCAACTTACTGAAATTGGATTTAATAAGGCAAAATGAGAATTTACCGATTCCGAATAATATAAATGTGGAACATTCTCTTTCGATTCTTGAACGATTGAACCTTGCAATATAAATATATAAATTAGATTAATCATTTTCTGAAATCAAATCATAATAAAAGGAAATCAGAAAATAAGGATGAAGATGCAAGTGATGAATTTTTTGCCGAGGTAAGTGTTGGACACTTTGTCCTTAAAATGAATTTGCCCCACATCGGTGCTAATGACTTTCAGGAAATCATCTCCCAAGAAACAACGACCACGTCGAGTAATAGGAGCACTCCAAATGACTTCAATCAGGGAACTCGAACGAAATTCCCTCTCTACCATGACTATGACCATGACTTTGATACAAATGTTTTATGCAAAATCAAAGTGTAAATTGGAATGAAATGATATGGTATCTATGACTTTTCTTGAATTAATAAAATTCAAACATATGGGGTATATATATATAGTAGTTGGGAAGGTATGTCAAAAGACACAATTATACCAAGAGACACATCTCTTGGAATTCAAAATTATTGGATATTAATCATACTCATATCAAGAGTCATGATCTTTCATACGAAGAGCCACATTTTTTCCTCCATATATTTCTAGAATATTCCACAATATTCTATACGAGTTTTCTAATAATTTTCAGTATTTAAGCGGTTTACATTTGACTTAATTTCTCATTCACCAAATAACGAATTCCACTTAAATAATCATTTAAAATTGGTCATAACCAATTTCCGATATAAAAAATTCCAACAACTTATTCTGAAAATAATTAATATGGAATTATGATATGATCAATTTTTGTAAAGCTGCTCGTGTAATTGGGAAAAGTTCATAGAGGTGTGTGTCTTTTTTTATTTTCTTGAGATACAGGCAAGCACAATGCTTTGGTAGGCTTAGGTCTTAAGTTACTTGTTGGTAGTACAAACCATTAGATTAAGAAAAGCAATATAAAGTAGTGGAATTATGAAAGATCACGCCTAAAAGTGTAAAAAATTATAGACAAGCAATATAAAGTAGAATCATAAAAATTTGCACCTTATGTATATAAACTTCTCTTCTTTATCATGCTTGTTTGTTTTACTATGTGATGCCCATATAAGTCCTTTTATACATTCAATGTCAGGCAGTATTAGCTCTCGAGTGATTTAAGTCAAATACTATGACTCCTAGATATGCGTCTGAAGCTCAAAAAAAGAAGAAGAGAGAAAGAGTGGATGCATTAATTCGAAGTCAGGTTGAAGATGTTGACAAATACTTTAACAACAAGAAAAGAAAAGAGATAGAAAAAACATTAAAAAATTTAGTGATTGAAAAACAATAAAATTAGAATGACAATGATAATGTGGATGAACCCAAAGAGAACGAGAAAATGATTGAATCTACCAATGTGAATGAATCAAAACAGAACGATGAAGATAAGATGAAAATTTAAATTAAGAGAATTTTTTTCTTTGAATTTAGATGATCTTGAAAATTGGAAGGACATTCATATTGATCAAAAGATGAGGGACTTTTTAGTTGAAATGAGTCCAAAAAGAGTTGATGACATCTTGTTTCCCAAAAATAGTCAAGGTAGACATTTTGAATCATCATAATATAAGTGGCTAATGGGTAAATAATTGATAGAAGATGTCTAGTGTATTCAATTTCTTTGGATAAGATCTTTTGTTTTTGCTACAAATTGTTTAAGACCGAAAAATGATGAAAAGTATTGGTTAATTGGGTAACGATGGATACGATGATTGGTGGCGTCTTACAAAACATGAAGTGGCTAAAGAGCATATAGGTTGTATGACTAGTTGGATAGAACTGGAAAATAGGCTTCAAACAAATGATACAATTGATAAAAGTTTACAATTGGCCATCAACAAAGAAAGAGAGTATTGGAAAAAAGTGTCAACAAGGATAACTGTTATTGTGAAAAGACTCGCTAAAAATACTTTGGCATTTCAAGTAGATTGTGAACAACTGTATGTTGAGAACAATGGACCATTTTTTTTATGTAAATGATAGAAATGGTAGCTGAGATTGATCTAACAATGGAAGAATACATTCGACGTGGTCAAGTACGTGAGATTCAATATACATATCTTGGTCTTAAGATTCAGAACGAATTGATACTAATATTAGCACGCGAGGCGAGAAGCGCAATTGTTGCAAAAGTAAAACATGCAAAATATTTTTCTGTCATACTTAGTTGTACTCCATATGCGAGTCATGAGGAGCAAATGTCTCTACCGATACGATGTGTGGACAATTCAATAAATTCGTCGATAGTGCAAGAATATTGGATTGAATTTTTAAAGGTGGGTGATACATCAGGACATGGACTTTTTAGTGAGCTTAAAAATGGGCTAAGAGATCTTGGCAAACATTGCTGAAAATTTTAAAATAAAGAGTGAAATTGAGTCCTTAGCAATATGTGAACTTGAGAATTTTGAGTTCTTGCTTGACATGGTCATTTAGTACAAGTTGGTGAATGCAATAAACACTGTAAGTAAATTTTTTCAAGCCAAAGATATGGATATTGATGAAATCATCAAGCTTTTACGAGCACTTATTTTGTTTCTTGAAAAGTACAGAGAATATGGATTTATTAGTGCCATAGATGAAGCTAAACAAATGGCAAGTGAAATGGGAATTGAGTTTGCATTTTGAGAGAAACACAGCATTCAAAGAAAGAAGCAGTTCGATGAAAGTGTTAGTGAAGAGGTAAAACAATCGGCTGAATAATATTTTCGAATTGATTATTTTCTCTTTAAAATTGATAAAGCTTGATCTTCACTTCAAATTCGTTTTGAACAATTTAAACATTATAAAGAGACATTTAGATTTTTATTCAATTTGGAGAAATTAAACAAAATGGATGTTGGCAGTTTATTGAAATCTTGAGTAGTATTTGAAACATAATAGGCATTCAGACAATATTGGTGATGACTTGTATAAGGAGTTGACAGTCTTGAAATGCTATTTGTCTAAAGAAACAAAAAGAGCAATTGATGTGTTAAATTACCTAAAGAAAATGAATGGTTGTTTTCAAAACGCATGCGTTGCTTACAAGATTTTGCTCACCATACTAGTTACAAGTGCATCATCAGAAAGAAAATTCTTCAAGTTGAAATTGATTAAAACTTATCTCTGATCAACTATGTCACAGCAAAAATTGAATGGATTGACCATGTTATCCATTGAAAAAAATGGTTGAACAACTCGACTACACAAAATTAATTGATATTTTTACCTCAATATCTACAAGACGAGTTGCATTTAAATGATTGTTTAGAACATTTTTATTTTATTTTATTGTAGCATAAATATTTTGATTATTTCATTTTATTTGTTACTTTATTGTTGATTTTAAGTTAACAAATTTAGTTTCATAAAACTCTTAGAAATGAAAAAAATGGATTGCTTACTACGATTTAAGAGTCCAAATTCTAAAGTTCACCTCAAGCCACGCGTAACCAATGCCGGTCTTGATATTTTAGGGGCGTTATCCCAACTTTAAATTCGAGCCCTATTGGAGCAAATTTTGAAGAGGAAAATAAAAAATTGTCAAAATTCAACATACAATACAAATTAAAACTGAAGTTTGACATATAGGATTATAATGCAATGGAAAAGGAGCCTGTTCATTTCTTTTATCATTTTCTCAATGCAACTATTTAAAACAAAATTGAATATGCATTTAAGTAATTTATGGACAACAATGGAGAATGTTGACTGCGAGATATAGTATAACAAAATAATGAAAATGAAGATAAAATACAAACGAGCTTCTAATTTTATATTAATTCATACTAAATTAACTCTTAAATAAGAAGTATGAACACGGACAAATAATTATGAAATTCAAAATACTTTTAACAAGCATCTAAAAAGACTATTATCATGAGATTAAAGCAAAACATTAATAATAACAACGTATAAACTTGTATTGTATGCTTCGCAGATAAAGAAGAAATTGAAAAACCTGTAATGTTGTAATCGCAGTGATACCAGACCAATCTGTTAAATTGAATCATCTTCAAAATTTTAATTCAACGTGAAATGATTTATTTCTTGTTGGGTTAAAAAAAATTATGGTGGATTACTGTTGGACGTGGAATTTGAAGAGATAAAGAGAACTTTTTGTTTGGTTAATGAAAGAAAGTGGATATTTGAAAGACAAATGATCAAATTACTTATAGAGAGAGTAATGTTTGTGATATATTTATATGAAAAGTCAATGTAAGTGGTGAGTTTTATGCCATTTATATGTTTTTTCTAAAAAAATTTGTATTTTCAATTTTTATTAGTTTCTTATGTTTGCATATTGATAATTCTAATTTCATAAATATAATTTTTATTTTCTTTCAACCAACTAACCTAACATATTTTGGAGTCCTCATCGAAGTGGGGTTTTAGGCGATTGCCTACCTCGCCTATAGTCAGGGTTGCCACTGTGTGAAACACAGGTACAACACTGTTACATTGGGACGTAATATAAACACTTACTATGCTCCTATTTAGTGGAGATTAAAATTAAACTTTTAGTAGATTTTGATAGAAATTTTTAAATGTGAGGTTGAAAATGTTGTAAGACCCATAAAATGTATGGTTAATATTAATTGTTTGACTTTAACTTAGATTTAAATCAATACCAAACAAGGGCTATATCTCTATGTAATAATATGTCATATTGTAGGCAATGCATATAGCTTTTATAAAATCGATAATTTTCTTTTAATGGTAAATATGCTAACAAAGAAGAAAGTTCTTTGCTTTCGTGTAAATAATTAATAAATGTAGAAGCAATTAAAAAAATATTTTTAAATATAATTCCATGTAGTGTTCTTTAATTCATCATCGGTGAAAGTTTAGGTGACATCAAATGGTATTAAATAATAAATTTGAAGTAAAAAATAATTTTCAAATTCACTAGAACTAAAGCATGTCATGTCTAGCCTAATGTATAAAAATGCATTATAACTTCATTGAACATTATAATATTGGGCCCATTGTCACATAATCTAGTGTAAATAACAATAGAGCTAAATTAAATGAGTTCCGTAGGCTTATCTTTAAGTATATTCATCACTTCAAGTCATCTAAACAAATATTATGACACTCGTGATGCTAAATAATATCTTCTTCTTATTTTAACAATAAATTTGAATTTTGCAATTAGTAAAATATCTCCTCTGTCATCATCCAACTTTAGTGCACGTCTCAACTTGATCACCCCTTCCACAGCTAGTCACTCAATTTTATTTTTCTTCGAAATCATAAAACAAAAATATCAACTTTTAATCTTCTATCTTTTCCTACAGGTTTTAATTGAAAAATACAATATTAAAAAATGCAACATGCATGTATATTACATTTTTAACGCGTGTTATAAAAGAAATATTTATCAAAAAAATTTTCAAACCTAAACTATTACATTTTGAGCAAGGTTCTTTTAGAAAAAAATGATTGTGAGTAGAGCTTTTAGCAATAGAGTTTTTGACCATAGAGATTTTGATAGTAGAACTTTTATTTGAAAGCGGTGGAATATTTGATTGTGAATATATATATACACACACACACTAATGTATTTTGTTGATTTCAAAGCTTAAAGTAAAATGCATGTCCCTAAAAGTTTAATTAGGCCCTTGATTGAGCCACATTATTTTTTTTTAAAAAAAATGCATTTTTAAAAAGGTATTGATGGAAAATGTGTGGTTAAAAAATAAGAAATTTTTTTGAATTTATATATAATATTATTTTATTGAAAAATGTGGTTAAAATGATGTAAAATCACTGTTTAAGATGTATTTTTTTCAAAAAATATGGCTCAAACAGGACCTAAATCTTTTTTAGAGAAATTCAAATTTTTGATTTCTTTAGAACAAACAGTGTAAGCATTGGTGGTCCACGCATATTTAATCCTATATAAGGAGAGGTCGAAATTCTCCTATGCTCGTAGGATATAAACGAGGTTGTCTTTGAAACAATTCAAATCATTTTGATAATAATAAGTTTGATATGTTTTATTGAGGAGGCCTATGGTTTGAGTCCGTATAGCCATAAAGCCCTATAAAATAAAATGAAAATTCAAGTATAGTAATTTACAAAAATATAATAAACAAAATTTTTTTTTTTGTAAGAAACACCTAACTTAACTAACCCTTTTGTCGGTTCTCTATTCCATCCTTCACATTTGTTTGGTACAACTCCAACTGCGAAGCGCACAATCTGCTAATACAACGACCGTTGAAAAACGCGCGCACCCGATTCTCCTCCCCCACGATCGCTCATTTTTTACGCCAGCTTTTCACTTCAAAATTTATTCGACAAACCCTGATTTCTTTCCAGTAATAAATTTAGTATTTAAAGGATCGATCTTAATCAATTGCAGCGACGACGATTACTATGATGGTACATCGTGTATCGGTTTTTCTCTGCTACATTCCAGGTAAATTTCCCCATTTTGATGCATTCATTTCCATTCGAATAATTTAGTTTTAATTATTTATCTAATTTTGAAATAGATTTTTAAACTGATTACGCGGTCTGATCTCTCTCGGGTTTCTTATTGTTTTTGTGGGGAGGGGAAGCTGAGTTCTCTTTCTTTTATTTATTTATTTATGGAAATCAAAAATAAAAATATATGTAAAGGATTTTTACTTCTGTGTGTACTTGGAAAGAGTAGTATTTCTGCCAGTAGAAACAGTTTGTAATCTTTCTTGTTTTTCATGCCACTGTTGCTACCCTGAAAATAATGACCAAAAAAAAAAAAAAAAAAAACTCAGATTGTTAGTTATGAAACCTGATAGAAGTGTAGCTGAAGTTCAGAATATCACAGGAAAAAGAATCTCATTTAATACTAGTTTAGAATTCCGCATTTTGCATAACTACATATTATTTTCTCACTAAACTTTTGTAATCTTTGTCGATGAGTATTTGCGAAAAATGGGTATCAGATAGTCAATTTTTTCTCCTTATCAAGCAAGATTTCTCTAGACATTGTTCTCCTTTGTTTCTGTTGAAATTGGATCATGATAGACATGGTGTTTATGACATCAAGTCACTCAAATTAACATTGGGTAATATTTCTTTTTTCTGTGCAGTGTTTATATCAGCTGCTACAATAACACTTGATTCCATTGAGATATATAAAACACATGATTGGTTACCGTCCAAACCTACAGTTTACTTCCTGTG
This sequence comes from Olea europaea var. sylvestris, assembly GCF_002742605.1. Classification (NCBI taxonomy): domain Eukaryota; kingdom Viridiplantae; phylum Streptophyta; class Magnoliopsida; order Lamiales; family Oleaceae; genus Olea; species Olea europaea. The sequence goes on from NC_036247.1 coordinate 32,460,693, forward strand.
TAAAGGGGAGAACAAGACAATTTTACCTGATGTGAAGGAAAAGCTTCTCTTGTATACCTTCAAAGGTGAAGAGTCTTGGCAGGTAACTGATAAGTGAATATTGTTTCATTTTTATAGAATCCCCCCCGGCCCTGTCAACATTGTTTTGGTGGGCTAAGGTCAAGTTGATATATTTAATGCCGAGTGTAAACGCCTGTTCATGCTGATACAATGTTGAGCCCTCTCCTTCCACCATCTCTCTCGGTTCTTGCTCCTGAAAGAAAATAGCACAGCACATTCAAAAGTTACTGACCTTCCATCTTTACCCCCATATTGTTCTTATGAATATGCCTATTTTTCCTGTGAATGGAAAACATGCTGAACTCCTGTATTCGGGACGTGTCAAGGAAGTTATACACAGTGATTTGTGCCTGAGTTTTGGTCACGTTGGATAATGGATACAAGTGTTTCACTAGTTATAGTTGTCTCCATTTTGTTCTGTAGTACTCGAGTCTGCTGGCTAACTGCACACCGAATTCGATTGTTTTTAGTATAGAACCTGATATTTGTATTAGATTTTCACTTCTTGCGTAGTACAGAAGATTAACACTGAGAAAGTAATCTTACTTTTGCTCTTTTCAGCCTCTAACAGAACTGCAAGATAAGAAATGTAAGCGCTGTGGGTTCTATGAAGAGGACATCATTAAGTCAGATGATGTATTTGATGAATGGGAGTTTTGCGCTTCTGATTTTATGAAGTCTGATGGGAAATATATTCATCTGAAAGACAAAGAAATCAATGCAACATTTTTGTGTCCAGAATGTGTACCTTTTGGAAATGGTGAGTACTGACTTTGCTCTAGGAATTTTACGCATCCTTCACTTCACGCATTTGATGTAGGTGTGTAGCCTTTATGAATCTTGATGGAATAAGAGCATCTCCAAGAGATTCATTAATTATAAAGAGCATCATATGCATTATAGAGAGTATCTATAAATTTAAAGAAAAAATTTTCTGTACTCCAACAATACGCTCTAGTTTGGCTCTTCATTTTTCTTTTTTCTCAAAAACTATTTAATGATTTCTTCTCAAATTTTGTTTAACAATGTCAATGACCAATCAATATAAATGTGTTTTGAATAGTTTAAAAAGTAGCATATTGAAATTTTTGACTTATTAAATGCAATCATTATACATTAAAAATAGATAGTGAGTTTGACTCTCTAAATTTGAAAAGCCAAACGTTCTTTCAATTTTAAAAAATTAAAATAGAGTCTCATGAAACATTAACTCTTTATTTTAAAGAGCATTTTCTATTTAGATAGTTTCTTAAAATGTTCTAACTGGTTTAATCACTTTTATATGAAGGAAAGCATTTTCTTTTTCTGATGGAACATCATCATTTTAAGAACGTTCTTATGTGCTTTTCTAAGTGTCACAGAAGGCAAGTGAAACACCATCCACATCCCAGGTTGGTGAAAAATTTTGTGAAATGAAAACATTATACTTATAAGCATGGTTTTCAGCCGTTAATGAACGGAGTCGCAAAAAGGGATTCATGCCACGGGCCCCAGTTTATTAGGATCAAGGTTTAGTTTATCCGTTGCTGCTGGTGTGGGAAAGGAACAATAAATGGAGTTCAGTTTGCTATAAGTAACGATCAGCATGTTATAGAATTTGATCCTTAATGGTAACATACTTGTGACAAACCTCGCGTGTGAATAGATTTGCTTTTTCAACTATATGATGGCATTTACAATTATAATATTTTTTGTATTTATGGTTCTTGGGCACTTAGCAATGCCCTGATTGACAAAGTTGGTTTGGGTACTTTCAGTGTCTATTAGAAATAGTGAAAATTCTAACCTGAGTCGCTCCGAGTACAAGGAGAATCAAATATGGCCTACAGTAGACGTTTTGCATAAGGAGTTCTTATCTTGGTTTATATGTCTTCTACAAAGGAGCATGCACATATGCTGTTCCATGAATGCAAATTTGCATCTTTAATTCTAATATTGTTTGTTCTCTTTTGTAATTTCTAGCTTCAGGCCATTCCTCTACCTCCAATAACAGCTCGGGTGGAATGCATTGGGCTCTAATTGTGCTTATCAGCGCTGTAGTTTCAACAGTTTTTATTGCTGGTTTGGTAACTGCATTCAAGTTTTGGCAGAAAAGGAAGAGGCAGCAAGAGCAGGCACGGTTCCTGAAACTGTTCGAAGAAGGTGATGACATCGAGGACGAATTTGGAATTGGCCCTCTTGGCAGTGAAGTTTGAAAAATAAAAGTTCTTCTGCCTTTGAATTCCATTTGCAAAGCTGTGATTTGCTAAGGGAGATTTTCTGCCAGAATCGATATTCGATATACAAGGGAAAAAAAAATGCCATGTAGTATGGTCTTTTGTCCTTTTTGGGGATACGGGTGAATGCCAAGGAAATTTAGCAGCTGTACACACATTGCGATTAAATGTGAGACTGAATAGAGGAACTGTTGAAATGTATCAGAAGTTGGGATAATTAGACTATATTCTTCAATTCTTTTTGAGCAAGAAAGAAATTTCACATCTTTTTAACTGACATTTGATGTAGATATCCATTATTCAACAGCATTAAGTACATGCATGGAGAAAAAGGATTCCAAAGACGGAAAGACAGAAACAACTCCATAGACATCTGCTGGTTCGACGTTGGTTTCCCGGTAAGTCTCTCAATGAACTATCATAGCAACAAAGATTGCTTCATACTGTATCATCTCATTGGATTCATCCCATCTGTTATTATATGGAAGCTTTTGGGAGTCATGGTCATGAAAATCTTCCATAACACACACTCCTAAACTAAAAGTCTAAAACCACCATACGTAGGTCACTGATCATCACCATTGCTGAGTTGCATATCATCATTAGATACCTAATAACTACTCAGATTTTCTACGCCCTGATAATGATGGTCTTCAGTATCTAAGCTGATGCCATATGTGTCATATCCTTTGTCAGAATAGACATCATCATCACCAGAGTAGCCACCAAAATAACATCCAAGCGTATTCCCACCACCACCATAAGACCATTGCATTCCCTCATCAGTTTCCTCTTGAATTGAGGAGTTATAATCATAATAGGGCCTCTCTTGAGAAGATGAAAGTCGCTGTTCATAAGGGCCAACATCACCATAGCTACTGTTGTACCAAGTGAAATAATAGGACTTATAGTCTCCAATTTCAGGTTCAAGCTCAATCTCATCACTAATTAAAAGGCTGTAATTGAGCATCTTACTACAAATAAATTCTCTTACCTTTAATTACCTCGACACTGAATTGTACTCTCTCTCTCTGTGTTTGTTTCATAGAAGAAAATATATATACACATGGGTCATAATATCTATTTAGTAATTTGAGGCAAAGTCAAATACAAGGAAGCCTTTTTTGAATTTGGTGGTTGTACAAACAATTTTAAGTGCTTTAGCATTGAATATCATATAAAGTAGGAAGATGCTACAAAAGATGAAAAGATGGTGAAGAGCATAATATACTGAAAATTACTGTTTGTACATCATTTGTTTAACAGCTTTTTGCACAGCTGTCGTACAAAAGTGAGGTCCACGATTATACTTTAATTGTGGACCCCACCCACTTGCATGTGTATGTGTGCTATGAAAAAAGTTGTGAATAATTGATTACGTATAGCATCTTTCTATGTAAAATCAGCTTATCAATTCAAGGTGGTATATTAGAAAGATGCTATAGGTACATCAATTATTCACTTCTTTTTTTCACATTACACACATGCAAGTGGATGGGGTCCACATTTAAAATAATCGTGGACCCCACCTCTGTGAGACAGCTATGAAAAAAGACTGTAAAACAAATATTGTACAAACAGCAATTTTCTTTTACATATACTCTAGATGATGGTGGAACACTCGGGAACCATGTCCCACATTACAGGCTAAAGGATATCTACGAATATCAAGAGTAGGGATGGCAAGGAGGCGGGAAAAAGGTTGCCCTATATGTTCCCCCGCCCCATTCAGAGCTCAGTGCAGGGAGCGAGGCATTTGCCATCCCTAATCAAGAGTCATTGTTGTGTTTAGATACATTCAATTTGCGGCTACCTACATTAATTTAGGAATTGCAGCTCATCAAAGGACATTGTTGTGTCAAGATACATGTCCCTTATTTGGCCATCTCAATTGTAGCTAATCACTTGACAGCGGCCATTTCATATCGATCTTTAAGCAAATTAGTCAGGATTGTGTAGTTCAGAATCTCGATATTTGATAGTTTGGTAGAAGTTACTCGTAAAAATCACCATTTTTACAGAATAAAACTAAGTTTACATGAACAAAATACTGTTCTCATGCAGAAACTAACAGTTGTACGATACTTTTCGGCAGGCATCTATACACCAGTTAATAGACACTGGAATGTCCCACATCGTATTTTAGTGCATTGGACTTACCTTTGATGCTTCCTATCCTAAAATGTAGCTATCATCTCAATCCTTCAAAACAAAACTTTATGTAGATTCTTTTTCTAGAATGTAAAGAACTGTTTCAAGATGCCAAGTTGTAAATCTAAAAACTACCAGTATTAAATCTGTTTGTGGGTCATTGCCATCCATATCATCCGTGAAGGTGAACTCCATAAATCAGGAGCCATTTGTCTGTAACAAAGCGGAGTTCGATAAGCTCCAACAGAAATATGATGTTATTCTGATAATTCTGCATGAAACAAAAGAGAGACAATCATGCTGCAGCATAATACTTCCGAAGAGAATGGGGCTGGGTAACTAGAAGAGAAAATAGTAAAGAACTAAGCATGCTATGGTAATCCCAATAAGCATTATAACGCATTGCAAAGAGACAATTTCACAGCATCCAAATGATCTCAACTAAATAAATCATCAACTGAAGTATCAAACCAACTTTGTGACAATGAATTTCACAGAACTAAATATGGAAAATGGATTCATTCCAAATTTATGTAGTTGTTGGCTTCTGGACTTCAGCGAGAAAAAGGAAGGGAATCCCTTTCTCGTTAAAGAAGGAATTTACAAATTTTATGTTATTTAAATTTCATTTTCAAAAATATTAACTACCCAAAAATTCAATTTATCTCATTTTGACAGCAGAGAAAGAAAACTGAAAGGGCATCAGCTTTTCACCAGTTTTTGCTTTCCATTTTCCCTTGCCTCTATGACATGTAGGATCCATCATGAGCTTAATGAATGAAACTTGGCTCAGTGATTGGCACGGAAAAGGTAAAGGATTCTGGTTTTGACCGAGGCGAACTGGAGGTAAAATATCTTTTCTATTTGAATAGGCGAGGGTAAGACAAAGTTAGCTAAGAAAGGCTAGAGGGCAGGGTTAATGAAGTGGCAATCAGATTCAGCAAGCATTAAACTAAAACCCATGCCAATTACAGAGATAATTTGAATATACTTTACCTCCAGAAGTTATTCAACTCATTAAAGGAATGCCTTATCTGGTCACCATCTCATCCGCAGATCCCATTCAAGGACACTAACCAAGTGATTACTGAACCGAAAACTGACTGGGGAATAGATAGTTACCTGCATCGGACCTGATTATACATACCCACATACTAACCTCATTCGAGGAAAAAATAAAATAAAGAAAGAACCTTCAAGGTTTTATAAAGTACCTAGTTGATTCTTCATTGTGAGCTCGTGCTCCATATAGCACGATTGAAATTATCCAACTCGTTCGATCGTAATCCATACACAGCTTTAATTGTATCTACACAAGAACTGGATTTGACAAATGTTCATCAAAAACAATGTTTGTTATTTGCATTGATTAATGGTTTTCAAATTTCATGGCACAGAAAATGAACATTTATGAATGAAGAAGCAAATAACACTCACAAAGCCTAATGAAAAGTAAAAAATGGAAATTGCTAGGTATGTATAACCTGCAAGCTTCCTTTTGGAACTTTTTCTCGTCAATTCCATACAATTCCTTGAAAATTCCGGGCTCCACTCGACAGAAATATGGACGATCTATAGTTAAAAATAATTATACAATGAAAAAAAATCAGCTTATTCTAAGCACAGTAACAAACAAAATCTTGACGCATTAGTGGAATGAAATTCAGCCTCAATAATTGCATTAAAAATGAATTTTCAAATTAGTATTCGAAAAATGACAAAACTCAAGGGTGCAATTCATCACCACCAAACATGTCCAAGAGAAATGAATCTTGAAATAAAAAATATAGATATTGACCTGCATAAATGGAGCATTTTCTTGTGCTCTTTTCATACTGAATGCACCACCCATCTGGACCAACCAAGCTTTTATATAACTGGAACAGATCACCAGGTATGAGCAGCTATAGTTTCTCAAATTCGCATAAACCCACAAAAATACACACACTGTTGGAGCAAGAAAGTTGCCGAAAGGGAGCGGACCTCGATGTCAGAAGGGTCCTCAAAGATTTCTTCAGGGTAGGGAAAGGCGAAGCCCTTGTCGAGCTTGCAGCAAGCACCGCAGTTCTGTACACACTGCCACACAGGATTTTTCTTCTTGATACCAAAGCCAAGAGCAGGGTTTGGAGGGAGATTCTGGTTTTGGTCTTTGTTTGGAGTCTTCGAGGATGGTCTCTGCCGCCGCTTCCGGTTCGCGGCCAAGCTCACGGCGGGGACACGCGGCAAAGCTGGAGCCACCATTATTGCGTGTGACATTTTCAATGAAAAAGACTTGACTTTTGCTGCCTTCAATAGCCAGAGTAGAGTTTGGGCGCGGGGTTAGGATGATAATTTTTTTAACTTTTAATTGTTTAAGAATATTTGTATTCGCCGACGTTATCCAGTTTCAGTTTAATCGAAAATGAAAAAGAAGAAAATAGAAATAAAACATAACCAAATCCTCAATCAGTCCTTTGTAGTCGGCTCGTCCCCTCGACTTATCTGGATTGGATCCATGGATTGCTCGTACTCATCTACAAACAAGTTCTAGTGCGAGCTGAGCTCCAAAAAAATTTGGACAAGCTCGGCTCGCACTCAACCATGCCCACGAGCTCCAAGTGGTCACATTTTTCGAACATGTAATCTCAATTTCAACTTTTAAAGTAACCGTTGGGGTTCCTAACTATCTCTTTGACAATTTTTTCCTTAACTCTATAAATACTCACTATTTTAATCTATTTCTTCACACTAATTCTTTACAATCCATCATTTACATTTTATAATCTAAATTTCTCGATTCTCAACTCAATTCCTTATTATTCAATTCAATATACTCGTACAAACATAAGTTATACAATCGTTTATTTTTTATTTCATACTTTAACACTTCGAGTTCAACTCAAATTTTCAATTATTAATTTCTATTTTTCATTTATGCATTCCAATTCCTTCTTATATAAATGATCCCAATAACTAAGTGGAGTCTATGTTTGGAGAATTGACACTATAATTCACGTCTCCTGCGTTCAATAATGATTTTACCAATCTTGATAACGTCCTAATATCTGATGATTTGGGGGTTTGAAAATTTGTATGTGAGTAGTAATCCAATTGATTTGGATGATATTGATGAAGAAGAACAACTCAAAGAAGTTGATACAAAAGGTAAGTGGAAATGCAAACAAATTACTATATATTGGGAGCACTACACATTTCTCAGGTTATCTAATGAACAAAAACCAAGAATACAATACTTATGAAATGAAATTGACATGTCAAAAAGGAATTGAAACTACCCACTTCAATCGGAACTAATATCACCCGGTTAAAAACAAGCTTTTTCGAAGAGTTCTGTACTCAACATTCAATAAAATCTAACAAAATTTGTAATTGATTAAAATCATAGGTGAAACTCACCTTACATGTAACTAAAATCTTATGAGGTATACAAATCACTTATTACTATATTTTATAATTCTAGACGAACTTATGATTCAAATGATGATTTGCAAGATTATTATTTAAAAAAAAAATCTTTTAAAGTTAAAAAAAATTTGACAATTTTTTATAATGCTACAAAGGTTTTATTAGAGAAGTATATTACCTTATTAGTTCTAAAGTTCTTGAACATCTTTATCATATTGTATTAATTTTCAATGAATATACTAATCCCGATTTCAGTAACATAAGTAATATGCGATGGAAACGAAATTTCAAAAAAAAAAAATTGATAAAACTTAACAATTTTTTTTCCTTTTAACTCGTGAAATGAACCCTTGACACAATTTAAGAGACACAATTTGTTATACAAAAACACTCAAACACATTAAATTTTAATTCTCGAATTACATATTCTAAAGATTCACAAAATATATCAGCTTCCTTCTTAAAATTTGATTTGAGAAAAGAAGAATTAAGGACTTATTTTAAATAGCTTAAATTTATATAATCAAATGTGACCTGCCAAAAATTTTAATATTCATACACTGGCGATTAAAATAATTTCTAATTTTTCAATTCTGGTTGTAAAAACTGAGAAGTTACAAGTGCAAACAAAATCCAAACAATCTGGAAAAAATGGAGTTTAGAAGAAAAAGAGAAATTTGAAGAAAGTTTCACTTCGAAAAAGTAGTTGACAAGTTAGGTGACATAGGCTTCTTCGATAGTGACTTTCGAAAATTAATTTTTTGACCGTTTAAGAAAAGTGAATCCTACCTATGAGAGAAAAAGTCAAAAATGACGACTGAAATAATAAAATACTGATCAAAAAATTGATTTTTTCAAAATGAAAAATCAATACCAATCATTTACTAATATTATTTGACAAGATGTGATCGAATGAAAAAACTTGGTATATTCAAAACAATCCCCCGGCACCTTCCCGGACAAATGTGCTGATTTGCTAAATCTATGAGTGACTAAGGTGGTCAACTAGGAAGTCGAGATAAAAAAAAAAAATGAACCATGTTCCGGTCCAAAATCTGTTTTGCAGACATGGGATTCCTTAGTTTTGATCTACAAAGTAATATCACTCGATCATTATCCAGCTGAATGCAATATTTTTCTGTTCGTGAATATCCCACCAAAGAATCTTCTACTTCTAATAGGCCATGAATAATGAATTGTCATGTGATATTATATCTACAATTATATCAATGACATCAATGACGTGTTATTGCAATATGATTCTTTGAAGAAACAGCTAAATTTGACCATAACAGAACTGAAAAAATATCTTGTAACATACTGACCAAGGACGAATAGAAAATGTAGTCTACCTCATTTCATCTTAGTTATTGGAAAAGTTGAAAACTAGCAATTCAGTGTATGATAAATGTCAATTATAATTAACACACACACAATCACAAACCTACAGTCTGCTCGAACTTACAGAAGTTCAGAAGGTAAAATTTTTACGGAGATTCACTGCCTCTGTTGGAAGGTACATTATCATCCTCATCAACCGGACTCCTATCGTCCCGTGGACTAGGGCTGCGATTGTCACCATTGGCTCCATAAGGGCTGTCATCGTACCTCCTAACAGCAGGGCTTTCCCTCTCAGGACTTGCTGGACTTCTGCTCAACGCCTTTGGACTTGGACTGTACCTATATTGCCCGGACGCTATTTCCTCCCTAATGGGAGATGGACTTCCTCTTTCGATAGGGCTGTCTGCAAAAGGAGATGGGCTGCGCTTCCTTGTTTTGGATGGAGGAGTGCCACTCTTTAGCATGGGGCTTCGACTCATGGATCTCCTTTCTTCATACCCAACAATTTTTCCTCTTCTAGGAGGGGATCTGGACCGGCTGACAAAATAATACAACCAGTGAATAAGTTGAATGTTTTCAAAGTTAAAAAATTCAGTAATAAATCATTGACAAATATTTCACAAATTTAGCTAAACTTTTCTAATGTAGTTATTAAAACCATTTCGAAGAAGCAAAACTAACCTATAGCTACGGCTTCGGCTGAAGCTTGGACTCCTCCTGCCACGGCGAGGAGGAGAACGGGATCTGACAGGTGAACGAGAGTAACTCCGGGCTCTTCTGTTGAAACATGAACGAATCAAATTAACAAAAAACTGGTGCTTGTGCAGAGAGCCTTACAAGCATTCACAAAGGGACAAGACAGGTTCATCAATAAGTGTAGGCAGATAGAATGAAGAAAAAACTTGTGCAAGCAAGACATAAAATTGACAAAACACAACATTACTATAGCCTAAAACAGAAGTACTTGAGCTTCTGAGGACTATTCTGGCAGTTCCTTTCTATATGGCCTCTTTCCCCACAGCGATAACACTTGTTCTTCCAGTCTCCAGCCTTGCAATCTCGGGCCCAGTGGCCATCAAGGCCACAATTAAAGCAACGTCCAGAACCAGGAGCAGGACCCCTGCCAACATACTCTCGAACACCTCCAGGTCCACGTGGTACCTACACCCGCATGATGCAAAACTAGATGAGTGATGCACACAAACAGACAAAACCATGAGTAAATACTGCAAATGATGAACATCAAGTGCTTAAAAAATAATATTCAAAACCCATCAAATCATTCATAAAGTTCCCAAAAAATTTTAAAAACCAAAGTTTACATACCCCCTTGGCAAATTCCACAGTAATGCGACTCCCATCAACATCTCTTCCATCCAAGTGATATCTAGCATCATCAGCATCTCTTGGATCGCTGAATTCCTGTAAGATAGGGTAGAGACAAAAAACCGAATACGGAAAACACATTTGTGTAATTTGACACATATCAAGCCCAATGCATAAGATGGAAGATATTAATATTCTTAAAAACAATCATAATGAAGAAATGAGTGATGATACATACCACGAATGCATAGTCTCGCTTCATATCCACGTCGCGTACTCTGCGGAAATGGTTGCCAGAAACAGTAAGGGCATCATAACTTACTACGTACTGGGATTGCATGAAACTTGGTCCTCAAGACGAACTAAACACCATTGATTGTTGCAACCATAAAAAAATGCAAAGACAATATAGAAACAATCGCCAAAGGCTCCTAACAATCGGCAAGAAATTCCACCAAGTCCACCCTCTCACCATTGACCACCAGGTTAGGCAAAGGCTCAGAAACCTTCAACAGAATCATGCAAGTTAAACTCAAAGGAACCTAGTGGACACATTTTTCCTTCACAAATAACATGATTACAAATATGCCTGAGCTAGAATTGTGCTCGAAAAGAAACAATATTCTCACTTGTAGATAAGTAGTAGAATCACACCCCTCACACAAACAAACCTCTTATATAGAAACTGGGATAGAGCCAACAACTATGTATGAAAAGGTTGAAAGAAAATCATTAATACCTATCACGTAACATCATATATGCAACTTTGAAGAAGAAAATTTAGTTCAGAGTGTGGAGAACGTAGACAGGTTCCCATGACCATTAGATACGCTTTGCATAGATGAAAAGGTGGGTTTTTTAATTCTATTTGCCTGTTCCCCATGATAAAGGCCAAACAGACATTAATGATATATTTTCAAAGGAAACTAGAACTACCATTCAAGAGAAGGATACAACCATTAAAAGCCTAAAGTATAAATGGGCTGCAAAATCAATGTTTAAACATTATGATGACACAAAAAAAAAAAAAAAAAAAGGAAGAAAAAAAAATTATTAAAATGAAAACAGAAGGGAAGAGGAGGAAGAAAGAGGAAAAAAAAAATTTCGCCAACATGTTTGAAATAAGTTATTCTACTATTAGGTTGGAATTCTTCAAAGTTAAAGGTAAGTAAAAAGTTACTTATTGAAAGGTTACTTTTGATTTTATAGTTGTTAGATTGTTAGATTAAATTAAATTTTATTGAAGCGGTTAAATATAATAAGTTATGAAATAAAGTAAAATGAAAGAAAAAATAGTTTTATTGATTAAAGAGACTTTAGAAATCGCTTAAACGTGAAATGATTAAATTTGAGTATCACCTATTTAATTATTGAAATTACTTAAAATAATTGATTGTTGATTTAAAAATTATATCATATTTTAGCGTGGCGATACTGATATCGGGACAGTTTACCAACCGAGTTGATTTTGCAAACATAGTGCTGTGAGTGGAAAAATATAAATATTATTAAATATTTATGAAATAAGTATATTCTTAAAGTATGTGCAATTATATGCAATTATGTGTTCGAATTATATGATTATGATGAAAATCTCTTTTATTATGATACACGTGGAATCTCAAAGATTATTTATGGCACATTTGTGATTTGGTATATAAGACGATGAGAACTGGGCTGCTGCCTTAGAATACAATCCTGAAGCTTTTGCAAGGGTGGTATGTACAAACGCTAAGTGGACTGTTTATTTTTGTTGTTTCTCAATATAAGCATCGAAGTTTAATGCTTTTTTTTTTTTTTTCAGGTTATGTTGTATGTTGACATGGAAGTTAATAGTGTTCCTTTGAAGGTACTGGATTCGTAAATAGTGTGACTTGGACTTCCTTGCTGTTTTTTCATCTACTATCAGCCCCTGCCACCCCAAGAAAGAAAGATGGGAAAACATCATAAATAAAAACCAAGCAGTAAAAAATTCACATTAACTTTGGGGCATTTCCTGAAATTTGTTATTTGAGCCAATCACAAATTTACAAGTACCTCAAAAATGGAGAATGCAATGTGAGTGGGGCAAGTACCTTACATCCACAATTACTACGACAGGAACAAAGAGAACTTAACATGCCGAAGCATAAATATGGAGATACGATCTCCATACATGATAGTCTTTAGATTAATTTGAAAGAGAGAGAAAAAGCTAGATTTAAATTGCATGTAAGGAAGTTGCGCGAGATTAAGTCTCACTAACCAAGAAGTTTACCTTTAGGGGCCGTTTGAGCCCCATTATTTGTAGATTATAATGAGATGAATGGTGTTTTTTTTTTAAAAATGAGTGATTGAAAAGTTTTTAATTTACGTGTAATATTATTTTATTGAAAATTGTGTGGTTAAAAGTAAGAGAGAAAAAAATTTAATTTAATGTAATGAGAAATAATGGGGCTCAAATAGAGACTAAATGTTGAAAAATTAGATGAAATAAGTAGGGAAAAAAAGTCACATTTCAGGGTCATATTTACCCCAATTCAAAAATCAAGTAAGTAGTTTGAAAATTCAAAAATTAGATGTGTATTTAATTAATTAAAAATATTTATTAAGTAAAAATAATAAAATCACAGTTACATGATTAATGGTCACAGATTCATAATTATAGGTCACAGATTTATTTACTAGTACCATATCATCAAATTAATTGATCGCAGATTGTTTCGTAGTAACAAATCAAAATTTTTGTAGGTTACATTATCTTGAGATCACAAATCATTCAAATTACATGTCACATTTTATTTATGGGTCACATAATTCACAGTCTATTGGTCACAAACACATAATATTTAGTCACAAATCAGCCATATAATTTGTCACAGATGTCTAAATAGTTGGTCACAAATTATATTTCAATCATAAATTATCAATTCTTAAGGTCACAGTTTAATAATTGGTCACATATAACCAAATAATTAGTTCACCACCACTGCTACTTGCGACCACCTTCGCCAGCACCACAACACCACTACCATTACCATCCTCCGCCACCACCGTCAACACCTCCACTTGTACCTCCAACAAAAATCATCGCCAGATCAAAAACCCCCCAAAAATACAGATCGATCAGATCAAAAGCTTAAAAAACTCCCAAAATGCAAATCGATCCACTACACCACCACCATCGCAGCCGCCACCTCCACAGTCAAACCACCACCCCACCACCAACACCATAAAAACAACCATTCAGATCACCATCACCTCTACCCGCCAGATCTAAAACCCAAAAAATCCCCAAAAGCATCGAAGGAATAGAAGCGTCGAATGTACAAAAGCGCATTGGTTGTGTTGTAATCGAACCCCGAAAAGTCGCATGCATACATTCTTCTAGGTCACAAATTAATCAATTGTCATAACACCCAAACAATGATAACACTCTTCCTTCCCACTCCACTGCCGCCGCCGTCGTCGCCATCACCATCGCCACCGCCACCGCCACCGCCACAGTCACCACCACACCAACATCAACTCACCATCACCGCCAGCAGCGCCTCCACTTTACCACTACCACACCTTCACAGCTGCTAGTCGACAATTCTGAAACTACCACCACACCCACATCAACCGCAAACCATCATTGCAACGACCACACACACCATAATAATCGCACAAAAATCACCACAGCAACCATCAGCTACACAAGCCACCATATCCATTGGAGAAATCAAACTCAAAAATTAAAACAAGAGAGAGAGAGATAGAAAAAATAAAATAAAAGATTTAATGATCGGCAGTCGTCGTCGTCGAGCACAAGATCACGTAGTAACTAGGAGCGTCGTTGGAGTGGGTATGCGTCGTCGAACACCAGATCGTTGGAGTGGATATGCATCGAGAGTTGTCAGAGTGGTTGCATCGTGAAGAGAGAGAGAGAGACACCGTGTGTAAACTATGGATGGAAAAATGATTTATTGGGTAGGATGATAGGTTCGATGGGTGGGGATATGTAAATTTATTTACTTTTATGATTTTGCTATTATATATTAATTACCTGCTTTGTGCTTAGATAAACTTCTTATCTGATTTCAGAATAACAATCTTTAAAATCCTGGTGGGATTTAATTTGCCCTAAGAAGTATTTGTAAGTGGGCATTACATAAAAGCCTACTTTTAAATATTCAATTTCATAAATTCTATGATAAGTTTATTATTTTAAAAATCAAAAATTATATCATAAAATTAAGTATTAATCTGCATCCCACCTAACCCATACCCAACCACACACACTAAAACCCTAATCATTTTCATCCTACCTATTTTCTCTCCTCTAGAGCCACACGACCGCCCTAAATCATTTTCCATAATCCTTTTCTCTCCACTCGTCTCCGACGACACACTCTTCTTTGGCAATACACACATCTAGCGACATGACACCGTCGGGCATCAGAGCCGCCCTAAAATCATTTTTCATAACCCTTTTGTCTCCACTTGTCTTCGGCGACACACTTTTCTCTGCACTCTATTTCAGGGCTACTTCTGTTGATTCGTGGCAGGTCCTCTAGCTTGAATTTGCTCCTTATTTTTGTCAATCAACTTTGTTCATCTACGAATTTCAGTTTTTCAGTTAGGTCACCTTCTTGGTTTCTTCATATCATCTTCATATCTTGATGATTGTATGTATTGTGTATGTATATTTCATATACAACTTGATTTCAGTCAAAGATAGTATTGCAACGTGTTAGGGCACTTTGGTCGACCAAATTGGGTTTGAATTTTAAATTGGTCTATTGCCTTGGTCTTTGCAATTGTGTATTATTTTACTTAGGTAATATTATTAGTGGAAGTGACGGTAATGGTGATAGTGATGGTGGTTGTGGTTTGTGGTGGTCGTGGGTGGAATGAGATGAGGTTGGATGCTTGTGGCTTATTTGGTTGATTGTAACTAATAATTGGTTAATTTGTAATATTTGACCTAAAAAATATGACTATGACTCACGATTGATTAAGTTGTGATCGAAAAATTGAGTATGGTCAATTAATCTAATAATTTGCAATGAATAAGTGAGTTGTGACTAATAAAAGTTTTAATTAAGTGACCGATGAATAATCTGTGACTTATAAAAAAATTTATTCGTGATCGAAAAATAATCTGTTGTCTATAAAATTTTTGATTTGTGATCGAGAAATAAGTTGTGACTAAAAATTAATTTGTGATTAATTAATTAGATAACTTTGATCAAATTATATAGAATTGTGACCTCAATATATTTAATTAGTAAAATATATGTTTAATAAATTAATTTATAAATAAAATTTTAAAATATCTGATTTTTGAAATTTGAAACATTGTTTTTTAATTTTGAAATATGTCATACGTAATCTCTTATTTATGAATTTTTCCCTATTTGTAATATTACAAAAATTGGATAAGGTTTTCTAGAAAATCACTTGTATCCTTAAAAATCTGCTATTTTTTGTTAGTGTCTTTAAGTTTTTCTACAATTTTGGCATTTGTAATTTTATTTATCTTATCATTTATATTTAATTTTGAACCATACCAAACATTTTAGAAACGATTTGACATAGATTTCGATAACTAAAACTTGTTTAAAACCGATCCAAGTCATAAACATAATTGAAAATAATAAGAAAAACCAAATAAGCAAGGTATTATGGAATGTACATATCATTGATTTTGTATGATCTATATAGGTCTCAGTGAATGATATACTTGTATGTAGACGCCTAGATGTATACATGTCTTCTTTGTTCTTCTTCGTATATATATTTTCCTTGATGCATAAGAACGGGCAAAAAAAAAAAAAAAAAAGGAACGGTAAATTATGAATTTTTTGTAATAATTTATGCTAATTCTTTTTTTGTTCTTACTATGTAAAGTTTATGTTTTAAAGTGTTTATTTTTATATTATTAGGTAAATCGTGATTTGAAATCAAATTAAACATTAAAAATGGCTTGATATTTAATTACAATTTATTTCAAATCTTATGAAACTTTTAGTTTGAAAATAGGGCAAAAAAAGGAAAAGAAAAACCTATTCCAACGAACTACACATACCTAGATAAAATTATTTCTTTTAGATCTGTTTTACCTCATTCTTTTTATATTTTCTTGATTGATTGCCTGATTTTTCATGAATTTACTATTATTAGAAAAAGACGAGCAAATTAACCTACTCTCAACAAATATACGTATTCTCATAATTTTAGTTTCAGTGCTTGTAAATAAAGCTTGTCATGCACAGAATTACAAGAAATTGGAATTTTCGTCCCTATTTGATGGGAATTAAAATTAAATTTTTAATAGATTTTGATAGAAGTTGATAAAAATATATAGTTGAAAAGTTTTTTATCATACGAGATGTGTAGTTAAAATTAATTATTGATTTTAATTCTCACGTGGTTAAAATTAATTATTGATTTTAATTAAAATTAAAATCTGAATTTTAATTTTCATCAAAGCATCAATTGGTCAATTGGGTGTTGCAACTTCAAAAACAATGGTGATTTGCTGCAAATGCTTTCTTCCTTTTGTACCTTAAATTAAATAATAAATCAATACAAACTGTAAATGTGATTATTTATTTTTTGTTCAAATTTTTAAAGAATACATAAAATGGTGAATGTAATAACTATTACTCTTGACATTGTTTGAAATGTAAAATTATGGAATTCATGTGATGTGATTATTGGCTCTCGATAGAATAGGAAATAGGTAGCAAATACTCAATATTCTAAAGTTTCATCAACTTTTCAATTCATCACATTTCAATTTTAAATACAAATTTCATGAAATTTACAACTTTTATTAATTTTGAATCACATATTACATCAAATTTTATCAAAATCTTGAAAAAAATTTATTGAAAACTTTGTCACTACTACTAGTATGTTTACAATATTGATAAAATCGCTTGATCCTATCATTCCTAATAAACAATTTAGCAGGATAACAGAACTATAAGGTAGGACTTGTTAACCTCTTGAAACTAGCAAACACAATTTTGAAAGAAATAAAATTTTGAAACCAATATGAAATTACTTAATAATATCTATCAATTCTGATTACTTCCTCTTGTTCTTGCTTCCAAACAAGAGCGCAAAATAAAATANAATATGAAATTACTTAATAATATCTATCAATTCTGATTACTTCCTCTTGTTCTTGCTTCCAAACAAGAGCGCAAAATAAAATAAAATTCTGAAGAAAAATCCCAGAGCGATGGTAATCCACAGGCAATGCCATTTGTCTATATCAGTAACTCCAGATTGCTTCAAAATATCTGATCCTGTTGTCAAGCATGTTGAGCTTGTAATGTTCATTCCCAAAGTTGTGCTCATGGATTTCAGTAATTTGAGCTTGATTTCATCTGGCACAGTCCTTAATGGTGAATTGTCGAACACCTGAATACCGCGAACAAAACATTTAGAAGGATCTTCGAATTCATTCTGTAATACGCCTTGGAACGGGTACTTCACTAGAGAAAGATAGTGGAACCAAATCCAGTAGGGAGGAATTCGATCTCGGGATATGAAGAGGCCACTGAAGAGCACGAAATAGGCTAAAATGGCGACGACAAGCGTGTAAGCCATCATCACATTGAAGATAACTCCAGAAAGGAATGTGACAAAGGAGCTTCCGGCCCAGAAGGACGCGAAAATGAAGGTGAGAAAGAAGAGGAAACCCGAAGCACCACCGGCTAAACCAACAGCCCAATAGGTTATTACAGCAAATGCAAGTGAAAGGACTAATAGAGAAGGGAGCGACAGTAAGGCATGGGAGACAACGTAAGACGAAAGACGATAAGCATTGTAAGCAGTTTCTCTCATGAAGATATAACGTTGGAGGAGAAATACTGGAATTGCTTCAGCACAGGTGTAAAAAGTTGTGGACATGGCAAAGGCAAAGAACCCTAATCTTTCTTGAACTCCTTTTGGGGTATTATCGAGTTTCCTAAAAATTGTGGCTAGGATAAATCCGGTTACCAAAACTGCTCCAAATCGTACGCCGAAAAGCTCGGGAGCCCTTCTTGAATTTGTGATCGATCTTTTGGCTATTACATGAACTTCAATCCAAAAGGGGTTTGCAAATCTTGGAACTGAAGATGAGAGATTTGAATCAACATTTGTTGAACCAGAAACTAGTTTCCCCATTGAAATGCTTGCACTTATTGCATCTTTCAGTGATAGTCTTGGTCCATTTGCGTGGCTGATTCTAGGGTTCTTCATTTGCCAAGACTTGTTGAAATCAACCAAACTTTTGGTTCCTTCAGGGGTTCCTTCAAGCTCCCGGATATAATCAAGAGAAAATTCAGTCATGTCCTCGTTCGCCGGAATTGGGTGCCCGTACTCCGAGAAGAATCGTGGTAGGGTCGTCGGTGAGCCACTAAACAACGTGTGTCCACGTGAAAGAATGATCAGACGGTCCAACAGGCTGAGAATTCTATAACTTGGCTGATGAATTGACATGATCACTATACTTCCACTTTGAGCAATTCTTTGCAAGACTTTCACCACCATGTATGCACTTGTTGAATCAAGTCCTGACGTGGGTTCATCAAGAAACAGGAGTATAGGGTCATGAATTATATCAGTTCCAATTGAAACCCTACGCCTTTCGCCACCGGAAACTCCTCTGTGGCCTTCATCTCCTATCACCGTCTTGGCTGCAGTGAGCAGGCCTAACTGATCAATCAGTGCTTGAACTCGAGCTTTCTTCCGTGACTTGGACATAGATCTTGGAAGCCTAAATTCAGCAGAGAACATAAGGGTTTCTTCCACAGTTAACATGGGAAATAAGAGATCATCTTGCATCACATAAGCTGATATAACTTTGAGAAGCTTAGATTCCAACATTTCACCATTTAAATTGATGGTCCCCTTGAGACTTTCTCTTGATATACGATCAGCTAAGGCGTCGATCAATGTGGATTTTCCCGATCCACTAGCCCCAAGAACAGCCATGATTTCTCCTTCTCTAGCTTCCCCAGAGATGTCATCCAGCAAAACTTTGGTTCCCGATTGGTCCTCCATCACGTTCCTGGAGGATCCATTGGCCGAAGTCCTCCTAAGACACGAAGGAATGATTTTTCGACGAACTTCTACACTGTATGTAAGATTATGAAAGGAAAGAACAAAGGGCATTGAAGCAGGTTGATAAACATGATCATGGTCAACCTCAAAAACTTGGTGTGATGGTGGACTGCTATCATTAGTCGAGTCTCCCACTCGCTGTAAAAGCTCACCAAGTGTTCTAGAGACGTTATGTCTTGGTTTTCGATTGAATTCTTGAAGTTCCATGGCTTGTCTAGGACCCAGAAATGGAAGGTCACTAGCCATGGACAAGATGTCACCTTCGCCTTCACTTCCACCAGGCATGAATATGTGGTTTTTGAAAAGAAGATTTGGGTTGGATTTTGGAGTTGTTCAATTCATATTTATTGTATAAAAAAGCAATGACTTTGGTTACTCCATCTCGTTACTTTGTGTGTGTTTGTATGTAGTTCGCACGGTTAATGACTTGTTTGACATGACTTTTTAAAAAGTTACAAGAAACTTTTGAGATCTAAAAGTTACTTTTAGTTCCGTTTGACTAATTTTATGAAAATACTTCTTATAATTATAAGAGTTTTTAAAAAAATCTGATCCAATGTATTTTTTCTAAAANGTGTGGTTAGTAGGTGAGAAGTTGCACTGCCTTTCGACTGTATCTTTACATTGTGAGTGAGAATAGTTCCAAGTCTAAAAGGGCACCAACGGCCCAACGTCATGTTTCTAGTACCTGGGACACGTTTTGGATAAGTCTAGAATATTTAATAACATTTTCAACATATCAAGATAATTTATTTATTATTCTTATTTCTATATAAAAAAGTAAATTTTACCAATAAGAAATTGTTCGTTTTAAAACTTATTTTTTTCCCTTTTACTCATGAGCAAAGCTTTTAAGTCTACTTAAACATACGTGTTCCTCATAAAAGAACAAGAAAATATGAGTCGGAGTGACAGTAAAATCAATGTGACGTCGACAATAAATTATAATGCATTTGTATTCCTTACGCAATATTATAGTTGCCACGAAAACTGATACAAAACATCAATTGTATTGATATGCATTATTCGAAAAACATGAATTAAAAGATCGATAGTGTCCCATAAAATGATTGGCGTGTCCCTCAAAAGTGTCTTATGGGGTAAATTTGATATTACATGGATTAATTATCCTACTTAATTAGTGCTATTCAATGCAGTGTACTACTATACTAAGATTATACAGGAGTTGTTTGACAAAATTTTGATAAAAGTTTTAGCACGTTTTGATAAAAATTGATGAAATATGTAATTAAAAAGTTGATAAAAGTTGTGAGTCTTATAAAATGTATTATTAAAATTAATTATTAACTTTAAGCTTTCATAAACAAACACTATTTATCTTGACGGAATTTTAATCAATATAAAGGCTAAAGTGTGTATGAATGTATAGTATTTCTTGGTACAACTAATGTATTTAAAAAAGGTCATTTTAATACGAATGTTCTGTCGTTCATATCTCACTTTCAACCCTTCAAATAAGCTATTTTTTCATTGCACGATGATGCCCAATATTAAAGAGTTCATTTTTAACTTTAATTTTAATCATATTAATATAAAAATATAGTTTAATAATGTATATTTCAAGCTAATAATATGGTGGCCAAAATTTCCTAATCTTTATTGCACACGTAATCCAATTTTGAAAAGCCATTTGTTACAGTTGATGGAATGTCAGCATTATTTTACCAAGTCTTTTCTTTATTAATGAGAATTATATCGAATTAATTATCTTTCATGTAGTAGGTATGGGTGTTCATCCACTACCCCACCATTTTTGTTTTGGGATTATATCTAATCGAGTTGACTTTTTTAGTAGTTTATCTCTAATTAGGGTTTCACAAGATTTGATCAGTTTTGAGACATAAATAAATTATTTTAGTTTTCTTACTGGAAAAGAAACAAGATCTTTGGTTGTCTTGTTTGCCCCAATATTGGTATATCACATTTGGTGGAGTTGTGCAGAATGGACTCGATATAAATTAAGAAAATATGTGGGAGATAATTATTTGTTGCTTTATGGTAAAAAAAAAATAAAAAAATAAAAAAATGGCAACTTTATCAATCTAAATCTCTTATACATCATAAATCTTAAGTCTAATTTATTAAAATTCATAATTAATGTCCACAAGTGCCAAAATAAGTGGTTATATTTTTCTTTTGAGCTAAAGTGGTTAGATTACTTAGCTCAACGCCTCAACCTGCAAAACCTTTAAGCTAGCTAAAAGAAATTATTTTACACCTTTGTCACATTCCCTCTTGTCCCAAGGTGCACCAAGTCCAAGTCTTATATATCAAAGAAATGGTCTATCTTGTAATTTTCGGTATTGTCGAATAATTATGTAATGTTTGTTGTAGAGTAAAAAATTCATACCAATCAATCATAAGAGAATTAACTATCAAATAAAGATTTGGACAACTTATCTTAACAAGTTAATCTCGTAACAAGAAATTCTAAGATTCAATATGCGATCAGGCGCTAATGAATTCAAACAATCAATCATTCAATCCATCTAAAGCTAAAGGGGCACATGAATTTCAAGAGCTGTGTTCTTGAACAAGTACCATCTTGCGAAGACGTACAACCACATGTAGATTAGGTCCACGTTTGGTTTAGCGAAAAAAATTTGATAAATTACAGTCAAAATCAACAATTAATTTTTAACACATATTTTATAGGATCCACAATTTTCAATTATGCATATCATCAACTTTTATGAAATAATTTTTTTAGCAAAATCAAGTGGGGGATAAATGTAAAAATAATGACCACCGTCTAACGGGTTGGCAAACTTCTTTAAACAATCTTGAAGCATTAAGAGGAAATCTCGCGACTCAATAATTTGGTATTAAACATGATAAATGGACAATTTTTAACTTATTCTTTTAGACAAGTTGACTTTCATCGAATATATAAGAAGCGTGACGTTATTATCAAAAATAAGAGGTGAAGTGTGTAGAATGTAGGTTTGATAGTTGATTATGATGATTCTTGATGATGCAATAGGCTGAAAATGGTTAAACATGAGGATACATTAGTCAAAGTGTAAAAAGGTTTAATAACTTGTGACGAGATAACACACTTTAGTCAGGAATGTAATTGAGTTTGGAACAAGAAATGAAATACTTGTGAGCCAAGCCATTTACCACCCATTCCTAAGTGCATGTGGTAGTTGTTAATACCAGCTACAAGTAACAGTATTCTTAGAGTTTTTCAACATATTCAAACAAATGATTAAACACATTGTTTGAGATTGTATTTGGACAGATTTTAATATGATCAAGAACTTAAAACTTATTTGGCATGGATTAAAATTAGGTTTTTCATAAATTTTGATAAAAAGTTGATGAAATATGTAATTAAAAAATCGTTGGTGTCATGAAATTTGTAGTTAAAATTATTGTTGACTTTGAATTAAAATTTTAATGAACTTTTAATCTATATCAGACACGGGCTTCATGTTCATGTGACTTAAATAATTTGTTTGGAAGAGAAATTTTCCACAAAGATAGTTAGATGAAACTTCGAGATAGTTTTGGCATAATTTTGTAGGGAGATGAGCATGGTAGAAGGGTGGTTCCTCATCTCAACCCTTGTTCGACTTAGATTAAAATCAAATTTTTAGTAGATTTTGATAAAAATTGATGAAATGTGTAGTTGAAAAGTTGTGGATCTAATGAAAAATATGATTAAAATTAAGTATTAACTTTGAATTGGATTTTAATCAAGATTTTTAGTGGAATCAAACAGGGGCTTAGTAACACAAGCTCTGTTTAGTAAACCAAATTGTCTTGAATAGTATTTTTCGAGTCCTGTGAGTTAAATGTCTGATTGTGATACATGGTCTAGCTAAGGAGAGTATCACAATCTCAAAAAACCCACCAATCAATAGACTGCATATGATTCTCCAGTACCATTTGTTAGGTATTGATTTTCTAAAGGTACAGAATCATGAAGTGCAAGCTGAATGAGGTCGACATGGATACAAGGAGGCGTCACCAGGTAACAAAACAAAGTTGAAATGGTAATCAAAGAATCATTACTACAACGTAGTAGCTTCTCAATTATGTTCCTATCAGGTGGATTACACCCTAAAGCTGTTGCATCAGTGACCGATAAGAGATGACCCAAAATCAGGCTTTTGGGAACTCCCAGAGGCCACTTCAACAATATTAGAGAAGGTCATGTACCTGCGTTAGGTCAAATAAGGATTAGGCAACAAGAAAAGTAGAAAAAATAAAAAAATTGCAATATAGGGAAGAGCTTGTTCGAATCAATGTGGATTCTGATTGCATGAAGTGCTTATGAAACATTAACATTAATGAGCAAGAATTCTGAACTATCAGCTAAAACCTGATGAAAAAAACTTCATATTGTTGTAGATGGATCTCCCTTTCCCAAAAGCCATAACTATAGTGCTAAAAGTATCAGCTAAAACCATGTCAGACTCTTCCTTGGATACCTGACAGGTAATTAAGCACAGCTCTCTCTTCACTAAGCAGATGATATAGAATATGACGATAATATTGAACTAGCATTCATTGAGACAAGAAACACGATTAGAGAGAGATCAATATATGATAACATTGATCCACGGATCTCCTCATTGTTGGAAACAGGGTAAATAAAACTGTCAACAACTGGCCATCTGCCGCTGTCCTTGTTATGGATTAAGGCCATATCTGTAACCAGAAAGTAATAATGAATGAAACGAGAAATATAGATGCACACAAAAATGTACACATATTTATAGTGGTTAATCCTCAATGTGAGAGCAACTTCACTTGGCGCTGAATATTTTTCACTATAATAAAGGAGATTACGAGGTTTTTCTATTTATTTTCATCACACTTCTCTGTCTATTCTTACAGAAAAATGCTTCTCCAGATTTCTTATATAGCATAGAAAACTAGGGTGACCTGAGCAGTTCTAAGCTCAAGTATAACTATTAATAAAATTTGCAGCATGGATATTTCCTTATATTTTGTGATCAAAAGGAAGGTACCTCGTGCCAGTGATGCCCACGGTAATCCCAATGTCAGCTAGTTTCAAGGCAGGCACGTCATTGACCCCATCACCAGTCATTGCAACCAGTTCATTGTCTTCTTTGAGCAACCTAACAATTTTCCCTTTATGACTTGGCTCTGCTCTAGAGAATAAACGGTTCAACTTTGTCATAGATGGGATATCTCATCAGAAAGCTGCATAAATTCTTTTCTGTTAAGCTTATAAGATGGATGTCTTCTTCTGCGGTATATCTGTTATCTTCTTTGATAACCATACTCGAATTCCCACTGCTTGACAGGCCTTCATGAATGGAAAAACTTCTTAGCGAGGGGATCCTGAAATGGTCAGAGAGATACAACAATTAGACTGCAAGGAAAAATTTTCTGTGCAGAACAAACAAAGAGAACTTACTGAAAATTAACCAGGTAAAAACTAACGCTCAGCCCAATTAAGCCAACAAATATAAGATCAGTCTCTAATGATGAATATTTCGATGTCTCCAGCAGAAGAGGGAGAGCTGGATGATCTTCATTACCTTCATAAGTTGCAAATTCAGGAAACCTATCCTCGTATGCGTAACCAAGATAGTGCGAGGCATTTGTCGACATTTCATGGTGTGTTTGCAAAATTAAAGCCTGTGTACTTCGATCAAATTTCACAACAGAACTATCAAGCAACTGCATTGATGTGCTTCTCTCCAATACATTTTCTACAACACCCTGCCGTCATGAGCATTATGATATTTGTTTGCATCATGGAACCATTTAGTTTGTTTAAACATGCCTTTTTCTTAGGAGTACAAGCCAATTTAGTTGTCAAAATCTACCTAATTCATTTCTTTCCATTTTTCTTAACATTGCAAATTGAATGGGAGAAAAATCTTGAGATTAGAAAATGATAAGCTAAGAAGACAGCAAAACCCAAGTTCTGCAAACTCAACCATGGAGTTGTTCTTGTTCTGTATAAGTAGGGGCATGTTCAAAAAATATATAATCATTGCCTAATTGTTATATTTCCAATTTTAAGTATCAAAAGACCATACAATCTAATATAATAACCCCAGCATATTATGTTCAAAACTCTCCTTGAAAAGTATGCAATTTTTCACGACGCAACTATAGATGAAAACACTGAGGATGAGATAACTCAAAGATAACCTTCACTAGCAATGATGTTTTGCCTGATTGAGACTTGACAGTAAAATCCATAGACTTCCTTTCTCGATCAAACTCCAAAGTAGCTATCCGGAAATCAATGGTATTCCATTGTCTGCACGTTCTTGAATATGGAAAACGATGCAAGCAGAATGTGTTAAGCGTCCATAGTCGAAAATTAGAATGAAACATGACATATGCTATCAACTTACGTAATAAATCTCCTTGACTCGAAGGTATTTGGTGGTCAAGCTCTGTGCCTCTGGGAAGACCCATTTTCTCAAGATCAGTTATAACAATGCTGCTACTTAATTCTATGAAAACCAGAAGGTAATAAAGATAATAGAAGAGAAATTTAGTTTGGCTTGTGCATTTGGGCGAACGCTAATGGGACGTTGGTATGCTGGATGAGGCAGTGCTCGTTTAAGACAAGAAACAAGTTTAACTCTTGTTAGTTGTTCTGCGCAGTACTGTTTAATACTACATACAATTCATGTACTAATCAGAATATCGGATTATTGCAAATCTTAAACAATCCCACGGGAGCGCTAATCTACAAGAAGGGCATGACTTAAAACTTTTAATATATGTATTCGGTGCATATCTTCATTGTTCAAAAGCAATGCAAAAATTAAGAAAGAAAGTTTCATTTGCAAAAAGCTGAAAAGCAAAACTAAAACACTAGGCCTGACCTTTAATGCGGCCTCAGTAGGCATTCCACTGTCTACGAACTTGTTGTCTGACTATAAAACACTAGTATCATTGCCTATTGCAGCTATTTTTGCCATCAGCTGAAGATTAGAAATTTAGGATCCATACCTGTTGACACATAAAAATTCAGCCCAAATCGAACGACCCAAAGAATGAAGCCCAATTGAAAAATCCCCAAATCAGATAGCCCAAAGAACGAAACCCAATCAAACAATTCAAGATGAAGACCCAAATAAGGAGGCCCAAGAACGTGGTAACGACATCGCCCAAGTTTGTAAGTCGCCCAGAATCTGAGCGAATGAAGTGCCATGCAGTCGCCCAGAGCTATTACTTTATTATCGCCAAAGCCTTCAAGTCGCCCAAAATCTTAACAAACATAAAGCGTTGTGGTTATCAATTGAAAAATCCCCAAATCAGATAGCCCAAAGAACAAAACCCAATCAAACAATTCAAGATGAAGGCCCAAATAAGGAGGCCCAAGAACGTGGTAACGACATCGCCCAAGTTTGTAAGTCGCCCAGAATCTGAGCGAATGAAGTGCCATGCAGTCGTCCAGAGCTATTACTTTATTATCGCCAAAGCCTTCAAGTCGCCCAAAATCTTAACAAACATAAAGCGTTGTGGTTATCAAGAAGTGCAGTTATCAAAACAGTTATTAAAGCAGCCCCATCACGTTCCACGATTCATGGAATTCAATCGAAAACGGTTGAATGACGAAGAGTAATGACAGCAGTTAAATAAGGCAGTTTTCATGACAAGCTGGTCATTATGAGGAAAGTGGACAGTTGCAGAACGATCAAGCAGTTTTTAGGCGGTTGATCACAAAGAGATCGTCCATGAAGTATAAAAGGGAGAAAAGACATAGAGCAAAGGACCAAATCAAAAACTCTCGAACAGAGAACATGTAATTTTAATTTCCTTAGCTTAGATTTAAACACTTTTTTCAGTAACTCGTGTGCTTGCACCCCTTGGAGGCACTTTGTTTTTAATTTCCAATTGTAAAGTCATCGCCAATAAAAGAACACCCCTTTTTGGGACTTTGTCTCAAGAGATTTGTCCCTTACACAATCGTCTGATCCCTTTTTAATTGTTAGCGACTAACCCGCGCGAAACAATTTGGCACGCCCAGTGGGACAATGATGTTTGGTGTTGAAAGTACAAAAGTTGAAACAATATGCCTCAGAGATCCGATAAGGAAGCAGCAAGTCAGGGAGGAGTCCAGTCTGTGATCGAGCGATATGAGGAGCAGCATGCCTCTCCACGAACAGATGGACAGAATCAGAGCAGTAACAGTCGTTATGAACCAATGACGGAGTTGAGTCCTCGAACCATGCGTGCATTACTTGGAGAACTCACACAAGACGTTGTTGAACAGGTAAATCTTCGAAGTATTCATAATATGGAAAGATTTACCCAAAATGGGAATGCACACTATGACAACATGACCAAACAACTAAACATTTTGAACGAAACAATGAATAAGTTAGTAGGCCAAATATGTCAACCGGTTATACCTCTTGCAAATCACTTTCAAATTAGGACAATTGTGGGACATAATCCCTCAGTCATAAACCTGAATCAAGGGGTAGAACCACTTTCTCGTCCCTCTACTTCAAACCAAGGGGTACTGCAGTGCCAAATCAGAACAATGATAGTGGTACGCCTAACTTGGGGGGTAATCCAAACATAAGAGATAATGTCTTAAACAATGGACAGAATACCCCACGTTTTAATGAAGGAATAGATGTTCAGGCTAATGGTAATGGCCCTAATCATGGTAACTTTGTTGCCAATCAAGGACCAAACATCAGGTCTCATGCAAATCAACCGGTTAACCAGCCTATAGGAATTCCATATGACCCCAACGTCATGTTGAGGAATCAGATTATAGAAATCGTACAGGATCAGATGGCTTTTGGGGTGCGTCCCGTCATTAGACCGACATACACGAAGCCATATCCTAATTGGGTAGACCAAGCATATCCATGGCCTAGAGGGTACAAAGTGCCAGAATTCTCACTGTTTACCGGTTTAGGAGAGGTGTCTACTCTATAACACATAGGGCGATTCACATTACAAAGTGGTGATATAACCGATTACCATAAAATGAGGCTTTTCCCTAATTCGTTAACAGGAGTAGCTTTCTCCTGGTTCATCAACTTGCCAGCGAACTCTATTCAAACGTGACAACAATTGGAACAATTATTTCACGCTCAGTTTTATAAAACTGAGTCTGAAGTCACTTTGGCTGATTTGGCGAATCTACGTCAAATGCCAAACGAATGGGTAGAAAGTTTTCTCCAAAGGTTCAAGACAGCAAGAAGCAAGTTTTTTGTATTTCTGCCCGAAAAAGAATTTGTCAAAATCGCTCAGGGCTGCTTGAGCTTTGATTTAAAAAGGAAATTCCAAGATAAGGAATTTCCTGACCTTTTCCAGTTGAGTGCGAATGTGATTAGGTATGAATGATTGATAAGAGAGGAAGAACAGATGAAAAATTCTAGTAAAGGGACTTATTACAAAGACCCAAATTTTGATGTTCATACCATCAGTGACGAGTCATACAATCAGGTCGAAATGTGTTTGGCCGAATTGGTCAAAAGAGATACATATACTTGTCCCATATGGCCAAGCCTAGACCATCGGGCAAAGATGAGCCCATAAAAGATGGAAACATAAAGGTTAGAACGTTCTTGTTCGACGTAACCAAAGCTGACCTTATATTTGATAAATTATATAGGGATAAGCAGATAAAGTTGAGCGATAAGCACAAATTGCCAAACTCTGAACAAATTAAGGGTAAAAAATATTGTAAGTGGCATAATGCATGGTCACATTTGACTAACAATTGCTTGGTTTTTCGCCATGTATTGCAGGATGCCATTGAATCAGGACAAATTACGTTCGACGATAAGAAGAAGATGGCAGTGGATGAAAATCCTTTTCCACAGCCACTTGGAGTGAACATGGTGACGTCTGAATTCAAAAACAAGTTGTCAAAATTCAAGTTGGTCGTAGATGATGGAGAAGAGGATCCTAGACCACATCCCAGTATTTTTGAACGAATCAAGGGGAAGTAACCAAAAAAGCACGAAGACGTCCAGTGTGCAAGATGTAAAAGAGAAATGAATGGCAATACGGAGAAACCAGGGATATGGCAACATCCCCATCGCCCTACCTTCTTCCCAAACACTCAGCCTGGTAGAGGGCGAGATACATCATTCTATAGAGGACCGCCTTTTGAGAGGCAGTTCAGGCCAGCAGATAATGGAAGAACATTCAGGCCGCAACCTCGCCGGCCAAATGTGTGGCATTCATTCCAGTATAATGCAGGAAGGGCAATACCTTCCGATAAGATGACTAGAACCCAACAAAAGCGTTCCAACGAAATTATGGACGGATGATGAGGCAGCAACAGGGAGTGCCACATCCTAAAGCACCTAAATTACTCAAGGTAGCCAATCAAAATGTCCTCAAAGATAGTGAAGAGACCGGTACAGATGAATCAATGAAGGAACTGCCAGAAACTTTTTCTGGGAGATCAAAGTTTGAGCGGGACAGAAGGGATGGAGAAGATCCAGATTAGCCCCTTACCATCCAGTTCGGTACGTTACTTCCTGTCGTGGCCAATAATTACTTACTGGCCAATGAATTCAAGAATAAAGAAAAAGAAGAAGAGAGGGAGGGCAACGAAGGGGAAGCTTGCGTGCTGGTATGTGAAGAAGGCCAGACTTCTAGAGAGGCCTACAACGATGAAGAGGACGATGGGATGACAGACATTGAAAAAGAAATCGACCTAGAAGCAGAAGGAAGAAAGAGAGAAGTATCGCGCAATACTCTGTTGAAGCAACTACATCGAGGGGGAATTCGCAAAGTAGACTTGTTGGGAGAACCATCTGGGCGTCCTTTCGACTTCTACGTACTGTACGGGACACCCAAAAGGAAGAAGAAAGTGTCTCGCTATGAAAAGTATGGGTCACCTTCAAGAATAATGCCCCCTTCCACAGGTTGGGTAACTGATGAGGAAGCATTAGAAAAAAGTAGAAAGGAAGTTCAGGAGACAGAGGATCAGTGCGATATACTGCACGTCGACTATCACAGGGGGATAATTCGACAGAAGACAAGCAGGAAGTAGAAATAGAGGCTGTCGAAAAGGTTATTTTTAAACGGCCAGCCATGAAATTGACTAAACACTTGAAGCCGTTGTACGTTAAAGCTCTAGTTAACGACATCCCAGTGGTAAAAGTGCTTGTCGACAATGAAGCAGCTATAAACACCATTCCATCTAGGATGATGAGGAAGTTCACAAAAATAGAGGGTGACGTGATTCCTACAGAAGTCATCCTCAAGAGCTTCAATGGAGGAGCAATTTCAGCTAAGGGAGTTATGCCATTGGACATAACTATAGGGACGATTACTAAGACCACTGTCTTCTTTGTAATAGATGGTCCTACTAGTTAGAATGTGCTACTAGGAAGAGATTGGATACACGGAAGTCACTGTATACCCTCATCGCTCCATCAATGCCTGATCTTTTGGAATAACAAAGGCGAAGCAGAGGTGGTACAGGCCGATCATAGGCCTTTTGTCGCAGAAGCAAACTCGGTGGAAAAGTTCATGTACGAAGGAAACTATGGACCTGTCAGGGTAGTACAAGATGGGGAAGAAACTCAAGTTGTCGCGCAAAGCGAAGAACCAATCTCAGTGGACGCACTCACTGAAATGTTCAAACAAATGTGGTCAAATATAATGGCCCTAGAAGAGCCAGTAATTGGCAAAAGAATAATCAAGGAGTTTTGAATGGATTCTAAGTTACAAAAGCAAATGGCCGACATTCAGGCCTTTAAAGCCAGACTAATGGCTTTCAATAAGGAATGTAATGACAAGGTGAAAGAAGAGACAGCCCTAAAAGCGCTGAAGGACAAGTTGGCAGTATTCGAGTTAGAACAAAGCATTGGCCGAGAAGTCAACAAGGTGGACTATTTAGAAGAGGAAGTACTTACAAGGGAACTGGACGACGAAGTGATGCGGATCGCCAAACCTGGATACGCTCAAATACAAGACCCTCTGATCAAAGTAAATATTGGCAATGAAGGAGAAGATCGCCCAACATTCATCAGCCAAATGCTCGATCAAGAGGTTAGTAACAAATTAATCGCTTTGCTAAAAGAGTATAAAAATTGTTTTGCTTGGGAATATGAACAAATGCCTGATTTAAATAGAGACTTGGTAGAACATAGGTTACCAACTAAGCCTAACTTTAAACCTCATAGGCAGCCTCCTAGACGTTTTGCTCCCAATGTATTCCTTGAAATCAAGAAAGAGATAGAGCGATTATTGAAAGCAGGTTTTATTAGAACAGCTAGATATGTCGAATGGTTGTCCAATATCGTGCCAGTACTAAAAAAGAATGGTAAACTAAGGGTGTGTATAGACTTTAGAAATTTAAACATAGCTACACCCAAAGATGAGTATCCAATGCCCACGGTGGATTCTTTAGTAGACTCGACTGTCGGACATGTCATGTATTCTTTCATGGATGAGTATTCAGGATACAATCAAATTTATATGGCTAAAGAAGATATATACAAAACTGCCTTTAGATGCCCTGGGTCTCTAAGATGTTTTGAATTGGTGGTTATGCTTTTCGACCTAAAAAATGCAGGAGCAACTTATCAAAGGGCAATGAATTTAATTTTTCATGATATGATAGGCAAGTTTGTTGAAGTGTATGTAGATGACATAGTAGTCAAGTCCATTAAAGAAGAGGACCATTTCGAACAGTTAAGATATTCGTTTGAGCGAATGAAGCAATATAAGCTAAAGTTGAATCCCTTGAAGTGTGCATTTGGTGTTAATGTAGGGATTTTTCTTGGTTTTTTAGTACACAAGAGAGGGATTGAACTTGATAAAAATAAAGCGAAGATCATTTTAGAGGCCAAATCACCTAGCAACAAAAAAGAATTGCAAAGGTTTCTAGGCCAAGTAAATTTTTTAAGACGCTTTATTTCTAACTGTGCAGGGCGAACTAAAGTCTTTTCGCTGCTTTTAAAACTGAAAAATCAGGACGAATTCGTCTGGAAAGAAGAACATCAAAAGACTTTTGAAAGCCTGAAAACATATTTATCAAGTCCACCAGTGTTGGTGTCACCAATCCAAGGACGGCCAATGAAAGTGTATGTATCGGCTGAAAAAGAATCAATAGCTAGAATGGTCGCACAGGAAGACCAATTTGGTAAAGAAAGGGCAATTTACTACTTAAATAGATGGTTAACGAAATGTGAATGTAATTATTCTGCTATCGAAAAATTATGTCTAGCATTGTATTTCACATGTACAAAATTAAGGGCTTATTTACGGTCCGTAACCGTTTATTTAATTTCTAAAGTAAATTTAGTTAAGTATATGTTCTCGCGCCCTATTTTACACCAAAGGGTAGGCCTTTGGACACTAGCTTTATCAGAATTCGAGATACAATATATACCTCAAAAGGCAGTCAAAAATCAGGCTTTGACTAATTTTCTAGCTGATCATCTATGCCTTGACATGCCTAAAGAAATTGAACTAGAAATCAATTCGTTCGAGTTAAAACCTTGGGTGTTGTATTTCAATGGGTCAAAAACCTCTAAAGGTGTAGGAGTAGGAGTATCATTGATTAATCTTTTAGGGATTTGCTACAAGTTCGCATTCACTTTAGACAGAATGTGCACCAACAATTAGGCCGAGTATGAAGCCTTAATTGTAGGCCTAGAACTAGTGATAGATATGGGAGTAAGAAATGTGATCGTTAGGGGCGATTCTCAATTGGTAATCCACCAATTGATTGGTGATTTTAAATGCCAAAGTGACTCCATTATAAGTCAATATGAGATCGCTCAAGAATTGTTGGAAGAATTCGACCAAGTAGAACTTCAATGCGTTAATAGGATATCTAATGACATGGCAAATGAGTTAGTCCAAATGGCCTCAGGATACTCAAAGGTTTTGAATTGGAAGTCTACTTGTGAGTTTGGAATCATATTGCCCGTGACTCAAAGAAGGGCGAGAAAGATTGAACTTCACTGCATATAAGATGGAGATGCAATGGATTGGAGAACAGATATTAAAAGGTTCCTTAAGGAACCTAATGGACGGATTAGTAGGAAAATGAAACTGTTTTTGCTGAATTATACACTAATAGATGAAGAATTATTTAAGAAACGCTCTGATGGTGTATTACTAAAGTGTGTAAGTTTGCAAGAAGCCAAAACGATCATGGCCGAGGTGCACGAAGGGATATGTGGAGCTCATCAAGCTGGCCAAAAGATGAGATGGTTAATTATTAGGAGTGGATATTTTTGACCAAAGATGGGAGAATTATGCGTTCAGTATGCAAAGAGTTGTTTAGCATGCCAAAAGCATGGTCCAATACAAAGGGCGCCAGCACGAGAGATGACACCTATTATTAAACATTGGTCGTTCAAGGGTTGGGCGATAGACATGATAGGGAAAATTTATCCCCCATCGTCCAAACAACATACTTTTGTTATAGTTGCAATCGACTATTTCATCGAATGGGTAGAAGCGGTACCTTTGAAAGAGATCACCTAGAAAAATGTTATAGAGTTTATCCGTTATCACATCATTTATAGGTTTGGAATTCCACAAACGTTAATGGTAGATCACGGAACATCTTTGAATGGGATCAAGTGAACAAATTTTTGAGCGAATTTGGGGTTAAATTAGTAAACTCCACACCATACTACGCTCAATCCAACGGACAAGCAGAATCTTCTAATAAGATTCTAAAAAATATCATCAGAAAAATGATAGATGAAAATGCCAGAAATTGGCACGAATGTCTGAACAAAGCCTTATGGGCTTATAGAACATCACCTCGGTCAAATACCAAAGTTACTCCTTTCCAACTTGTTTATGGGCAGGAGGCCGTTTTGTCTATGGAAATCAACGTGCAATCGATTAAAGTGTGCTTGCAACATAAGTTGAATGATGATGAGTATGCCGAATCACTAGTTCAAAATTTATTGGGGTTAGACGAATTAAAGTTGGACGTCTTAGATAGATTGCAAGTTCAAAAACAAAGAATGGCTAAGTTTTATAATAAAAAAGTCATAGCCAAGTCGTTCAGCCTGGGTGAACTAGTTTGGAAGACGATACTCCCTTTGAATAGCAAGGATCCAAAGTACGGGAAGTGGTCGCCCAATTGGGAAGGACCATACAAAATAAACAACGTGTTGCCCAATGGATATCACTTGGAAGATTTAGATGGCTCCAAGCACGTGAGATTCATTAACGGCAAATATTTGAAAAAGTATGTTCCTTCTTTATGGGAATGTGAACAGATAAAAGCATAATCAAAATATGTTAAACGATTAAGGATAACAAGGTCAGAGCGAAATACGTTCAAATAAAGTCCTTTATTATCAAATGTTCATTACAAAGATGCGAAAATACAAATAATGGATGCTCTACAAACTACAATCAAAAGTAAGCTAATCTCCCGGTTGATCGCTGAGTAAGAGGGTGGACTAGCCTCACACCGCCTTCCTAAATGCATCGCTGCAATGGTGGGATCGCTGAGTAAGAGGGTGGACTGGCCTCACCACCTTCCTAAATGCATCGCTGCAATGGCGGGCAAAGAGACTGAGAAGCACTCTCAGCAAGCAAACTGAAAAGCACTCTCAGCAAGCAATGTGGCCCGCAAGCATCCCAAAAATTGCCTTCTATCATCGACTCCTTGTAAAGGACAAAGAGACGATGGGAAGAATTTCGATGGTAAAAACTTTGCTGCTGGCCAAAAAATATTTCCTATACCTCCCACACCAAAGGTGACATCAAGGCAAATAGTAAAATGGGCAGACTAAACAATCCATTTTTATATAAAGACGAAGGTTTCGGATCGGATTGATTGTCAGAGTGCCAAACAATGGCAGCAAATTGGTTTCGAAGAAGAAAATGAAGATGAAGATGGAAGATGAAAAATGCGAAGCATCCGTGCGTTTATAGAGAGGTGGAGATGAAGAGACAGAATATGAGCAGCCACATTCTGCCTAGTAAATGGAATTAAATAGCCCAAAGTCTTGGGAAAAGTGGTGGAAATATCAAAAGAAAATGGGCAAGATTTTTAGTACAAAGCAGTTAAATGCTTGAAGAATTGACGACTAAAAAACAAACGTCAAATAAATGCACAAGAAGTTAATATATATGTTCATTAATGATGAACAAAGTTACAAAGGGAAAATCAAATTACAAAAGAAAAAGGCATCATATGTTTTAATTACAGTCCACCCCACACTGAACGAATTCGTTTCCTAAGTTTTTCCCAATCCTCGTTCTGCCGAGAGGAAGTGATGTTCAATTCAGCCACGACATCATCATCAACTTCCAACTTCTTGTATTGCTCAACCAAGGACTTAGTTCGCTCAATTCCTTGGGAGGCGTTGCGCTTTTTAGCAGCCATTCTCGCCTTGCAATCGTCCATTTTGGCTTGAAATTCCTTCATCTGAGCAGCCAAATTAACCATCAAAGAGTCTTCAATCATGACTTCGGAAGAGATTTCTTTCAACTCGTCCTCAGCCTTGTTGATCTCTATACGCAAGGACTCTTTCTCAGATACGACTCGAAGATATTAAGTACTTTTGGCCTTTAGTTCAGCATTCTTGGCCAGCAAAGAAAGGACCTCGGAGTGGATGACCTTCAACGTCGCTTTAAAATTGGCAGAAAGATTGAGCGAAGGAAGCGTCAGTACTTTCTCCAACTTCGCATTTAAATGCTCAAGTTTATCCTTGTGTCGGGCAGCACTAGCCTTACCAATGTCCATATCCATGAAGGACACGTACTCAAATATCGACTGCTTGAGAAACTTCAAATCTTCCTCTGAAGAAGCAGCAGGACGATCAGATGGAGCAGGGCGAGACGTCTTGACTTGCCCCCAGGAAGCGAACAAGTCTTGGATAGAACGCACAATCTTGTCAGCATCCTGCAAAGAAAATTGCCAATATTAAAGATTCTCACTACAACGAACAAGATAGAAATAAAAGTGAAGCAAAGATTACCTCATCAACAATCGTGGAAGATGGCATGTCCTCAGCCAAGTCTGCCACCAATGACTCCTCCATTCGTGAGGACTTCCCCTTGTCTGAGCGAGAAGATGTTGCCACAACGGACAGACTCATAGGAGTATCTGCAAAACTCAAGAGCAACAAATTAGAAACCAATAGCACAAGCAAAGGTAAGGCATCAAAAAAAAAACTGAATTACCTTCTGCTTCGATGTTTGGGGGGTTGACGCCCTGGGAAGGAAGTGGCTCATCTATGGGTTGTGATGAGGATTCTGGGACTTAGGATGTCTCTTTAAGCGTAGTCCCCTCATCAACCGGTTTGGATGAAGCAGCCTCAGCGGAGGATGATGGAGCAAGAGCTGTCGATGCCAAAGCCTTTGAAGGAGGCTAAACTTTTCTGAGAAGTCCAAAAAATCATCAGCACACAGAAATGTTTCAAGTATGGAAAAGTATGCTTGTGAGTAAACCAATTTAATTACCTTATTCCTGACGATAAGAGGGGTATCATCATCATCATCAATATCATCCTCCAGAATGGGAGATGCTGAGGCTGGTCGTTTGCGGCTTGGGGCACTTTTGGCTGTAGTAAGCTTGGCAGGGAGAGAAGAAGATGGACGAGCAGACTGTTTAGTATGACGAGGAGGAGAAGGACTCCGAATGGACAAAGGAGTGACTAAAACAGGAGGAGGGGAAGAAATGCTCAGCTGGTCTAGTGAATGAAAGGCACGATTGGTATCAGTTGCAAATAATCTGCGCTTCACTGACGATCAGAGCTGTTTAAAAAGAGGATGAATGGCGTGGTTAGAATTGAAGGGGGCTAATGAGAAATAGCTGGTTAAAAGAAGATTGCGAGCATTTATAGCCTCTGCCTTCGCCTTATTAATAGTATGAAAACGGTCAATTAAGTTCCTTGAATAGCAAGGAGGAACAGGCCAAGTTTGGCCGAAACCAAGCTGGCGAGCAAAAAATTGGGGAGCATAAATTTCTACCCCTGCCTTGGCATTGGTCCCAGTCAAAATATCATGAAATAGCTCCCTCCCGATTTAAAACTGGATCCAAATGAGTAGGGAGGTGCTCGGGCTGTCTATAGTAGAGGGGGGATGTACATAGTTTGGAGTCAAAAAAGGAGGAAAAGGAAAAAAGGAAGAGATTGAATCCAAAGAATAAAAGAATGAAAAAATGTCCCTTTTGGACATATTTACAGGAGCCAAGGGCTCCATGGCTAGCCCATAACAGCTAGCAGAGGAGCGAGAGATTGATGGAGCACCAAACAATGGAAAATAGGATCTCAACCACAGTTGAGTGAACCAAAGAGGTCCACTGTCAGTAGGAGATGCACCATTCTTCAATTGAGTTTGAAGAGAGGCCATGCCTCTATAAAGGGCAGCAAAAAAGAAAGAACATAAATTCAAAGGCCTGCCACACGCCAATTCGTGCGCTATAGGTAAATAACTCAGGGAGGGCTTTATACTTGGTACACACAAAACATATCTACAAAGCCAAATTAGAAGAAAGGCCACTCACTCAGTATGGGAAGGCTCAGTGCTCGAATGATTGTGAAGGGTTTGCAGGCTTGAATAAGATTCGGTGTAGTTTTTACCAAACTTTGGGGCACCACCAGAAACCAAGATACTAGGAAAAATGGTATCGCCCAAAGGTGGTAGATTCACCAGGGCCCCAACATCCCTTAAAGTAATAGAGATGGGGCCAAGAGGGAAAATAAAGGTATTATACTCGGAAGACCAAAAACTCAAAGCAATCGAAAAGAGTGCTGAATCAAAAGTAGGAGGGCGAATAGAGATTTCTAACAAATCAGAAATCCTAACGCTATCAAAAAATGCCTTAGTAGGACTATGACCCACAAGACGAGTATGCCACCTACGGAAAGCTACATCAGATTTAAGCCAAGTGTGAATACCTCTTTCACGAAGTGGCCCCAGCGATAGAGAGTTTAGAAATGGAGGGCCTTGAGTACAAGAAAACAGCTGACCCACCGTCGCCTGTTCATCTGCCTCTGCATTGTTGAAGAAAGGACCTAAGTAGAACTCATTGCGTTCAACATTGGCGGGCGCGAGAAAACTCGCAGTTGTGTATGGACGACTCAGAAGTTTCTGAAAGTCATCAAAACTAAAGGAGTCGCCAGCTTGAGATTGTGAAGTATCCATTTGAGATGGAATGAAGTTTTTCAGGGTTACGTAGCAGGGAAGCAAAAGATGAACAGTAAATTGTGGGAGAGACGCGAAAAATTTGAGGCGTGATTTAGTGGTGCAGTGAAATGGCGTGTTTGGGGGTTATAAGGGTTTGCAAAACGACGCACCTTTTCAAGTTATGAAAGAAAACAATGATTGAAATTCTTGAAAATCTCGAATGTTGCTGGAAACACAAAGTGAATATGGCAAAATTTAATAATTATTATTAATTCTGCCATATTGGGGGGTACTTGTTGACACATAAAAATTCAGCCCAAATCGAATGGCCCAAGGAATGAAGCCCAATTAGAGAATCCCCAAATCAGATAGCCCAAAAAACGAAACCCAATCAAATAATTCAAGATGAAGGCCCAAGAACGTGGTAACGCCATCGCCCAAGTTTGCAAGTCGCCCAAAATCTGAGCGAATGGAGTGCCATGCAGTCGCCCAGAGTTATTACTCTATTCTCGCCAAAACCTTCAAGTCGCCCAAAGTTTTAACAAACATAAAGCGTTGTGGTTATCAAGAAGTGCAGTTATCAAAGCAGTTATTAAAACAGCCCCATCACGTTCCACGATTCATGGAGTTCAATCGAAAACGGTTGAACGACGAAGAGTAATGGCAGCAGTTAAATAAGGCAGTTTTCATGACAAGCTGGCCATTATGAGGAAAGTGGGCAGTTGCAGAACGATCAAACAGTTTTTAGGCGGTTGATCACAAAGAGATCGTCCATGAAGTATAAAAGGGAGAAAAGACATAAAGCAAAGGACCGAATCAAAAACTCTCGAACAGAGAACATGTAATTTTAATTTCCTTAACTTAGACTTAAACACTTTTTTCAGTAACTCGTGTGCTTGCACCCCTTGGAAGCACTTTGTTTTTAATTTCCAATTGTAAAGTCATCGCCAATAAAAGAACACCCATTTTTGGGACTTTGTCTCAAGAGGTTTGTCCCTTACACAATCGTCTGATCCCTTTTTAATTGTTAGCGACTAATCCGCGCGAAACAATACCATCCAGACCTGAATTTTACCAACAAAAGGATTATAAGTGGTGCCATCCACTTAAATGTCTTAAGTGCATCGGCCGAAGTACCCATTGCAACAAAAGTTTCATCTTCCGAGTGCCAAGCAAGTTGTGATTGCAGCCGGGAATCCTGCTGGGATTGCAGCCATTTCAAAGTAAGACGTGCATTTCTTTAACGAAAACAACTTACACTGCCATATGGTTGGATTCGAACTTGTGTTTTATGATAGTATCTATTACCAATTGATTAAGCTCATATTGCACTTATAAAGCTTCTCTAACAGGTGATTGCTTTAGACTATTGACATGTGAATAACCTTGTGTACTAGAAAATCTTGACCCTGTCCCCCGGGGCACATTCCAACTGGCAAAGGACGGAGTTCTTCAAGGCGGGCAGTTCAGAGGTCGCAGGTTCAATTTATGGGGTTCTTGGAAGGCAGTGTTTCTTCTGGAAGGCAGGAGTTCTCCTGAAAGGCAAGAATTATACATAGGTTTGACTCACTCGACACTTTGACAGTTCAGTTGGAAGGGCTCTTGGATCCTGGCTAGTTTGGGGCACAACCCGCAATTTACCTAGTCTGCGTGAAGAGGGACTGGATCGTAGGCTCCAGAATTAGTCGCTGTAAGACGGACACCTGGGTATCAAAAGAAAAAAATCTTCACCCCACACAAAGCCTCCGTTTGGCTCCCATTACGTTTTATTCTATTATCTTTCATTTTTTTCTATCCTATTTTTAACCACACAATCTTCTATAAAATAATATTACACGTAAATCGAAATTTTTTTCCTCTCTTTCAACCACTCATTTTTCAAAAAAATACAATTCCACCCATTTTCATTTACAAAAAATGGGAGCCAAACAGGAGCAAAATTTGAACATTTTGCAAAAAGGAATTTTTTCGTGATTGCACCTAAATAATAGCCACTCATGCAAGGTCTTCCTATTGAATACATTTCAATTACGCCACTAAAATTTAGCTACAAACCAAGATTGCCCTTTAATTAGTTGGGGCATTTGAGTCATCGTTTGGTCCCCATTGATTTTCATTCCATTACATTTTATTTCTCTCTCTTCTATTTTTAATCATACAGATAAAATAATATTATACTTAAATCAACAACTTTTTCTTCTTTTTCAACTGCTCATTTTTTTTAAAAAAATATTATTCCATCCATTTTTATTTCTACAAAATGGGTGCCAAACGGGGGCTAAATTTTGGGTATTGGGATAATTTTTATCGATCTATTCACAATGGAATTTGACTCATTTAATTTATGAAAGGAAAAAACGAATAATTAATATTTGTTTCTCATAATATATGAATTA
Organism: Olea europaea var. sylvestris; assembly: GCF_002742605.1. Taxonomy (NCBI): domain Eukaryota; kingdom Viridiplantae; phylum Streptophyta; class Magnoliopsida; order Lamiales; family Oleaceae; genus Olea; species Olea europaea. The sequence continues at coordinate 32,501,749 of NC_036247.1, forward strand.
CAAAAATATCAAATATAATATTATAATTATTTTTGCTTCTTTTTTTTTCCATAAATCTTGTGTCCTTTAACTTGACATTTCTTACCAAAAAAATTATATATAACTAATTACAAATTTGGTCCCCCCATATTTTTAGGCCCTGTGTGGTCGCACCACCTGCCAACCTTCTCTCTAATCATTATTCTATTAAGATTAAATGTAATTGTAACGATTGGTACAAGGTAAAAAGCGGCTATCTTCGACTAAGTCCATGTTTGATGCCTATTACCTGAAAATGAAAATGGGGGAATAGTATTTTTTAGAAAAATGAGTGGTTGAAAAAGAATGAAAAGTTTTCGATTTACGTGTAATATTATTTTATGAAAGATTGTGTGATTGAAAATAGAAGAGAGAAAAATGTAATGTAATATAATGTAATTTAATTTAGCGGGGATCAAACATGGGCTAAATCATTTAAGTTGCTTACAAACTAGTTTTTAGAGTATATGTGAATGTAACATTTCGTAGGTCAAACACTTTTTATAATATATAACATTTGATAAAAATAACAAGATTCAACTCCATTTATCAAATATAGAAATTTAATAATTAATTAATGACTATTAATTTTATTTTAGCAATTCTTTTTTAAAATAGTAATTATCGGAACGGTTTAAAAAATCACAATTTTTATTGTATATCTATACAACTTTGTATTTTTTTCATCTAATAATATTACAAATTACGTGAAAATTCAGGAAGATAGAGATTAATACTACACTTCATAATTAGCATGAGAAATTAGCACAAAAAATCCAACTTGTAAGTTTCTCACCATCTTTAATTTGAATCTCCAATTTGAACATCGCAAATATTATTTGATGGAGGAAATATTTTTTAAGAGACCTTCATGGTTGAGATACCAAAAATAAAAAATAAAAAATAAAAAATAAAAAATAATGCATAGTAAAAACTATTTGCTTCCCATTTTTGCAAAAAATGAAAATGAAAAATATAGTTGTTATGAGCCCCACACAAGAAATAGAAATTCAAATTTGGTAGCTTGATGTGATTGATAACAGTCCCATTTTTCATTTTAATAAAGAAAAAATGGGAAACAAACATGGGCTTAATAAAACTTTATTTTCTCCTGGAAAAGAAATAATCAATCTTTAGTGAAAATGCCTTCCTGCCCTCAAAAATGAGTAATTACTCGAGACTTCAAGAGCTACTCAAAATTCTTTAGTAACTCAAATGGGAGAATAATGGTGAAAGGGATGAAGAGAAATGAATTAGTAGGAAAAAATGAAAAGGAATGCGCAACGCAGTCGAGGAGGTAGCTAGACATATAAACGATCTCGACTCCTCAAGACCCCCAAAAGATTAGGGAAAGAAAACGAAAACAAAAAATGGCTGCTGCTAAGTGTATGTTCATGATATGATGTGAAGCTCACTATACAAGAAAAGAAATCAAGAATCAATCCATCATTGAAATGATTATAATTTATCCGGCATGGAAAGATAAACCGTGTTACAGGGAAGTTGCTAGTGAAAATTATAGTCACACCGTTGTTTATGCATGCGCATCCAGCTAATCATGCTTATTCACAAAGTAGTTTATACCTTTTTCCCCCGTGACCAATTTGGTTTCATTAACAACAAAATCATGGGATCCAATACCAACTAGATTGGTGCCACTAATCCTACGTGATGTTACTCATTTCGATATTAATAATTGTAAATAAATTAAAGAAATGCTATCTTAATTGTCCAATGAAACATTGGACCCACCATTTCGTTAGAAAATGAATTCGTGGATCCAGATTGGTGTCAAAAACTGCTAATGCTTTTAGTCGACATTACATGATAAGAATAATTAAATGAGTCTCATATTTTTTTTTTCATTTAATTTAATTTTAGTGAACTTATTTTACCAACTAAATTAGCACTAATGAGGCTAAGTTTTCTTATTCTTATAAATAAAAGCAACGTTATCTTCATTGTCCAATGAAGTAATGAACTCAGGGTCGAAGTTAGAAAATGATGTTAAGATATGTTGAAATTGAAAAAATTATGATTGAACTCATGCCGTAAGAGATCGAGTTTAGTAGGCTAAGCTCGTGATACTCACGAGAAAAAGTGTGTGATACTCAATAAAACAAAAGAAGTCTAGGTGTCCCACCATAAGATGTCTCTCTAGATCTTTGTATATTTTCTTACCAAATAGAATATAAATGCTTAAACTTAAAAATATAAACTAACAAAATCATGATAAGAATAAGAAAAGGATACATATCCACCAATGAAAAATTAAGAAATCATCTAATGAGTGTTGTTCTAAAAAAATTGATGATCAATCTTTTCAAACAATTGAAAGCTTTGGCCTAAACACGCAATAAAAAAACACATCACTATTTCACTATGCCCCCGTTTGACCCACATTTTTGTAAAAATGAGAATGAAAAATATAGTCATTATGGACCTCATACTAGAGATAAAAAGTCAAATATGGTGACTTGATGTGATGGATAACGATCATATTTTTCATTTTAATAAGGAAATGATGGAGTTCAAACACGGCCTATATGTTATTGTTCTCAAAATATTATTTGGTGTGGACATCAATCTTCTATACTACTCCATTACATAGTGAATGAGGAATCTCATCCAAAGTGAGAAAGATCAACTAAAAAAATATGAAGGTTCGAAGAAATTGAATTTAATTCATGCCCCATTATTTGTGAAGAATGTATTATGGAATAGTGAATAATGTTGAAATGTGTAGTTAAAAAAGACGATTTTTTTTATTTACGTGTAATATTATTTTAATGAACAATGCGTGGTTAAAAATGAGTAATGTAGAAAAAAATAATGTGGTATAATGGTAAACAAACAAAGCCTTATTATCAAATCAATTTATGAATACATAAACTTTAACAACTATTCCTTTTATCAACACAATCAAATCTAGAGCAAATTATTTATTTTGATCTTAACATCTATTTTATTGTCAAAATAAGTAATTTTTTTTCTTATAAGTATAAATAAGTAATATATGAAAATATTCGTGAAAACAAAGAGTTAATTATTTTGAGCTTAACAGAACTTGCAATGTCTCTTATTATTAAGATAAGCAATTTATTTTTAACTTTAATCAATATAAATATTTGTTATAAGTATATAATCATAAGTAATTTTAGTCAAACATACATTAAGTAAAATATCTAATTTGGCAACAAGGTATTCACATTACATGAATGTCATGAAAAGGATATTTGATAAGGAAAAAATACATTACTACAAAGGTTTCAAGATACACTTACAAAACAAAAAAAAAAAAAAAAAAACCTTGAAAAAGTTTCAAGAATCATGTTATCACATTTATGACCACCTAGTAACAATTTTGCGAGTTAATAATTAATTAAACAGGTTAATGTCATAATAACACACAATTTATTGTCCCTACGTACCAATTACAAATCGTACAAAGTCAATTTCACAAAGACACAACTTAGGGTAATTGGCACAAAACATCTTTAAAGAATGTCCCCTATCATTTCAATTTGATGGACAACTCCCCAATATGACATTTTCTTTGCGGAATATAACATTTTCTTAATATAAAACCTTGTGAAATGATAAATATACCCTCATCTTTAAACAAAACAAAAGAGGGAAAAAAAATAAAGAATTAATTGTAATTGTAGTTCCAAATTTTTCAAAAAGAAAAAAATAAATACAAACGAGTCCCAAATAAATAATTGAAGAATTAAATGGATGCATATGTTAGTTTTTATATGTTATTTAAAAAAATTAAATTAAATAAATAAAATTTTCACCATATTTTTCCTTTTATTTATAATAATATCGACGATAAATGACTACAATATCATCAATTATATTATCGATGATTATCAATGGTTCTTTAATAAAAGGAGAGAAGCTTGGGTCAGTAACATCAATGATTTTTTCATTGATCATTAGTAGTCAAAGAACTATTGATAATCGTTGATAACATAATTTATGATATTGTCGTCATCCATTTGATTTTACAGGTTATGCTAAATGTATATAACAATTCACTTAATGGTTTACCAACAGATGGTGTGACGGGATTTAATTGGATCAAAATCTCATCAATCAAATTTGTCATTATGTAAAATATTATACAAATAGTTATGTACAATAAACATTTTCCTTGATTTACATATATATATATATTATATATACTAATTACAATGAGTTCATTGAATATGAAATGAATATAGAAACTAACTTATACTTTGATTTAATTTTATTTATTTGGGACTCATTTACATGTTTTTGAAAATTTTGGGATTACTGTTACAATTAATTCTTTATTTTTTCCTCTTTATTTTTTGTTTTGTTTAAAGGGGGGTATATTCGTCATTTCACAAGGCTTTATTGAGAAAATGGAAGAAAAAGTTTGTATTCTGTAAAGAAAATATCATATAGGCGGATTTTTCATCAAAATGAAAGCATAGCGGGGCAATCCACAATAGATGAAAAGATCAAGGGTGTTTTGTGCTAATTACCCTCACAAATTATAAGTTACAATTATAAATTTAGATGCAATATTTATTAATCACAAATTATCCAATCACACAAATTATTAATCACATACGCTATTCATCCCACTTAACCACCCCACCACCATTGACATTACTCAAATATTGTTGCCACCTCACCACTACCCCCAAATCCGCTATCTTTTCCACTTCTGGCTTCACCACCACATCCACTTCCACCTTCGACCAACCACATATATATACATAACTAAAGATGCAGCGCCCCACCACCTACACCAACAAACCATTACATAGCCCAACAGAGAGACACTTGAAATTGCATATCGCACCATGCAGATCACACCACACAGATCACACCATAGAGATGCACATATCGCACCATCCTAATGGCTATTGATCACAAGCTATCGCTCTTTATTCACTCGTTGCTGCTCGAAGACATTCAACAATGTTGGAGATGACTCGCCACCACCACAACATCGACATATTTTAACGATGGGAACATATTTTGAAGGTGCGGTCGATAGTGGAGCTTCGATCGAAAGGCAAAACCTATCAGAGAGAACGGCCATAGACGATGCAAATGAGTGAATATGATCTTGTGAATCGATCCATCATACCAAATAAAGGCGATGGTGGACAGAATTTGTGGGTGGCGGGCGGAGAGGATGCAGGGGAATATTGGAGGAGAGAGGGAGTAGACGGTCACACTTATTTGGTACGCCCCACCTGATTTTAAAAGAATTTTAGTTTTATCTAATTATTGAAACGAAAACTTCACCCTTTTTTATTATCATTTTTATCAAAATATATTTTTCTCTCTCTTTTTTTTTTAACCAAAACATTCTTCATTAAAATAATATTACATGTAAATAAAAAACTTTTTCTTATTTTTCATTAACACATTTTCCATCAATTTACTATTCTAAATTTCATTTTTCCATAAAAATGGGTATCAAACATCTTGTTAAAAACTAGGTGGCCATGTAATTTTTCCATTTAATAATTGACAAAATTTGGATAATTGAACATTTGGCTTGGGTTGGGACTCAAGTAGAGCTGGGCTAACACAAATATTTGGACCAAAAAATAGATTTTACTTTTAAATTTTTATAAGTCGTGGATCTAGTACCAACTCGATCGATGACGAACACCATTAATCGAATGATATTAGCCCCTATTTGATATAAATTAAATTTAATTCAAAGTTCATAATTAATTTTAAACATATATTTTATTGGACCTATAACTTTTCAACAATACATTTCATCAACTTTTATAAAAATTTGCTAAAAGTTACCCCTCATGGGGTGGCCGAGTTAGTGAAGTAGGTGAGTGCGGAGGCCTTGGATCATGAGTTCAATTCCCCCTACCAACACTTTCTCGGTCAAACTTGTCAAACAGAGCTTGCCTAGTGCGATTTACCTAGCTGGCGTGATTTGCAGGCTATTGAATCAGCCCAAGGGTTTACCCAGTGTGCACATGTAGGGTATCGACTACAGGTTCCCTCGTTCCCTCGTCATTAAAAAAAAAAAATTGCTAAAAGTTTTTTTTAATTCATATCATGGGGGTGTTTGATAGTCATTTTTATGTAAAAATGTATTTTAGAATAGTAAATTGATGTGAAATGTGTGGTTGAAAAATAAGGAATTTTTTTTATTTACGTGTAATATTAATTTAATAAAAAATATGTGATTGAAAAGAAGAGAAAGAAAAATGCATTTTGAAAAAAAATGGCTATCAAATGGGGCCATATACATAAAGGCTTAGTCATTTGGATATTAACATTTATAAACAATATTAATATTATTCATCAACCGTAGTGATGATAACTATCAATTTAATTGAGAGTAATATCGTTATTCATTATACAATAAAGGAGTTACATTTTTGTAAGACATAGTAATAGCTAATTATGAATAATTACTCCGACAGCCCACACACCACCATAAAATATCAAATTCCCCACATTCACATTCACTTTCCAACCTCCACTCTCTATTTCTGTGTAAATCAAAGTCTTGCTCCAATTCCATTAACTAAATTCTTAACCATCTATCAGAATTCAGAAATGAGCAAAATTTGCATATCAAACTGTGTAAACGACGCAAGAATTCCTGTGAGGGCCACCTATGTCAACCTCTACAAGTGGCCTGAATCTGATGCCGAGTTTGTGAAGTCAGTGGGGGCCAACGACGTGCATGGCGGATCACGGTTGCGCTCCAGGGTGGTGGATAGCATCTCATGCAGGCAATTGTATCTCAGGAGCTATACATTTTCCAGAAAAGAGACAGTGCCGGAGAGGACCAAGAAGTGTTTCGGAAGGGTCAAAGAGAGGGTGTCTGGAAGAGGGAAGAAGCGAAAAGTCCGGCCACGGAGGCGAAGGCGGAATCGCCGCCGCCTGGTGGTGAGGAAAGTGAAGGAATTATCATGCGCTGCACTGTGCGCCATTTTCCGGAGGTTGCAATCTTGCACTGCTACTGTGGATGTTGTGGATCACAATGTTTAAAGTATGCTATATTTTTACTTTAATTTCTGGTACTTTACTGTTTTTCTACTTAATTTGTTATGGATTGATGTGGCTCTCTCATTAAATTTGTATGAAAAATTTCAATTTATATAATATTTCTTCAAGAAAAAAAAATGCTAGCCTTTCAATGGTCTAGGATAAAATATCATGTACTCGTTTCATGAACTTAATATCTCACATCGATAAGCTGAAGTTCGATTTTTTAGTTTATAATTGCTTGTGCATATATTTGTTTCACAAGTTTTTTTTAAGGTGGAGTTTTACTTGGTGTGTTATGTTTGCATCAATATAATAATATTTATTGTACTATTTAAGATTTAAAAGATCGATTTCGTGAAGTTACTTAGTGTCTCTTTGATAAAAGAATAATGCTACGTAGCCCTGTAAGGGTTACAATCTCAATTTAAACGACATTAAATGATAAGTTGAATAAAAAGTGAAATTTAATGATTTATTTAATTTCATCAATCAGTTAATGTAACCTCAGTGAAACCGAATAACATTACTCTTCATAAAATTTTTGTGGTCAAACTTTATTTTTTAACAAGAGCCACACTACACTAACAGGGGTTGTCACAGGGGCTGACACTTCAGCCCTTGTCATAGAGGCCTGTCAATAGTCCATGTCCGAGCAGAATAATTCTTTTAACAATACATTCATTGGCCAACAATATTTATCTACTTTTTCATCTCATTTATTGTCCCATCAATTTTTATGATGTTTGACAAAAAAGTTTTGATAAAAATTTAACAAATTTTGATGAAGTTTATGAAATATGTAAATGAAAAGTTTATAAAATTTTAACAAAGCTTTACTCAAACGTTGTTACACGGACACTTAATTGAGAACATAGCCGTAGTGGGCATTCATTCTAAAAAGTAGATGAAACGCAATGCATCTAATTTATCTAATGTTGTTTGGGTCTCATTTTTAAAATTTATTTTTTATTAGACTCATTTTCAATCAAAAATTTTACGAGACTCATTTTTTCAACCCATTTCATCAAATTTTGTTAAAATTTAATAAAAAATTGATTTTTAACAAAACTGAAAGAGGTTGACTTTGTGAAATTTCAAATAGCAATCAATGAAAGTAAGCAACAAATTGTCAAAGGAAAAAATGTTATTTATAACCCAAGTAAATATAGAACGGTCAATGAATTTATTAGTGCGGGCAACGGCAAGAAAATTGAGGGGAAGGTTACCGCAATTAAAGGAAAAGGACATAATCATTATAAACAATTTATGTTTGACTGACTAGGATGAATAGGTATTTAGGTCATCGGACGCCCCTCAGTTGTTCAACCAATGAAAATCAAGATATAAATATAAATGTCATCAAACTTTATTATATTTATTTCCACCATCTTTCTAAATTAATAAATAAATAAATAATAAAAAAGGTGTAGTGTTTCGAAACGTATTGTGAAAATTAAATTTTAAATCATAGTTACGTGCCTGATTGCACAAAATTTTAAGCGGAATTCGGGGATCAATTTGGTTCCCTAACGTGGGTTTGGGGAGGGAGTGATGTGCGACTCGAAATCTTTATGTGAAATGAAAGCTATCAATTTCGCGTCGAGTTGCTTTCAGTGTCATAATTTCGGATGAGAAAAAAAAAAATTTGTAATTTTTCTCAACCAGATTAAAAAGTAAAAATGTGGCCTTGATCGGTTAAAAGTGAAAAGTGAAGCCTCGACCTTCTATTCATAGGGCTCTTGGAAGGCAAGGATTTATTCTTCGAAGGTAAGAGAAATCTTGGAAGACAGGGATTATTCTTGGAAGGCAAGGTGCAACTTGGATTGGATTGCTTGGCACTTTGGCAAATCAGGTGGGGAGGACTCGGACCCTGGCTAGTTGGAGGCACATCCCGCGATTAACTGAACTGTGTGAAGAGGGGCCGGATCACAGACCCAAGGATTAGTCAAGAATTGGACACTTGTAAAAAAAAAAAAAAAAAAAAGGTCCGGCTCCCGACCTTCCACTTCATGGCAATTAGCAAGTAGTAAAAAGTTGATGAATTTCATCTATTTAGACTTTTAAGTAGTTATATCATACGTAACTTGTGCATGATCAATCCTTCAAACTCTTTTAATGTGAGTCGAGCAAATCCCACCAAAGACCTAAATAAACTAGTTCATTGTTGAAGACCTACATGCTACGAAAGAAAAAAAAGTTGTGACGTTTGAACTTACTATAAATAAACTGTTGAATTTCCACTACTTACATTTTAAACGAAGAACCCAACTATAATTTTTCCTTCTAAATTTGTTCTATGTTTATTTCGGAAGAGGATTGAACCATTTAGGTTAGAACAAGGTTACAAGTATAGAATTTTTTTTTTTACAGAAATCATACAAATCAACAATTGGTAGACTATAATTGGAAGATGATAAAAATACAAAAGAAAAGCAGCGACAATACCTGTACAGATTCTGTTCCTTTTTTTTCCTTTTGTACTTGTAGAATTATTCTTTAGGTTATATTCGTGAACCGGCACTAGATTAGGGGTAGACTATATATCCAATACAATTCAGGCAAGTATCGTAGGGCATCGATTTGGCTTTCAGGTTGGCTTAAATCCAACCCTGGCCGCCCCCCTTCCCCTTCCCCTTGTTTTTTGGGGAAAAAAATGGTTTCAAGGGTAAAATACCCATGAATCCAATAAATTGAACCGACGACAAATCAACTTTTGGCTGGGATTTTACCTAACTCGGACCGTCGGTTCAGTGGTTGGGTTACCCACCCCCCAAGCTAGAATGTTCATCTAGCTCACTCCTCATCTAACTAATTGGTCGATCATGCCTCAATTTTGGGAAAATTACATAATTCCAGGTGTCTAAAAATCACAATTCAAAAATTAGGGTTCAAGTTTCACTTTTCATATATCAGGTATCAATATAATAATTAAATATTAAATATCCTCCCAAATTATTCCAAGCCCTAATCAATTTTTTCCGTACCATTTCTCTCTCTACCCTTTCTTCTCTCTTAGTCTTTCCCATTACTCCATCACAATCGTTGTCGAAATTCCATGCTGGTAGGGTTCACGACGTCGCAGTGTAGTGGCAATGCTCTGAAGATCGGCACCGGTTCAGATGCGAGACCTGCGTCGCTGAAAGAAGATCGACGTCACTGCAAGAGCGCGATGGAGATGCTATTTTTTGCCCAGGAATGCTACTACTATGTGACTTCTTCCCAAGAACACCGTCTGCAAGTGGCGCTGCTGCACTTTTGCACATCACCAAAACCACACAACCGCCTATTGGGAATTACCCCACACACTTCTATTGCGCGACTTTTGACAAGACACCCTGCTTGGGATCACAGATAATATTATCACCTTTGTGTGGTTTTGGTGATGTTGTGGGGTGATGGCGTGGTGGATCTAGGCAAAACAGCGATAGTGGTGATAGTGGTGATGGTAGTGATGATGCTTGCGTTGGCAGTGGTGATTGTGATTGTGGTGTAAAGAAGATGAAGGGCTGGTGGTAGTGGCATGGTTGAATTGTTGGTGGTGTAGGTACTAGCGGCGATGTTGCTACTGTGATGATAAGTTGGTGCTTGATTTCAATGGTGCTGGTAGTGTTTGTGACCAATTATATACGTTGTTCAGTTGGTGTTGTCGTGGTGGCGATTTTGGTGGTGTGTGTTGGTTTGTTTTTGCGGGGGGTGGTGGTGGTGATGGTATTGTGGTTGGGGTAGCGTATGTGACCAAGTATTATGGTGAATCGAGATCTGGAGTTTGGCGTTTGTGACCAACTATTTGGTCCACTGTGACTATATTAATCCGTGACTTTAAAATTCAATCATTTTGTGACTAAAAAAAGTAATCTATGACCAACAAATTTAAAAATATGTGACATATAATTTTTTGAATTTGTGACCATTTGTAACCTATAATTTTTTGATCTGTGACCTCAAAATAATCTGTAACGTATCAAAATTTTGATCTGTGACCTCGAAAAAAATCTGTAACCCATTAATTTGTTGATATGTGACCAGTAAATAAATCTGTGACTTATAATTGTGAATCTATGACCATTAATTGTATAACTGTGACTTTATCATCATTATTTAATAAATATTTTTAATTAATTAGTTAAAGCCTGATTTTTGCATTAATGAAACTTATAACCTGAATTTTGAATTATACATAGTTAAAACCTGATTTGTGAACTCTTTCCCTCAATTTTCACTCAAATTGATGGGCAAAGATTAGCCATGGACTTGCGAGTTTGGACGTTTACACTAAATTGACAATAGTAGCACTAAAAGCAATACCTAACAATTTTTCTTTACCTGAAATAAATTTTCAGTTAGTACCACCACCTTTTGCAACTCCAGCCTGTAACACATTTTTATCCTTCTAATAACTAGTAATATCTGCCATTTCTCTCTCTCAGTAGGAAGAAACTTTATTTCTATTTACAACAAGTCAACTTCGTCATAAACATCTGGCTATTCATTAATTATTGAACAAGCAAAAAATGCTTAATGAAAAAGCGATGCACTATAGCAATAAAGACAATAATCCATAATTTTCCAATCATGGTACTTGATTTCAATTAGAAAGATTATTTTGTTGATGATCTTGACAATACATATACGACAGAGACATTTTATGCAAGAATTTTTAGCATTACTAAACCACTAATCTGCTACAGAAACAGCATCTGAATATGGCTCCACCATCCAAATGAAAAGGACAACAATACATTTTTCACAAATAACCATGACACAAGAAAAAGAGCAGATGCATATGCTTATAAACATTTCAACAATAAGACTGAACCTCACAGGATCACTTGAGAGAATCATAAAGAAATAAAAACTCTCCCTCTCCTTCAATATGACTTATAATATGGACTAACTTCTTAACATGGTTCATTTCAATATATCTATTCTGAATCTCATTGAATCACTTTATCATTGAAATTTTTCTTAATTACAAATATCCTATTTCCCAAGTCACAACGGGATTTAGCCATTCGCAGGAGAGATGAATCATGCTTCATACTTTGATACCACATGGTAGGTTTCTAAATACGGAAAATTGCAAAATCCGAGAATCATTAGGTTTTACAATATCATACACTCATGGGAATTTTCATGCTTCATACCTTGTTTCCATGTCAACATAAATATAAGCAGACTGCAAAATTTTACCACTACCCAACTCTTATTTCTTTATTTATTTTTGAGAAGATCCGTGTATCACAGGCTTTTCATTTATTTCCTTGTTCATGTCATGCACTCAGGTGTGAGGCCTGACTAGTTAAGCCCTTGTTTGAGCACCATTCTTTTGAAAAATTGCATTTTTCAACGGTGTTTTGACATCATTTCTATCACACATTCTTCAATAAAATAATATTACACGTAAATTCAAAAATTTTCTTTATTTTTTAACCACACATTTTCCATCAATACACTATTCAAAAATTCATTCTTTCCTCAAAAATGGGGCTCAAACAAGGGCTAAGTCAACTTGACTCCGTATTCCTTAATCCCATTCATTGCATAACAAAACCAGTTGCCATCAATGAATTTCATAACTGCTTAGGGAGAACATGAATAATGGGAATAATAAGGGATTAAGTGATTATTCTTTAAAAAAATCAGTTGCGTGGATGCTGCTCCTTATTATAAAAGAGCCTCCAACAAATATCTTGTGAAAATACAGCTTTCTACGAGTAACACCCAAAGTAGATGTCTTTTACAAAATATCTTTTACTAAATTTACACAGGCTCAATATTCCTAGAATACAACAAGATGAAGCAAAGCCATCAAAAAGTTTTTAAAAAACACAAGCCCAAAATGATTTTTTTCACCAACTCGTCATAGAATAACCTAAAAATTTATTTCAAGTAATAGTTTGGGAAGAAGATATTTTCACCATACAAGCCATACAGCAAATTGTGCAGTTAGAAGTATGTCTAAGACTAAAGCCAAAGAATTCTTGCTGCATCATTTACTTGTTGTAACTTGTAAATCATAAGTCACAACTATTGGTTCAAATGCGGATAGAACCTAACACAATAGAATGCCGTGAATATGAAACCACATCATCTGGAATAACAAAGAAACAAACAATTTGAATTGAATTCTAAAACTCAAGCACTTGGGCATGCAGATGTTCAAGATTTCACAAGCATTGGAATTCCTACTGGAGAAAGGCATATAACGACCCTACAACCTGCTGCAGATAATTCATAATTTTCGATTTGGAATCATTCCATTCGTGAACTATTAATCGATCAAACAATGAGCAAGTTACTCTGCAAACAACAAGAGGGATTAATTATCCAAATGAATTAACAAAAATTGCCATTTTAAAATTAATGAATGCATTCAACAAACAGATTCAGCAGAGAGCAACAGCATTCATAAGCAAGTAATTAGGAATGCATATAATAACAAATGGAGTCGAGTAAAAACAGGGGCAGTCTGGCAGAGGCAAAATGTTGGAACATTTCCGTTTTTCAAAAGTAATGGTTATTGGAGGATAAAAGCCAGAGATCTTCTAATAGAATCAAAGGGAAGAAGAAGCAACAAAACGAGGCAGCGAATCAGAACTTTTTCAGCAATTACATGTATAATTCACTAAAAGTCAGAAGTTTGTAAATCGTAAATGTGAACCACCATAAATACACAAAGGAGATTCAACTAAAACAAAGGGAGCACCAAATGGATCTCTGATTTCATAGCTCGAAATCTTCATCCTGAAGAGCTAGCTCAGCTGCCTCTTCTTCATCATCATCAAGCACAAAGTACTCGTTCTTTTCAACAGGCCTAAACATGTAAAAGATCACAGCATAAAATGCAAGACTCGCAATTTCCTCCGTTGCATTTGCAACCCACTGGTACTTGTAGGCTGAGATGGTCCTCAGCGCAAACACTACAATCCTCGTGAAGTACAAGTACCCAATAACCACGATGTAGAACTGCCTAAATAGGGTCAATTTTGCCAGGTTTTTTGCAGCCTTGCCGTCAGTCTTTGAGGTCTCCCTCAGCGACCTAATAGACCACACTATCGGGAAAATAATTGCGCAGCAACAGATAATATCCACCAACAGGAAAACCTGATTCCAAGTCACCCAATCCTTGATAAATGGCCCGGTCTCCCCAATCACAATGGACGCAACATTTGCCAATACCTGCAACGGGATCACAATCATTAACACCTTCTTCTCCTTCTCCTGCAAGAAGGGCTTCAAGAAGGACCACCCAGTACCGATCAACACAATCACCGAGAACAACAACACCACCCTAATAAACTGGAAAATGTAAAACAGCACATCCCATCCATGAGGAGTGCCCGTAATCTTCACATAATGCTTATCCTCTGCTGCGCTGAGTAAATTCAATGCCTTCATAATCACCAGAAGCCCCATGACGGCATGTATCCGATGCACGGACTTCTTATTCCTTAAACAAACGTGGACCCATATCGCCAAAAATGCGAAATAGAGAACGGAAAAGAAGAAATACAGACCGGGTAAAAGAGTGAGGCCAGCAGAGAGATAATCCTTGACGTGGCCGCGGCCATCGAGGTTGTAGAGTTCAGTATGGACGTCCATAGAAACAGTTGATTCCGGGGCACAATTTGCGAAGAAAAGAGAGTATTCATTTGGAGAAGTAATGGGGTACGAATGGTTGAATGATGAGTGGGGTGGCGGGGAGAGGTCCCGGAAGGTGAATAGCAGGTGAATGTACTTTGAATCGAGTACGCAAAATGAAGGGTTTTGACGAAGCTCGACGAGGACCTGAATTAGGGATTCCTCAGCGAGGAGGAAGAACCCTAGGCGAGATGGATCAGGGGAGGCGAGGGAAGAGATAACTGACACGGAGGAGACTGATATGGTGACCTGGCCAGTGTGGGTGAAGCCGAACCGCTCGAAGAGGATCATGGACCGGGAGTCGGAATTGATCTTGAGGGACTTGATCTCGGCGGCGATGGGGCGGAGTATGGTGAAAAAGAGGAGAATTGGGAGGAGGAAATGTAGTAACTTAGTCATTTTTCATGAAATTGCGGTGGCCAACGGTAGTGCTGTGCGGCGGCGCGGGAGGTGGATATGAAAGCAGGATCACGCCGAAGATAATCGGCGACGGTGGTATATTTTTAATACCGAAATTGCCCTTCTATTTTTGGGAATGGAGTAGATCTGGCCAGGGTTTATATTTTGATTTTCAGATCTAGAAAGGCTTGAAAATTACGTGACCGCTCACCAAAATAAGAAGGGGAATTAGCGTAAATGGGCACTAATCTATTGGATTTCTGTGAAAATGGTTCCTAACCTTTTAATATTAGCGGACGCCTCCCAAACATTTCACTTGATGAGCGTAATTGCTCCCATCCAATTAATCGTTAAAATTGTCAAAAGGTTTTAAATAAAGACTAAAATTTTAAATACCCTTACTTTAGTTAAATTAATAAAAACTATAAAAAAAAATAAGAATAAAGAAAAGTCAATTCATCTTATCAATCAAATTCAGAAGGTGTTTGGTAGAGATTAAAATTAGATTTTTAGTAGATTGTGATAAACAATTTTAAAATGTATAGTTGAAAAGTTGTGTGACTCATTAAAAATGTGGTTAATATTTATTGTTTGACTTTAACTTATGCTAAAATCAAATTTAATCTGTACCAAACGAGCTTTCATAAACCTTCCATGCAATTGTGAATTGCTTAAAAAATTATTATATAAACAAAATAGAACTTGTTTAAAAATTAATCTTCAATGCAAGTTAATATGGACTCCGCGAAGATGATACGATAGAGAAAAAATAAATATTTTTATAGTTTTGTCTAAATTTAATTTTTTGTTAAATATGCAAACTTTGTAAAATTTTATATCTCATACGCTAATTTACTTTTATTATTATTTTAAAACTAAAAATATCACGATAACAATTTATAGATGCAACGGAAATCAAATTTAAACTTGACTACTTATTAGACATAAATGTCATGTAGATTGAAAGTCTTTCAATATCTTTTATTTGACAAAGTCCTTATTAATGAGAATTTTATTATACTTTCTAGTTTGTTTACATGACACAAATTGAAAAGTATGGAATTGCATTGGAGATGCACCTATGATTGGTAAGATAAGTTGCCTTTTCTTATTTTTTGTGTTTTTAAATGTTAAATTTATTTTATTGTATTATTTTATTTATTTAAACTATGGTACCGTTTGATAGGCACCAATTTTCTAGGGAAAAATGGAATTAGAATGCCAATTTTCAACTTTTGTGTGTTTGATAGTGTTTTATTTTCTATAAAAATTAAATTCTTGGATTTCTTAGGAGTTGTAATTTTCTAGCTTTGTGGGAAAATCAATTTTCCCGGTTACCGCTGATTGATTGATTTTTTTTTTTTTTGGTTGTAACGGAAATATATTTTAAGAATTATTGTAAAAAAAATATTTTTCTTTAATTGACAATTTTCATATAAAACAAAGTCAACGAACACCAAAATATAGATGATTTTTTTTACAATGGAAATAAATTTCATTCTTAATACCAGTAAATTTCATCCCTTTAATTTACAATTTTCATGTAAATAAAACCAAACGAACACAAAAAAAATACTTTTATTTTAACATTTTTCATGTTAACAATTATACCAATCAAACACAATAATTTACAGTTCTCGAGAAAATAATTTCTAGACAATTCAATTCCTTAAAATTTGTTTTATTTTCACCCAAATTCTATCTTTACAATCAAACAGACCTTAAAATTAATGTCATTTAATTT